>NC_137461.1:76238434-76838434 GCF_964235325.1 Thermobia domestica
GTTCAGCGTAAAATATAGCACTACTCAAGCAATTTATCGAGGGGCGTCGCCCAGATGTATGTTGTTTAACAGAACTGACTTTCCATTCATTTGAATTTCTTACTGATTATAATGCCATTATTAATTGTGAATCTTCTACTGGTGTTGCTATTTTAGTGAGGAAAGGCTTAACCTACGATAGAATAATGTTGTGACCTGATGGTAGGGCAATTCGCTGCTACATTCAAGATAAGTGCTTAATCTGTTTACATGCATTTTCTGGATATCTCACGATACGAGAAAGGGAAGAGTTTTTAGCCACAACTATTCCGTCTTTAATTCCTCCTGTCGTTCACCACTGTATTGTGGTGGCGGATTTTAATGCGGTTATTGATCCTCTTGACTCTCTTACCACTTCCCGTCCGTGTCACGCCTTAGTTGAGCTGGTGCGCTCTCTCAAGTTACCTGATGCGCTGATCACCTCTAATTCTAAGCACGCCATGACATTTACATCTCCTAAAACTTACAGTCGCCTCGACAGGGTATACGTAACGGACCCTTTATGTAAAGCAGTGCTACACGTTTTAACTATACCCGTCCCGCTGTCTAATCATACAGCGGCAGAAGTAGCCTTTAAGTTACCGTTTTCTCTTCCGGCCCACGTGGCTCTTCCTTTTGGAAGATCAACAATCAAGTGATGTCACGAGAGGAAGTGGTAGAAGCGTTTATTTCGCGTTTTGAGTACTAGTGTAAAATGCAACAATATTATCCAACGGTAGGAGCATGGTGGAGTCAATATTGCAAACTCAAAATACGTAGCTTTTTTCAATGGTGTGGCAAACTTGCACGTCAACAGGATCGTCAGTTATATGATTTATTCTACCAGGCGCTGTGTGATCTTTGGGCGGCACCACCGTCCATTGTCAATCAGGCCAGTATCAATGATCTTAAACGCCGGATGCAACAGATCTCATGCCTCGCTTCAAGCATATTTTTCAGAGGACTTATATCATTGTTTTCCGGAGAAAACATCCTCCTTGTATCATGTCGATCTTTTGTTGCGTCAACGGCGTGCCACTTTCATCGAGTCCCTTGTCATGGTGGATGGCAATATCACGACTGATTCGCTCAACATGTTACAAAAATTTACTTGGTACTATACCGAGTTTCCTAGCGCGCAGACAATGGATTACACTTCCGCACCTGAATTTTTGTCAGCCATCCCTCACAAGCTGTCAGAGAGTGATGGTCATGTCTTCATGCGTCCTATCACAGAGGAAGAGATCTCTTCTGTTCTCCGGTGTGCCAATGGCTGCAGTTCTCCAGGGGTCGACGGTTTGAATTTTTCCTTTTATAAGCGTTATTGGCCTTTCTTCCGCGTGACTCTAGTTCCGCTCTTTAACAAGTGGCTCTCGGGTAACAATTTTTGCTCACAATACAGCTATAGTGATGCTTCTCCCGAAATCGCCTACTGCAAGTGAGGTTTCCGATTGCTGGCCAATTTTCTTATTACCAGTCGACCTGCAATTATTTACGAAGGTTCTAACAGCTAGAGTTCGTCCTCTTATTCAACGAATAATTAGTCCGTTCCAGGCGGCGCTACACCAGACTCATAACATTCGATACACTCTTCGTTCTCTCCGCGATCTTTTTGCATTTTTTCACTTTCGTCAGGTTCCTACAGGAGCCCTCTCAGTTGATTTGGCAAAAGCTTACGATAGCGTAGATCATAACTTTCTCTGCTTAACTCTTGACGCCTGGGCTTTCCTTCAGCTTCCTGCCAGGTAATAGTGAATCTGTATGCTACGGCAAATTTCCGTCTTTAAATTAATGGCCATTTACCCTCACTCATTTCGTTACAGCGCGTTGCGTCAAGGGTGTTGTTTCAGCACTATATTGCTTGCTTTAGTTTTAAACCCGCTTCTTTACCGTTTGGCCACCTTATCCCCCTCGGGAAGCTCACTTTATCGCAGCCAAAATGTTTTCGATTTTGCTGATGTATTAACCATTACTGGAGTGGATTCTGCGTCCCTTCAATGAGTTTTTCCTGTTCTGCAGCGCTATTCTCGTTGCGCTGGTCTTCACTGTAATTACCGGAAACTCATGTGTTACAATTTAATGATTTTCAGTTACCTGTGCACACTCTTGGTTTCCCAAATGTACCGCATGCCTCCTCCTTAACTAAATTAGGCAAACCCTTCACGTCACACCCTACTCCCCACTATGATGAGATTTGGGCACCCCTATTTGTTTTGTTTTATTCCTTTGTTTTATTCCCAGCGGTTTCGTCGACTTCATTTACTCCACCGTATCCACTTTATCAATATTTATGTTGCACCCAAGGTGTGGTATCGAGCGCGAGTTTTTCCGTTATCGGAGATTTACGCCAAAAGATTTGAATCTCTGTTCCTTTGGCATATCAGGCGCGGATTTTATTTCCGTCTTCCGCGTACTGCACTTTATCTGCCACGTTCTATGGGCGGGTTAGGTTTGGTCAACATTCGCTTAAAATGCCAAACTCTGTTCATGTCAGACTCCTACTCCGCGCACTCTTCAACTGGTTCTTTCACTAATCACAGGTTTAGTTGTTTCTGGCCGGATTATGAACATTCAATGAATCCATTCCCTTCCCAGCGCAGTGTCCGTCGTACCTCCGGACTTTCATCTGCTATTGGACGTGTTCCGGAGTGCACGTTCGTCATTTATGCTGTTGCCATGTTAACATATCCTCAAACGAAGCTGCGCGTCGTCCAGCTTTTTCCACATGTCGGTTGGCAGCAAGTCTGGGCCAATCTCTCGAACTCCGTAATACCTTCCTACATGCAAGTCCTTTGGTTTCAGGTTGTACAGCAGCTTACCCTTACAAGCGCGCGTTTGTTCGAGATTCAACGCGTTCCTGATGCGTTGTGTGATACATGCAACCAAGAGGACACTCTGGATCATCGCTATACCCAATGTGCTGGAGCCCCTCCTATCTGGCACGCTTTTCAGGAATTGGTGGGACGTATCACTCGTCGTCCGCCCTCTCAGTTTACGGAGGAGTATATGTTGTTATCTGATTTTCGTTTTTTTGCCCTACTAAACATCGGACCGTGCAATTTCTTGCAGCCATTAAGTACTCTTCCTTCTTTCCAGCGCTATGTGCCCTTCTTGGATGCGTGCACTTATTTTCATTTTTAAGACGTACACGTCGCAAGCTTTATCCTCCATACCGCGATCGGCACTATTTCAGCCGGTTTTTAGAAGTTGTTTTGCAATAAACTTTTCGCTGTCTCCCCTTTCTTAGTTATTGTTCTTATTCTGTACTTTATTTTAATTATTGTTCTTATTTCTGTTTTTTATGTTTTTAAGCTGAGTACTTACTTTCAAGTTGCTTAAATACTTTTCTGCCGTATCAAGAATAGTTGAGTAAAAGTTCTGTATTTGAAGATAGTAACAATAAAACTGATAGTGTAGCGGTAACGTAATGCCGAATAATACAGCTGTCCTGCATAGGTTGGAATCCTGTTCACACTAAAGTTGCATTTTTTACAAAGTGATAGTGAAGAACCAATTTCTCATATTAGACGTACAATGCTTAAGAATGTGGAAGCAAACACCTTTATCATGATAGAGACGATTTGCAAATGTTGGTTGGGAAAGCGCAAGGGATTTACCAAGACATTCGAAACACTTCATTGATCTGCAGTAAACACTATTCGTGTTATATTCGTGTTGTGACTTCCCAGCGAAAAATCTGGGTTCGATTCCTCGTCAGGTAGTATAACTTTTTCGCACAAAATAATGGCTGCAAACAGATTTATCTTGTGTTGGAGAACTTACAAAGCATCACTGGAGAGAATTCGAATAAACAGTGTGTGTGTTCTTCATCATACTCTGTAATGATATGTATGTTCCATATTTATATTCGTCTCTCTCTCTCTCTCTCTCTCTCTCTCTCTCTCTTTCTTTCTTGACGTTTCCCTGTTGTGTTTTTGCATCTTTTACTTTCCACCCTCTCTCTCAAACACACGCACTTAATGTACGTGTGCATGTTCCAAAGTTAAAACGGAGCAAGGGACCTATAGACCTAATCTGGAAAATGTAATTAACTGGACTTCAGTGAAGAGTTTTGGTGCTCTCGGGATAACATTTCCAGTCCTGGTCACCTCTGAAAGCAATACTGTTTAAACGCAAAAATAAGAAAAATTATATTTTTATCATCTGGGATACCGAGTCTCAGTCGAATTACCGGGTCACTACGGCTTTGAATCCTTGACCAAGTGGTGGTTAATAAGCTAACCAACATCATCCGACTAACACTAGGATCCCTTTGAGCTCTAGCGTGTTCATTCTATCTGTGCTAATTACAACGTTGTATCCGCAAGAGATGAAAGTGATGCTGGATGTTCGGAACAGATAAATCTTCGGAAAAGACTAGAAAATGGCAATCTCTTTGGTTATTTGAAAACAAAATTTTATTTATACTAGTTCGACACAAATTTATTTCCATCCTTAATTCAATGTGATTTATTCATGTTGAAATTTGAAACATGCAAAATCAGCTACATCAATAAGGAACATCCAATTTTCATTTCAACATTTGTTACTCTTCATTATGATACGGTTTGGACTTTTAATATAGGATATTTCTGATAAAAATTTACCAGTAAAATAGCCCTCATTCAATTTTATCTTTCTTCCTTTTTTTTTTGTTCACTTTGCATTAGTAGTCTGGAATGGAAGATATGATCTACGCTACCTACTGGGTTTATTAGAATGTGGTTTGCATTAGTACATTCTATGAACACTACCGAATTTTCAACAGAAGTACGCGGAAACGATGCATGTGTGTTAAACTGTTGACATTATCTTAGATGTGTCTAAGAAATCTACAGTACTACTGGAAATTGACTATGCTATCCTTTTTGAAAGTGACTTAATGGATGTTTAAGCATCTTCTATATATTCCAATAGTCCCGAAAAAATATATAAAAACAAACGTTATTTCTATATTACTGTTGGATTTCTGGTAACGGATCTTTATAATGTTGTTTTCTTACTAGGTATAAAATTCCACATTTTTATCTGTTCTCCCGTTTCTTTTTCTTCTTCTCTCGCCTTCTCTCTCTCTCTCTCTCTCTCTTTTTTTATCTCTCTCTCTGTCTTTTTGCCTCATTTCTGAACCTCTGTGTAATATACACCCATTGGTTTGAATGTTTCATGTGTTTCAGTTTCCCCCTAAATCAACTTATGAATCTTGTTTCGTCTCGGTTTTGTTATTTCATTTTATCGATCCTAATACATGTGTAGTTTGAAATTAGAATTGCATTCATGTTATTAGCTAATTTTAGAATGGGAAGAGAAGAAAGGATGAGAGGGAGGAGGACTCTTTACGAGACACAATTATGCTATAAGAAGGTGTATATTGGGTGGCCTAGCTGCACGGCGTTAGCTGTCGCAATTTTTTGTCGCAGAGTGTACAAAAGTTTCTTGATAACAAGTTTAATCCTAATGATGAGAAGAGGTAAATGTTCCGAACAGTTCGTTGCCACAGGCTATGACAGCATCTCCTATCCTAGACTAGTTGCACTTATAAATTGGATATAGTAAATATAGATCTAAGCAGACAGATCTCATCCAGAGATATTCAACCTCGCGAGGGTGGCCCTCTCGAGGGTATCCTCGCCCTCAATGATGCGAGGGCGTGAGTTCACGAGAGCGAGGACAAGCTTCAACATGAGAGAAAGGGTGCGCGGGGGAGAGTAGCAATTCCCAGCACGAGGGCGAAGTCTAGCGTGGGCGATGGACAACTCCTTTCACGTGAGCGAGGGTGAACTAGGACCAAGACCAGCTGTTACTGCTAGGGCGAGGGTGGGAGAGGACGAGGAATAATTTCGTTCCGGAGAACGAGTGCACACGAGGGAGAAGGACATGCTTCCTTAACAACAACTATTCTGAATATTTCTGTTTGAGCTTTTTTGGGCGAACATATTGAAAATAAAATTTACCGTGTCCTCTAGGTGAAAAGTTGATGTCATAGCAAGATTATAGATTGGTCATATTCTAACTTCTATTTAATTGCATGAGACAATTGAAGAGTTCGATTCAATATTGGCATAATCTGAAACAAGCAGTTGGAGAGAAACGTTGTTGAAAATTTAAGTAGTGTTTTTTCCTTACATAAAACAATGTAATATGCTGCATTTTATTCCGATATTGAATTGAACTGCTACCATGAGGCTAAACAAGCATGACACAAGCCACAAAAGTGTTTGCTGCAAAAAGGACGTAAACTCACTTACGTTCTATTTACATCAAACTCCTCAATTTCTCTTGTGTACTTCTACATAATTATTGAAAATAATGATGCAAATGAATATAATATTTAAATGTTTCTCTTGAACGTTTCCGGATAGAAATAGCGCTACGTTTAGAAGCGAGTATCCGTCATATTTGCCCTGCCTGTCCTAGAGACTTTTTGATAAGCAGTGTCTAAACTGCGTGTTTAAAGAGTACTGGTAGACAGACAGTCGCTTACGTCATTCAGCAGTAAATGACATAATCTTAAGAGCGGTGACATCTGAACAAATACAATCAGCAAGAGAACCAACATAATGCACTAGATCAGAAGACACTATATATATATGGAGCAATATAGTGTATGTAATATATATGCAAGTTAGTTGGGAAAGTGGGGTCCCGCAATAGTTTTCCAATCGGACCCTCCACCTTCTAAGTCTATTAGATTACTTTTTTCCTTAGTTTGAAGCAAGAAAGCTTTATATTTTTAACTATATGACTTCCCTCAGGAACAGCCTCTACTTTTAATTATGTGTTTGAAGACATATTGTCCTGCTAAAATGCATTAAATATGATAATTTTTTAATTAGTTGTTATGCAGTAGTAATAAAGTTCTGTCGCAGACATGTTCTTAAATTTCTTCTTCTTCTTCTTCTTCTTCTTCTTATTATTATTATTATTATTATTATTATTATTATTATTATTATTATTATTATTATTATTATTATTATTATTATTGTTGTTGTTGTTGTTGTTGAATAAAGGTAATATTCATTGTCCGAAAACGGAGAGATTAAATTTAAAGAAATTAGAAGAGAGCCAGGTAAGAGAGAAATACCAGATTGAAGTTTCGAATAGATTCTCGGCTCTAGAAGATTAGGAGTGCACTGGTGTTGAGGATACCTGGATTGAAATTAGAGATAGCATTAAAATTTCAGCAAAATAAAAATTGGGACACGCGGAAATACGTAGGAACAAACCATGGTTCGACCAGGAATGCATAAAACTAGCAGAGAAGAGAAAACAGGCAAAATTACGCTGGCTACAAAATCCGAATGAAATAACTACCAAACCTTTCGCAGATATCAGGCGGGAAACTTCCAAAACTTTTAGAACAAAGAAACGCGATTTTCTGAAAGCTAAAATTAAGTAACTTGAAGATAATAGTAAAAATAAAAACATCCGGGACATGTATAAAGGAATCAACGAATTTAAGAAAGGCTATCAACCTTCTGCTTATAAAATACGAGAGAGGTTATCGTCGAATAAAGGAAATATTCATTGTCCGAAAACGGAGATATTCAATTTAAAGAAATTAAAAGAGAGTCAGGTAAGAGAGATATACCAGATTGAAGTTCGAATAGATTCTCGGCTCTAGAAGATTCGGAGTGCACTAGTGTTGAGGATACCTGGATTGGAATTAGAGATAGCATTAAAATTTCAGCTAAAGGAAAATTGGGACACACGGAAATACGTAGGAACAAACCATGGTTCGACCAGGAATGAGTAAAACTAGCAGAGAAGAGAAAACCGGCAAAATTACGCTGGCTACAAAATCCGAATGAAATAACTACCAAAACTTTCGCAGATATCAGGCGGGAAACTTCCAAAACTTTTAGAACAAAGAAACGCGATTTTCTGAAAGCTAAAATTAAGGAACTTGAAGATAATAGTAAAAATAAAAACATCCGGGACATGTATAAGGGAATCAACGAATTTAAGAAAGGCTATCAACCTCGTGCTTATATATTAAAGAAATCTGACGGTACAGTTCTCACTGACACGGATAGCATCTTAAATAGATGGAAAGATTTCTTTGACGATTTGCTTAACACGCAACCGAAAACTAGTGTGAGTGGAGAAAAGGAGATACACACCGCAGAACCGTATATTCCAGAATCCAACCGAATAGAAGTAGAAACTGCTATAAAGAAATTAAAGACACACAAATCTGCGGGTGTAGATGAAATTCCGGCTGAGTTAATTTTAGCTGGAGGCGAACAATTGTGGAACAAGATACACAAACTCATTCTCCTTATCTGGAACAAGGAAGAATTGCCACAAGAGTGGAAAGAATCGATCATTGTTCCAATTCACAAGAAAGGCGAAAAAACTGACTGTAATAATTAGCGAGGCATTTCCCAACTTTCAACATCCTATAAAATCCTTTCAAATATTCTATTAGCAAGACTGATCCCATACGCAGATGAAATTATTGGAGATTATTAATGCGGATTTAGACAAAATCGATCAACTATCGACCAAATATTTACCATTCGCCAAATACTCGAAAAAAAGTGGGAATACAATACGCCGGTACATCAACTATTTATTGATTTTAGAAAGGCGTACGACTCGGTTAGGAGAGAAACATTATACAACGTTCTTACAGAACTTGGAATACCGAGAAAGCTAATTAGATTAATTAAGATATGTTTAAATGAATCCCAAAGTAAAGTCCGGGTAGGAAAATTTTTGTCCACGAGCTTTCATGTTGAAAATGGCCTCAAACAAGGAGATGCGTTTTCACCATTATTATTTAACTTCGTTTTGGAATACGTTATAAGGAAAATCAAAGATAGCAACCAGGGCCTAGAGTTGAACTATATTCATCAGGTTATGGCATATCCTGATGACGTAAATTTAATAGGTGATGATAGGAGAACAATAGAAAGAAATGCAGAGATCTTATTAAACGCTTGCAGGGACATGGGTTTAGAAGTAAATGCAGATAAAACTAAATACATGGAAGTGCGTCGGGACCGGAATACAGCAAATTATAGATGCGTTAAAATATTATATAACACTTTTGATAAAGTGGATATTTTCAAATATCTACGACCAATATTAACAGAGGAAAATCATATTCACGGAAAATTAAATGTCGACTAAAAGCAGGGAATTCGTGTTACTATTCGGTTCAAAATATCTTGTTGTCGCGAATTCTGTAGAGGAATTTGAAGCTTAAAATATACAAAACGGTACTCATGTTTGTTGTTTTGTATGGCTGCGAAACATGGTCACTTACTCTGAGGGAAGAACATAGACTGAAAGTATTTGAGAACAAGATCCTGCGACGAATATTCGGACCCAAGAGGAACGGGAATGGGGAATGGCGGAAACTTCATAATGAGAAACTACATAATTTATATGGTTTACCCAACCTTGTTAGGGTCGTGAAGTCTAGGAGGCTTAGGTGGGCGGGTCATGTAGGTAGAATGGAAGAAAGTAGAAACGCTTTCAAAGTATTGACTGGAAGACCAATCGGAAAACGACCATTAGAAAGACCTAGGCGCAGATGGGAGGACAATATTAAGATGGATCTCGCAGAGATTGGAATATAAAGTAGAAACTGGATGCAGTTAGCTAAGGATAGAAGTCAGTGGAGAACTTTTGTGAACGCGGCATTTAACCTCCGGGTTCCATAGGCCATAGAGTTAGTTATTATTATATTATTATTATTATTATTATTATTATTATTATTATTATTATTATTATTATTATTATTATTATTATTATTATTATTATTTTGGTATACAACAGACAATGCTACCTATTCACCAAACAACATGCATTCCTTGGAAAAGTCGTCAGAACGAACCTTCAATGTATAGTGTCCAAAGATAAGGTTTTTTCTGCAGTTATAATGCCTACAGGTAATCTAAGACTTCAATTCAGGGCTGTATTCACGGATAGCTCCTTGGAGGGGGAGGTAGTGAAAGGTTTCTCCGATCACGTCAAGCTGCCGCAATATGGTTCGCAATTCGGCGGGACAAACGACACTTCGTCCTGCGCTGACGCAGAGATTTCTTTGAATTTAGCTGATGTCTTCCTGGACAATGATTTTTGAACATAAGAAATATATACCACATATTACAAAGGGTATTATTGATGGAAATGTAAACGAAATTCTCCAAAGTACAGGTAATTTCGTACAAGTAATAAGTGCTTTACGTAATTCTTATATATCTCCTTATATGTTAATAATTACAAGAAACAATATGTTGAAAACTTTTTTAAAACCTCATTACCTTTATCACTCTTATAATTTGCACTACGAGAAAAGACGAGAATATTTTCGAATGTCGTGAGCAACACTACTTTACCCAAGTTTTAGTTCTCACACATAATTTTAGTGCTAAATGATCCATACATAAAACCTATAAATTGATAAAAGTGATTGTACGATCACAATGAAGAGCTTTTATGAACGTTTAAGGATACTCAAATCACAATACATTCCAATAATAAATATAAATTAAATGCTGTTAGATACACCCTTCTTAAGCCGCTGTTGATGCAGAAGGATTCTAAGAACTTCTAGACAAGGGAATATATTTTGTACGTAAATTTTCAGAACGAGACGAGAAGTGAGTCCTCAAGAATCGACACAATAAAGAAGTTTCCAATAATTGAGGCAAGACGAGACTTCTATAAAATTTACAAGACGAGGTGATAAACCTTATTTCACGTCTAGTCTCTTCTCATGGGTAACATTAATTTGCAACGAAAGATGTAAAAGAAATAACTCAAATTTTATCAGAACATATTCATGGTAATATTAAGCGTTGAGTAGTAAATGACTTTTTCCATTTTAGATGACCCCGAGTAAGTCATACGTTGGTATATTTAGTTTGCTTTGTTTAGACTGTATCTTATAGAAATAATTCATCAAACATACTGGAAAATAGAGGGTCTGGAACTCGCAAGGGACAACTTTCACTGTGAGGGTGAGAGTGCGCGAAAGAGAGAACAAGTTTCCAGCACGAGGGCGTGGGCGAGCGAGGGCGATGGACAACTTTCATCAGGAGGGCGAAGGTGAACGAGGGCGAGGACCAACTTTCACTGAGAGGGCGAGGGTGCCCGAGGACGAGGAAAAGTTTCATGCATGAGGGCGAGGGTGAGCGAGGGTGAGGGCTAACTGTTAGTACGAGGGCAAGGGTGCGCGAGGGCGATAGAAAATTCCGTTCGCGAAGGCGAGGGTGAAAGAGGCGATGGCCAGCAGCCATTTTCAGGGCGAGAGTGAGTGAGAACGGAGTAAACTGAACATCTATGGTCTCATCTGCTAAATGATTTGTCTTCAATGAAAATGTACAGCGAGGAAAAAGGTGCTGTTTATTCCTAATGATGATGATCATGATGAATAACATACATATTACAGCTAACAGATTATAAATAATAAGAATTATAATATATATCAAGTGTTGCAGAGAATATCCTTTCTTACATAATGTCACATCACTACGCCAAAGGTATTATATTTGTACTTGTAAATTATTGATTGTAGCTTTGGAAAATTCAAGATTACTAATAAAACTCCAATTGACCAAAGGAGTACATCTATATTAAAATTATATATACTGTTTTGGTCAGTTGCAGTTTTATTAGTTATCACTGTACTTGATCAAAGAGCAACTAGCATCAAAATAGTGTTTGCCACAGTATTTGAATATGGCGGCTAAAGCTGCCTAAGAAAACCACATTTTTCACTCAAGAACTCGTAGTTGTAAAAGTGTGTTAGAAGATGTTGATGAAAGTGTGTTGTAGATATAAGCAGGACACTAATGCATCTTCATTACGCTGAATGATTAATAGCTCTTTATTACTCTCCTATATTGTAGGAACAAGACAAGAGTACTGGTATTGTTTTGCAATTAATTAAACGACCTGTACCTCTTATCTTGGCATAGTATTAGAAATTTCACATATTTCGCACAAATTATTTTCACACTAACATTATAACACTCCATAAACAAAAGAAATGTTTCAGTCTCTAGTTACTGTAATTCTCGGCATCAGCGATATACGAACAGTAACTGTTATTCGGTATATTCTGTAAGCAATTTTCAACATCTTAACGTATTCATATGTAGGGTATATCTTTATTCTGGGAGAACATGCGAATGTTGAATGACAATGATGTAATTTTTGGCGGCGGCCACTTAATAGCATCGTAACTACGAACTCACTCATAGTCTTTTTGGGGAATTTTAAGACATGGATCAACCAATGGACAACCACAGTAATTTTCAGCTTTATATAAATTATTCCAACATTTGGTCCAAATTAAAGCTTATTTCATTGAGTTATTGTAGGTTAAAAGGTTTGAGACTTACAAATACATTGGCATAGTTCTTAACAACGATACAACACAGTTTTTCAGTATTTATCAACATATTTCTGCGGAATTATTGCAAGGAATATTACACTAAAATATCAGGAAATAAAACATATATACGTGGAAATTATATATTGAAATGTATATGTTGTTATTACATATTTTATGATTGCTTCAAATATGAAATCATACTTTATTACACAGATTTGTAACATTGATAATTTTGCTAACAATAACTACACCTATGTTCTTAGTACTCAATTAAAGTTTTGCAGTATATTTATTTTCTTCAATAATAACAGAGAATGGTTTCGGTTTAAGAACAATTCCACAAATGGGTTCTGTTGAAGTTGGAGTTTGGTTTGGTGGAAATGAGAAAGTAAATTTCTGTAGCATCGCTGTAGTAAATTGGAAGAGAATCATCTTCGCTACTTGTTCGCCCAAGCATCGCCTTCGTTTTGAGAATAAAGTACGACACATTAGTTAAGAATATTAATTATTCCTCAGGTAACTTTAATATGATTTTCTTACAAATACAGTACATTTACGTTGGAAGGAATTTGTGGTTAATTGTATTGAAGAACAACATTATATGGCATTTCATGTGATGGCGGAAGTTAAATCTTTCAAGGATGATATTTTAATATTAAATAGTAACTGTACTCTTGACGATTGACAATAACGGATTTTGATTAGTTGTGGTTGAATATAGGTTGGACGCTTTATTTTTTTTTTATTGAAACACGATATTAACTTCAAACGTTTATCATTAATATCTAAAATTATTGCTTAATTGTAGTCTTTCATTTTTTAATAATAACGATGACCTTCATTCATTTGTACAGTTCTTAGTCGCGATTTACATTTGGGTAATTGCTTTTTCTTAACCGGTTATGCACTAACATGACTATATGTTGACAGTAAGCAGAATTCTATATTTCAAAGTGCAGGTACTACTCATATGTTGTTATTGTTCTCTTACCTACTTATCTTCCGAGGACATAAGCGTTTCACACTGCACATTGTGCAGAGTCACCTAGTAGCAATAATTAGAAGTTTGAATTATTTTTCCCTCACCCAAAATATAAGTGCCTAACAAATATATTATATTATTCTTACCTCTCAACTTCTGTAGTTATGTCTTACGTTGGAAACACAATTTTTAATCCAGTATGCCTAATTAATTATTTCATTCATATTACTTTAACATAATTACTTTTATATATATATATATATATATATATATATATATATATATATATATATATATATATATATATGGTGTAACGAAAGGTTGTTTACAACGCTTGGTGGGTGATTCTACAGACGAAAACAAGTAAAAATGTCTATGTAACACCACAATCTCCATTCCGGCTTCCTAACGGAGTTGCGGACGTCCAAAAAGGTGGGAAAATTAAATTTAACAGCTAATTCTGGCAAAACGACAAGAAATAGAAGGGCGGTGTGAGGCGGCCCACATAGACTCTCAACATGGACTATCCAAAAATACTAAGATTAGACGTGTGGAAAGCGAGCGCAAGGGATTCCTCAGGGGATGCGAAGCATGCCCTAGAAGTTACGAGGGCAAAGTGAGGTGAGAGGGTGTGTGTGAAGTGTTCATGCACACAGAAACGAATATCTGAAGTGTTTTTTGCGTATTCAAGATGGAGGGAGACGTGCGTGGTTGCATAACAGTACAGGAAAGAAGCGCAATTTCGACAGGTTTATTCAAAGCAAGTTTTTTACGGCAGTCCGGCAGTGGGATAAGAACATACAGCGCTCTACATAGGGTCGACAATTAGAAAGCGCTAATGGGCAGGTGATGCAACGTTTACGATAGAAGAACCGAAACCTGTTCCGGTGAAAGTACTCGTAGAAGATAAGCTGAAGCTGATTACTATAATTGCAATACAAACGGCAAGAATGAGAAACTGATCAGTAATGGTTGAATTCGACCACTGCCGTTAGAATGTAAAAAACGTATGAGGATATTTATGACCAAACTATGGATCACACAAAATTGTGAATTCGGATAATTATAGATTACCTATGCATTGAACTATGCATTGAAAAAAGTATAAATAAAATATTCCTAATTGTAGCCGTTGTTGTACAAAAGCAGCATTTGAATGAGAAGTTACGGTTTTCGATAATGAACTGAGCTTGAGCAGTAGTTCTACTTGTTTCTTATTACTAAAGCAAGTTTTATTTAGCTACTAAGCTGTTCAAACTGTATTTAGAAGTATAAAAGATATTGCGAGACTGCACAATTTTTAACTACTTCTTGTTTTGACGAAATGACCCACACAAATGAAGTGTTCTTTAGCTGGAATTCACCTGCAAAGAAATTCACACAGTACGTCAAGATGCCGAGACACAACAGCAGTGAACCAGAGATGGGCATTTTTCTAACCCTCCCTCACTCTCAATTGACGCCCCTCACCCTCCATTGACACCCTCCCCTCACCCTCCCTCAAACTCACCCACCATTGACGCCCTCCCCTCACCCTTCCTCACACTCACCCTCCATTGACGTTCCACACTCACCCTCCCCTCACAATCACCCTCCATCGACTCCCCCACACTCACCCTGCATTGACGCCCTCACACTCACCCTTCATTGACGCCTTCACACTCACCCTCCCTCACACTGACACTCCATTGACGCCCTCACACTCACCTTACTTCACACTCACCCTCCATTGACGCCATCACACTCGCCCTCCCTCACACTCACCCTCAATTACTTTATCGTCCTGACCCTCCAACACCCTCACCCTCAACTACTAAAATGAGGGTGAGGTGAGGGTGAGGACGGCCCTCATGAGGGCAAAATGAAGGAGGATGACCATCTGTAGTGGGAACTGGCATCCGGGATTGAACATGTGGGTGAAAGGGCAATTTAGTGCTCATTTAAGTAATAATAATAATAATAATAATAATAATAATAATAATAATAATAATAATAATAATAATAATAATAATAATAAATAATCCTCTCGCGTACTTGACGCGTCGGGCAACAGTAAAACACCTCTAAAGCGAAAAGTAAAACACCTCTAAAGCGAAAAGTTACAGGTTATTTAGGAATAGCTTTGTGAGGAGTGTTGGAAATCTGGCAACCTTGTCTGTCATTATGAAAGGAAAGGAGTTCTTTATAACCAACAGACTGTGGCTTAAACGTTTTCGCGTTTCTTATGCGTCACGTCTAGCCAGATGTTTACTATTTATTAACATAATTTGATACACTGCAAATCAATTATTCCAAGTTTTATCCACGACATGGCAAGGTTACTGTGGAATTTAAGGACTTTCCATTGCTGAGTAAGGCTCCTCTAAACGCTCCCCCACAACGTTTCTCGGTTTTTGAAAATTGTGGGAAAACGAAAGAAAGTAGTCGAATTTTGAACCTTCGGACACATGGAACTCTATGAAGTGATCTTAAATAATTGCTTTCCAGAAAAGATATTTGCTACCTTTTAGGACAGACAAATAATTGTCACAGGCTGTCCTATCAAATGTCTCAATTGTTATTTGAATCGTTTCTTAGTTTATGGGTACCATAACTATTGTGTGACTCACTTTCCAAAACCTAGATATTGTATTCAATTTTCACACGAATTTCATAAATCGGGGGGAAAAGTTGTGGGGAGCGTTTTGAAGGGCCTTAAATAAATAACATAACTCTATGCTTAAGTAACGAGCCTTTTCACGTAAAATACTGGAAGGAAAATAATTCAACACGAAGACATTAGCGCTGATTTTGAATTTATCTATTTTATCCACACCATGAGAAATCATCAAGATTTGCTACACACCAAAGCTATTCAACGTTCATGCTACACGTAGTCGCAAAGGTGAGTTTAGGAGCTCAGTTTCGTTTGTGGAGCTCAGAAAACAAAACAATCAAACTATCTTCACATGTAACCAGAAATACATTTGTTGATTATGTAATTACAGTATTTCTGAAAAAAATCTTATCACTCGTTAACGTTGCCCTGCAAAAGCACCACTATGAATTACAGGATCCATATGTGTGGACGTTTCTCCATGATTCAATACGAAATTGCGTCCTCGGGATGCAAGTGACAAAGTTTCTTCGTTTACTGTGCAGCATGTATGGTTCTCTCTCTGGTTTGACAATAGGTGGCGTATCTAATGCACAGGGCTCATAACTGAATTTCACAACTAGTTTGAGCTGCATTGATAGTTGATGCCATCGAGTAAATGCTATTTTGGTGCTTCTGTGTGAGTGTTTGTGTGCGTGTGTGAGTGTTCCTAAGTATATAAGGGCCTCAGTGTATAGACTTGGGCAACTGATAACTCGCACGTGAATGCTAGATGAAACAATAGAAACAATACTCATTTAAATAGTTTTACCGCTTATCATGGTGGTACTCCCAGAACTGTGAACGACGGGGCATCTGACAAAATGGCGGACTACTCTTTTACTTAGCTTGCTGATATGCATCTCACATATGGCGAGGCGAGAAGAAACAGCCGGGAGGCAAGGCGTCTGTATGAAGAACGGTTCCCAAATAGATTACCGTCGCACGTCTTCTTTCAAACCATTGATCTCCGACTTCGGGACACAGGATCACAACAAAAACCCCGAAATCGAACTGTGCGAACTGTTGCATTTGAGGAAAACGTTCTTTAAGCATTTACGTTTCATCCAGAAACCAGCACGCGCTCCGTAGGTCAGTCGCTATACACAAGTCATACGACTGTGTGGCAGGTTGTGCACGACGAACGAATGCACCCTTTAAATTTCAAAAGGTTCATGATTTATCCCCTGCAGACTTTCAACCGCGTGTGGACTTCATCCAGTGGTTTCTGCAGCGAACTATTGCTGATCCAGACTTCCCAACAGTTATTTTATGGGCGGAAGAGTGTATATTCACCAGAGCAGGCGTACTAAATAACCACAACAGTCATGTATGGGCTGAGGATAATCCTCATGCAACTCTTGTGCACCAGCATCAGCACAGGTTTGCTGTGAATGTCTGGTGTGGTATCATATATGACTACCTGATTGGACCGTACATCTTACCCAATCGTCTGACTGGTGGCAATTATCTTACCTTTATGCGTGAGGTTTTACCTCTACTTCTCGTGGATGTACCCTTGGCATTGGAAAAGCGGCTCAGGTTCCAACATGACGGAACATATGCTCATTTTGACCAACGTGTACGGATATTCTTGCATGAAAGTTTCCATAATCGATGGCTTGGTAGGGGTGGTCCAGTATTATGGCCACCTCGCTCCCCAGTCTCACACCCATGGACTTCTTTCTCTGGGTTGAAATGAAACGGATTGTCTATGAAACACCTGTCCAAACAGCCGAAGAACTCGTGGCTCGTATTTCGACTGCCGCGGCGCCAATTTCCGATACACCGGAAGTATTTGGCTGTGTCAGGCAGTCTGTTATTAACCGATGTCACTTGTGCAATGCTGCCCATGAAGGACAGTTTCAACACACACAATGAGTGTCTCTATGAGTCTTTATTCTGATGCGCACAGAACATGGGGTGGCACATGATATATTCTATATATGCATCTGTAATTTTAGGGAGGTCATTGTAGTTTGATGTAGGTCCATTTGAGACAACAGGTAGCTAGTACAATGCAGGTAGTGACGGTGGTATTACTAACACTAATACTAAATACTAATACAATAATACATTATTTTTATTCGTATTCCTCACCATCTCCTCCTCCTCCTCCTCCTTCTCATTCTTCTTCTTCTTTCTATTATTATTATTATTATTATTATTATTATTATTATTATTATTATTATTATTATTATTATTATTATTATCATTATTATTATTATTATTATTAAATGCTTATCGAATTGCCCTTTCATTCTCCATGCGCAGAATCACACGATCAATCTTGAATGCCGGTACAAACTATTGTTGTGCCGTACTGTGTGAATCTCTTTACTCAGTTTTTCATTATTTTTGTTTGTATTGCAATTGTAGTAATCAGCTGCAGCCTGTCTACTACGAGTACTATCACCGGAACCGGTTTCGGTTCCTCTATCGTGAACGTTGCATCACCTCCCTATTAGCGCACTTTAATTACACATCTGTGGACCCTATGTAGAGCGCTGTATGTTCCTACTCAGCTGTCGGACTGCCGTCTCTGCTTTCTCGAAAACATGCTTTGAATAAACCTGTCGAAATTGCTCTTCTTTCCTGTACCGTTATGCAACCACGCACGTCTCCAGTCATCTTGAATACGCATACACACTTCACCTATTAGTTTATGCATGAACACTTCACACACACCCTTTCACCTCACTTTGCCCTTATAACGTCCGCGGCATGCTTCATATCCTTTGGGGAACCCCTTGTGCTCGCATTGTACACGTCTAATCTTAGTATCCGTGGATAACCCATGTTGAGAGTCTGTTTAACACCGCCCTTCTATGTCTGGTCGTTTTGCCAGAATTAGCCTTCTGAACGTGGTATTTATCCGTATTGTAAAATGAAATTCTCTTTTCGAATACTAGTTTTGGCCCGCTATCCTGTTGAGATGTTGAGAACGGAAGGTTCTACTTTGTTTTACAAACTAAATAAAGCGCAATAGAGAAAAAAGAGGGTACGGTATGGAAAAGGAGTCCAACTACCTCCAGAAAGTAAGACAAGGAAGTGTGAGAAATCCTTAAAAATGTAAAATGAATTTTGCTAGGAAAGCAAGATATTGTTACAAAGGTTTATCTTATTAAACTTTGAATAGTAGAAATTAGGATGGTAGAAAAAAGCTTGATTTCCCCAAATTTATGTAAAGTAGACGAGAGTGTACTTGGACTTATGCAACATATGTAACAGTTGACTTTCACAAGGAATATAAAAGAAATGAAATGAAATAAAATCTTTAAGTTTTATGTCCACGATTATGCCGGTTAGGCTAAAGGAGACGGTGATTATGAGAAATGAATGAAATATTGGAATGAATAAAGTGGAAGGAAACGGAAGAACTCCGAGAAAACCAACGCACACGGTGTTTGTCCACAACAAAGTTCACGTGGCAGGAGCAGGGTTTGAACCCTGGACCCCAAGCACCAGAGGTGAACGCTCTACCACTGAGCCACCGCAGCCCCGAAGCAACATAAAAGGAGACACTACATACCTACATAAATCTTCGTGTTTATATTCAGTATCTTTCTTAGAATTTCGGGCGTTTACATGTTTCAATTCTGTAGTTACAAAGGTTGAGGGAAAGTAAACACTAGCGCATAAAACGGTGTTTGACATATGTATAATGTGCTAATTTTCCATATTAATTTTCGACTGATAATATCTTAATCGAAATATATTAAGGACTTCTGAGGTTAGATTCATATAAAATTAATAAATACTAATTATATGTATCTGGTTCCTATTAGTTTTCTTTGACTAAGTCAAAACAGAAATAGCGCACACATCGGAGCAAAGCCTAACGATTTAATCAGAATATCGATGTGAAAAAGTTTCATCAGATTGCTAAACTCTCATTGTCAAAAGACACATTGTAATATAGGTAAGTGTTCCATATCATTATATACAAAGATCTTAGGATAGGATTGAACCTAAGTAGGTAACTACATTGAGATACAAAATATATTATAATTCCTCTTCTCTTCCTTATCAGGTAACAAACCATGGGTAATGTTACAACAATATTAGTTACAAATTACAATTTCAAGTTATAATAACAAATTATGTTTGTTTCTAAATATCTTTCACCGCTACCCATCAATTTTGAGATCAACATTCCAATAATAACTCATCGTTTTTCAGTAAATGTGACCAATTCTAAATAAATTTTACGAGTATCTTTCTTTGTTCATATTCTAACACTTTTGTCTTTTGGGACTAGGTCAATGTGAGTCTTAAGCTCTAGAAGCAGTGGAGCAAAATAATGACGATAAGAATGTAGTTTGTAACTTGAAACTGTAATTCCTAACATGTATCGCTTTTGTCGAATAACGGAAGAAGGGATTGGGTTTATGAGATTATGTTTCTCTTATATCTCAGTGATGCTTATCTACAGGGAGCTAATCAGTGTTCAGAGACACTTTAAGGTTTTTGGATATAATGACATGAAACTTCATCTTGTACTATAAAGTGTCTGACGAAGCTAAAACTTAGTTAGTCGGATAAGCTGTTACACATCGATATTTTAGTGTAGTAGTAGTGCTTTGCTCAAAGACTAGGTGTTATTTTTAATTTTGCTATATACAGTAATATCAACATCTAAAATTCTTTATCCAACTGCCGCTACAAAACAATAGTTTTAAAATTTGTTTTTTAGATTTGAACCTTAATTATGATAAGCTTGTAAACGGTATCCCAGTAAGACCGACAGTATTAAGATGTTTAGAGAACACCATAATTTGTGGATTATACAAATACTGGAACAATATTCCAAGCGAAAAGGTTCTGGTTTATGACTGAATTATTACATCACCATGCGAAACGAAAGTAGAAGGAATGAGTAATGTCATATGGATAGTTCTGAGGAAGACTTCAGAAAAGTATTTGACTCTGAAGTTTATCACATAGCAAAACAATCGGCTTGTAAAACGTAGCCTCAACTTGTTGAACCCATTTGCGTGCTACAAGAAACTGGTAACCATATTTAGTTGGCGTTTAACACCAACCGTAACTGCACTCCATCTCCTAGTCTTGGAAATAAGAAAAATTCTGTCACCACATACCTTAAAATTCATACGGAACGGTATACCACATCGGTAACCCGCAAAAACACTGTTGCTTATCCTATGACCATACAGTTTGCATGAAAGTAACGTTACATTTTTAAATTGAAACTATTCTATTACATAAACATGCCGAAATTTCTTTCTTTAGTTTACTTGTATAGTATTAATACTATTAAGTCCGTCGCTCTTATTGGGACACCCTATATCATCCAGGCACATATATTTCTGAACAAAAGTTTAATATTTGTTTAATATTATTAGTTTATTTTGTTTAGAATAACAATTAGTAGCACATTGGTTTAGTACTATGTCTTCAGTTATTTTCGCTTTTTTAAAACATAAAATCACTACTTTACCTCCACCATATGGTAAACCATTGTCGGAATTGATAACTTCACCATCGTGCAGAAATCGTTCTGGTTTAAAATCATCTGGATTGGTCCAAGTTTCTTCGTCTCTATTTACTGCAAACATATTGAGCCAGATAGTTGTTCCCTGAAATTGATAATGGTTCTGATTAATATAACGCTACATTATGTTGCAATGTATAAGGGTTGATACATATATGATTCTTAGTCAACCTTATGCTATTCCAAATTAAACCGAGAATAGTTCTCTATTTTGCAATTTAACTTTACTTTTAGCACCGACGATACATCAGACGTAAACTTACAGTTCAATGGGTAATCCGAACTCCATGGATTCTCACTTAAAATATAACCCTGATATTTTGCGCCGTAGCCCGCTTACTAAATATATTGCTATAATGAAGCTTAAGCTAACGTTAGATATAGTGCCGTGCGGTAGCAAACAATAATTTTAGTTTTGTGCATTATTATTGTGTTGAAACCAGATAAAGTTACAGCAAATATCAGGAGCTATATACCTATTGCTACTGCTAGACGGATACGAAAGTTTGTTGAAACAATGGTGAATAATCCCAGTATGATATTGGGAATCTCTTAATGTTTAGACCAGTTATTAATATGGATTTCATCAATTCACGTCTACTTAAATACATGTTTACTTTGCTAACCTGATTGAAGAAAGTTTTCTTTTCCACAGTCAATACTTTATTATATTCTTCGATCAGAATATGTACTGTGACACAGCCTGATATTAAACATTTTTAAAAGCTTGATAACTAAGGTTTTCGTGCACATAACACATTTCATAAAGAACATTTAGTCAAACGTTTTAGGGGTTCATGTGAACTCTAGTGTCTTCAAGTTATTTTCTGAAGAATACTGTGTCTCCCAAGTCTGTGTTTAGTTTCACATTAGCTGCTGTAACTGCGAACAATGTTCTGTCCGAAAAGAAGGATCCTTTCTGTATCTCGAATTGTGGAGACGAAATTGTTTTTTATTTCCTCTCCAGATAATGTGGTGTACTACTCGAGTGCTTTAGCTTACATTATATTGTACTTTTCGATGATCCTATAAAACATATAACGGAAAGTAGTAGAAAATGGATCGATCTGGGCGAACATCACTCAACATAGGCCAACATCGCTCAACTCAGGAGCCCCTGGGAAATTGAGCACCTTACACCGTTAACCCACGGTCTTTTACTACCTCGATTTTAGGGGTGAATTTGTTCCCTTTTATGAGCACTTTTTAGGGGGTGTACTCTTTCTCTTTTATGAACATATTTTTAGGGGTGAACTCGTTCCCTTTTATGACCACTTTTTCAACCCCTTTTTTAACATAGCAGATAACACATAAGATTACGAACACATAGAAGAGCAGATAACACATAAGACTACGTAACACACAGCATAGCAGAGCAGATAACACATAACATAGCAAGGGTATACTCGTTCTCTTTTATGAGCATATTTTCCAACCCGTATTTTAACATAGCAGAAATTACGAACACATAGAAGAGCAGATAACACATAATATAGCAAGGGTGTATTCGTTCTCTTTTATTATCACTTTTTCAACCCCTTTTGAAACATAGCAGATAACACATAGCAGAGACTATGTAACATAGTAAGGGTGAACTCGTTCCCTTTTATGAGCATATTTTCCAACCCCTATTTGAACATAGCAGAGTTAATAAAAGTATATGACTTATTTTCCAACCCTTATTTTAACATAGAAGAGAACACATAAGATTCGTTCCACCCCTATTGGAACATAGCAGAGAATATATACGACTACGTAACATAGCAGGGTGAACTCGTTCTCTTATATGACGTCCATTTTAGGGGTGAACTCGTTTCCATTTATGAACCTATTTTTCAACCCCTATTTTAACATAACAGAAATAGCAGACAATGAGCAAAGATAGTCATTTTAAGGGGTGTATTCATTCTCTTTGATGACCATTTTTTCCCACCCCTAATTGAAATTACATAGCAGAGCAGGTAACACATACGATTCGTTTCCTTTTATGAGCACTTTTAGGGGTGTATTCATTCCCTTTTATGATTACTTTTTCAACCCCTATTTGAACATTTTAACATAGCAGAAATTTATGAACACATTCTCCACCCCTATTTTAACGTAGCACTGATTTCGTTCCCAACCCTTAATTTAACATAGCAGAAATGACAGAAGCATGTCCCCAAACTACTGACCATCGTGAACAAAGGTCAAACTCAAAAAACAAAACAATATATCAAGGTAGTGTTTCCACATTTAGCAATTGGTCATCAACTACTGACCATCGAGGTCAAAGATCAAAACTCGAAAACGGAGCCACATATCGAAGTGGTGTTTCCACATTTAGTAATTGGTCACCAGCAACTACATGTTCCAAAAATAATAATCGAGGTCAAAGGTCAAAATACTTAAAACCTAATAACTCGGAAACAGATCCACATATTGAGATGGTGTTTCCACATTTAGTAATAGGTCATCAACTACTAAAAGTTCCAAAATACTGATCATCGAGGACAAAGGTCAACATACTTGAAACCTAATAACTCGAAAACTGAGACACATATTGAGGTGCTGTTTCCTCATAGGTCAACATACTTAAAACCTAATAACTCGAAAACTGAGACACATATTGAGGTGCTGTTTTCTCATTTAGCAATTGGTCATCAACTACTACAAGTTCCAAAAATAATGACCATCGATGTCAAAGGTCAACATACTTAAAACCTAATCACTCAAAACCAAAGCCACATATTGAGGTGCTGTTTCCACATTTAGTAATCGGCCACCAGCTACTACAAATTCCAAAATAATGATCATGAAGGTCAAAGGTCAACATACTTAAAACTTAATAATTCGACAACTGAGACACATATTGAAGAGCTGTTTCCAAATCTAGAAACTGGTCATCAACTACTACAAGTTCCAAAAATAATGACCATCGAGGTCAAAGGTCAACATACTTAAAACTTAATAATTCGACAACTGAGACACATATTGAAGTGCTGTTTCCAAATCTAGTAACTGGCCACAAACTACTAAAAGTTTCAAAATAATGATCATCGAGGTCAAAGGTCAACATACTTAAAACCAAATTACTCGAAAACTGAGTTTGCAATGAGCCAAATATTGAGGTGGTGTTACCACATTTAGTAATCGGTCATCAACGACCACATGTCTCAAAAGTGTCGACCATCGAGGTCAAAGGTCAAACTCAAAAACGGAGCCAAATATTCAGGTGGTGTTTCCACATTTAGTAATAGTTCATCAATCACTGCAAGTTCCAAAATAATGACCATCGAGAGCTTGTAAACAGAGCAACGGATAAATTTTGTACAAAGCAGAAAAAGTGAAGGAGGAATAAATTTGAGTGACCTTGCAATTTTGCACCAACGAGAAATAATTGTGTATTTTAAATCATTTTGTACTATTTAAATAAACAATCGGATAAATTTAACCGGCTCAGAAGTTCAATGCTATTTTGTACTCTTGAGTGAGCTTTCCAATTTTGTAGCAAGAAGGACAATTTTTAAAAAAAAACTAACTCAGAATTTCATTTCATTTTGTAATACTCAAATTTGGATGCAGTGTTTAGTTTTGTACGAGCCAGAAAAATTTGATTGGGTTGTTTCCTTATGTACCAACTGGAAAAAGTGAAGGGCCATTATTCAAATAAACGAAGGAATAGAGTATTTAGTTTTGTACCATCTAGAAAAAAGAAGTGAAGTATGAATAAAATGTAGTGGACTATTTTCTTTTGTACCAACTGGAAAAGAGAAGAAGAGCTACTTTAACTAGCTCATTATGTACTGTTTAAAGAATCGAAAATTGACTATTTTAGCTTCTGAACTACTGGAATGTTCTATTTTTGTATCAATCAGAAAAAACTAAGAAGAGCCATTTTAACAAGTTCATAATTTCTGTAACGAAAGAATAATTTCGTTGTTCTACTTTTTATACCAACGACAAAAAATGAACTAGCTGAATATTTAAATATACGAAAGAATAAATTTAAGTGACCTACTCAATTTTGTACCAATGAGAAATGCCGTTTTAAGTGGCTCAGAATTTGAGTGGTCTAAAAATGGCGAAGAAGAACTATTTTATATAATTTTACTACCGAGAAAAAAATACCATTTTAAAAAACTAAGAATGTTTTACGATTTTGGAGTATTCAAATAAACAAAATCGATTAAACGAAGTAATGCATTTGAGTGAGCTATTTAATTTTGTAACAACCAGAGAAAAACCGAGGCTGAGTATTATAGACCATTTTGTATTTTTTCAACAAACAAAGGAATAAATTTATATTAACCAGAAAAGGACCATTTCAACTAGCACCGAATTTTATATCATTTTAAACTAGTCTAATAAACGAAGACATAAATATGAGTGAGACCAGAGAAAAAGCCGAAGAAGGCCCATTTTAACTAGTTCAACATTTCTGTACAATTTTGTACTACCCAAATTTGAATAATCTATTTTATTTTTGTGCCAATCAGAAGAAAATCAAAGAAGGGCAATTTTATAGTTTTTGTACCATTAAAAGACTGAGGATAACTTGAGTAGTCTAAGTTTTTGTACTCATTCCAAGAAAAGCAAAGAAGAACCATTTCATTCGTAATGGTGTTATGCCTAAAAGGAGATAAATAAATAAATATGGGTGTCCTAACCATTTATATCAGGCTTAGATTTTTATGCCTTTTTGTAATATTTGTACCAAAAAGAAAGAAGCTTCACTAATAAACAAAGGAATACATTTGTAATAACCACAAAAAGCGAAGCTCAGTTTGATATACGATTTGAGTGGCCTATTGAATTTTGTATAACGAAAAATCTCATTTCCAGGTCATGTTTTACTATTTAAACAAAGGAATAAATTTGTATTAACCAGACTCAAAATTTTATATCATTTTCTAATACTCAAATGGACGAAGGAATAAATTTGTGTGACCTATTCACTTTTTTTGCAAGCAGAGAAAGGAAAGAACTAACATTTTGTACGAATCAAATTTGGATGGCCTATTTAATTTTGTCCATTCTTTAACTAACTCAAACAAACGAAAGAATAAACTTGAGTGGCTTAAGCAAATAAGGTCAATTTGTACCTTTTTGTGCTATTAAATAAACGAAGGGTTAAATTTGAGTGAGCTATTCAATTTTGTACCAAGTAGAAAAATTGAAGAATGAATAAATTTTGTTTGCAATTTAAAAGCGGAGAATGTCTTTATTTAAATATTTCAGTATTTATGTACATTTTGTACTACTCAAATTCTACTTTCTGTACCAACCAGAGAAAAAAACAAAGAAACACCATATTGTGCTACTTAAACAAACGAACGAATAAGCTCAGAATTTGTATACCTTTTGTTCTATTCAAATAAACGAAGGAACGAAGAAGGATATTTTTATATCCTTTCGTACTAATAACATAAACGACGGAAGCAAGCAGAAAAAAACCCTTTTAGTTTTGTACCAACCACAAAAAGGGAAGAAGGCCCATTATAACAAGCTCGGTATGTTTATACCATTTTGTATTACTCTAATAAATTTGGGTGGTCTATGTCATTTTTGTAACAATCAGAAAAAAAGTAAAGATGATACATTTTATACCTTTGTGAAGGATTGAAAAAACGATTGATTCGTTAGTTCTGGTGCTACATTTTGTATAATTTTGTGTCATCCAGATCAATTACTTTATTTCTTTTAAAGAAAACAATATACTACTTTCACTGACAATTCCGTTGCCAGTGTCCAATTTTTGTAGTCTATTAAATTCTTAATATTACAATAGTACAAATTTATCCATTTAGAAAATAATATAGTTAACAGTTCAATTCTCAGTAACCCTTTGTACTTTTAGCCCTAAAATGTTCTTCTATTCTTACACAATCAAATACATACAGTGTCTCAGTGTTCATTTACAGAATTAAATAATTGTTTATCTTTTTCTAAAACATTTCTACTATTTCTTTGATATAATAATCACACTCTGTAATGTGTTCATATACCAGATTAAATTTTTTCTCCAAAGTATAAGTGTTCTTAATATTACAACTTTTAAAATGCTTCTTTATATAAAGTTTATAGATTTTCTCTCTCATTTCACGTTTAATTAAGATCGTCCACACCTTTTGCAATAATTCGTAATCATACTGCAGCAAACAGTTGTGATCTTTTTCATTTTCATTATGTTTAGAACATGCTTCACATACTGAATTTGGTGTATACTCATTAAATAATTGTATAACACATGTATCACTAATACTTTCACAAGTATACCCGCACTCATTAGCTTCCAGTTCAAAACAGATAATATTTGAAACACTGTCATCATCACTTTCCGGGAGTATTTCATCATTATATCAATTATAGCGTCTAAAATAATACACTTCTTCTATTTCTTGTGTTGGATATATGATTCTCACTTTATCACGTAATTCATCTGGCAAATCGGGGTCAGACGGCTGGATTAACAGTATTGGTTTCTCGTTTTCACGCTGAATTTCTTTTTCTCTAGGTGAAACATAAGCAATTTCCATGCTAGTCATTTTTCTACTCTTCAGCAAAAACAAATCAAGTGTGATACATCTACTTATATACCTACAATAAAAGCATTCTATGCATTCTCCGTGTTTAATAATATGTTTCAAGGCAATGCAAAATAATTCGTTAATATAACGTCATGATGTATGTTCTATTATTTCCAAATATACTCCATAATCTTATATTCCATTATAATAAAATACATAAATGCAAAAATATATATGTTTGTCTTTTTGGACTTAGACGAGGAAAGAAAGTTTAAAAAATAATTGAATCGTTGAGCAATAGGCATTACCTTAGGACCCTTACTATACTAACAATACAAGTGTTAGGTAACGCATTCGTAACTCTGCTTAAATATCTGCAGCAACATAATGAATAATTTATAAACGGTGTGCAACATGGACCTTTGAAAACTTTTCTTTTCCTTGATGAGCTTATTCTTACTTTGATATGATTCCTTCTGCTGTGATCAAAAATGGCCATGCATGCTATCATGACTTGTCGCCCTTCATCAGGTTTCTTTAGTACGCTAATTGCTATGGATTAAGTTATAATTGAATTTGTAAACCTAATTCGCTAAACACACGTCAATACCTATATTGTGACGGGAGAGGCAATTTAAATTGTTATCTGGATGACACAAAAATATACAAAATGTAGCACAAGAACTAAATGAATCAATCGTTTTTTTTAATCCTTCACAAACGTATAAAATGTATCATCTTTACTTTTTTTTCTGATTGTTACAAAAATGAAATATACCACCCACATTTATTGGAGTAATACAAAATTGTATAAAAATGCCGAGCTTGTTATAATGGGCCTTCTTACCTTTTTTGTGGTTGGTACAAAACTAAAAGGGTTTTTTCTGCTTGCTTCCTTCGTTTATTTTATTAGTACGAAAGGATATAAAAATATCCTTCTTCGTTCCTTCGTTTATTTGAATAGAAGAAAAGGTATAGAAATTCTGAGCTTATTCCTTGGTTTGTTTGAGTAGCAGAATATGGTATTTCTTTGTTTTTTCTCTGGTTGGTACAGAAAGTAGAATTTGAGTAGTACAAAATGTACATAAATACTGAAATATTTAAAAATAGACCTTCTCCGCTTTTTTAATTGCAAACAAAATTTATTCATTCTTCAACTTTTCTACTTGGTACAAAATTGAATAGGTCACTCAAATTTAACCCTTCGTTTATTTAATAGCACAAAAAGGTATAAATTGACCTTATTTGCTTAAGCCACTCAAGTTTATTCTTTCGTTTGTTTGAGTTAGTTAAAGAATGGACAAAACTAAATAGGCCACCCAAATTTGATTAGTAAAAAATGTTAGCTCTTTCCTTTTTCTGCTTGCTACAAAAGTGAATAGGTCACACAAATTTATTTCTTCTTCCATTTGAGTATTAGAAAATGATATAAAATTTTGAGTCTGGTTAGTACTTATTTATTTCTTTGTTTAAATAGTAAAACATGACCTCGAAGTGAGATTTCTCGTTGGTACAAAATTCAATAGGCCACTCAAATCGTATATCGAGCTGAGCTGAGCTTTTTGTGGTTATTAGAAATTTATTCCTTTGTTTATTTGTGTAGCTTTTTTCTTTTTGGTACAAATATTACAAAAAGGCCTAAAAATCTAAGTCTGAGATAAATGGTTAGGACACCCATATTTATTTATTCCTTTCCTTTTAGGCATGACACCATTACGTATGAAATGGTTCTTCTTTGCTTTTCTTGGAATGAGTACAAAAACTTAGACTACTCAAGTTATCCACAGTTTTTTAATGGTACAAAAACTATAAAATTGCTCTTCTTTGATTTTCTTCTAATTGGCACAAAAATAAAGTAGATTATCCAAATTTGGTAGTGCAAAATTGTACAGAAAAAATGAACTTGTTAAAATAGCTCTTCTTTGTTTTTTCTGATTGATACAAAAATAGAACATTCCAGTAGTTCAAAAGCTAAAATAGACAATTTTCGTTTCTTTAAACAGTACATAATGAGCTAGTTAAAGTAGCTCTTCTTCTCTTTTCCAGTTGGTACTAAAGAAAATAGTCCAATACATTTTATTCATACTTCACTTCTTTTTTCTAGATGGTACAAAACTAAATACTCTATTCCTTCGTTTATTTGAATAATGGCCCTTCACTTTTTCCAGTTGGTACATAAGGAAACAACCCAATCAAATTTTTCTGGTTCGTACAAAACTAAACACTCCATCCAAATTTGAGTATTACAAAATGAAATGAAATTCTGAGTTAGTTTTTTTTAAAAAAATGTCCTTCTTGCTACAAAATTGGAAAGCTCACTCAAGGGTACAAAATAGCATTGAACTTCTGAGCCGGTTAAATTTATCCGATTGTTTATTTAAATAGTACAAAATGATTTAAAATACACAATTATTTCTCGTTGATGCAAAATTGCAAGGTCACTCAAATTTATTCCTCCTTCACTTTTTCTGCTTTGTACAAAATTTATCCGTTGCTTCGTTTACAAGCTCTCGATGGTCATTATTTTGGGACTTGCAGTGATTGATGAACTATTACTAAATGTGGAAACACCACCTCAATATTTGGTTCATTGGAAACTCAGTTTTCGAAATATTTGGTTTTATGTATGTTGATCTTTGACCTCGATGATCATTATTTTGGAACGTGTAGTAGTTGGTGGCCAGTTACTAGATTTGGAAACAGTTTTCATTATGTGTCTCAGTTGTCGAATTATTAAGTTTTAAGCATGTTGAAATTTGACCTCGATGGTCATTATTTTTGGAACTTGTAGTAGTTGATGACCAATTACTAGATTTGGAAACAGCACTTCAATATGTGTCTCAGTTGTCGAATTATTAAGCTTTAAGTATGTTGACCTTTGACCTTGATGATCATTATTTTGGAACTTGTAGTAGTTGATGGCCGATTACTAAGTGTAGAAACAACACCTCAATATGTGGCTCTGGTTTTGAGTGATTAGGTTTTACGTATGTTGACCTTTGACCTCAATGGTCATAATTTTGGGAACTTGTAATAGTTGATGACCAATTGCTAAATTAGGAAACAGCACCTCAATATTTTGCTCAGTTTTCGAGTTATTAGGTTTTAAGTATGTTGACCTTTGACCTCGATGGTCAGTATTTTGGAACTTGTAGTAGTTGATGACCAATTACTAAATGACGAAACAGCACCTCAATATGTCTCTCAGTTTTCGAGTTATCAGGTTTTAAGTATGTTGACCTTTGATCTCGATGATCATTATTTTGGAACTTGTAGTAGTTGATGACCAATTACTAAATGTGGAAACAGCACCTCAATATGTGGATCCATTTTCGAGTTATTAGGTTTCAAGTATGTTGACCTTTGACCTCGATGATCAGTATTTTGGAACTTGTAGTAGTTGATGACCTATTACTAAATGTGGAAACACCATCTCAATATGTGGATCCGTTTCCGAGTTATTAGGTTTTAAGTATTGTGATCTTTGACCTCGATGGTCATTATTTTTGGAACATGTAGTTGCTTGTGACCAATTACTAAATGTGGAAACACCACTTCCGTATGTGGCTCCGTTTTCGAGTTTTGATCTTTGACCTCGATGGTCAGTAGTTGATGACCAATTGCTAAATGTGGAAACACCACCTCGATATATTGTTTTGTTTTTTGAGTTTGACCTTTGTTCACGATGGTCAGTAGTTTGGGGACATGCTTGTGTCATTTCTGCTATGTTAAATTAAGGGTTGGGAACGAAATCAGTGCTACGTTAAAGTAGGGGTGGAGAATGTGTTCATAAATTTCTGCTATGTTAAAATGTTCAAATAGGGATTGAAAAAGTAATCATAAAAGGAAATGAATACACCCCTAAAAGTGCTCATAAAAGGAAACGAATCGTATGTGTTACTTGCTCTGCTATGTAATTTCAATTAGGGGTGGGAAAAATGATCATCAAAGAGAATGAATACACCCCTTAAAATGTCTATCTTTGCTCATTGTCTGCTATTTCTGTTATGTTCAAATAGGGGTTGAAATATAGGTTCATAAAAGGAAACGAGTTCACTCTAAAATGGAGGTCATAAAAGAGAACGAGTTCACCCTGCTATGTTACGTAGTCGCATGTATTCTCTGCTATGTTCCAATAGGATGGAACGAATCTTATGTATTCTCTGTTATGTTAAAATAAGGGTTGGAAAATAAGCCATACACTTTTATTAGCTCTGCTATGTTAAAATAGAGGTTGGAAAATATGCTCATAAAAGGGAACGAGTTCACCCTTACTATGTTACATAGTCTCTGCTATGTGTTATCTGCTATGTTTCAAAAGGGGTTGAAAAAGTGATCATAAAAGAGAACGAATACACCCTTGCTATATTATGTGTTATCTGCTCTTCTATGTGTTCGTAATCTTATATGTTATCTGCTATGTTAAAATAGGGGTTGAAAAAGTGGTTATAAAAGGGAACAAGTTCACCCCTAAAAATATGCTCATAAAAGAGAACGAGTACAGCCCCTAAAAAGTGTACATAAAAGGGAACAAATTCACCCCTAAAATGGAGGTCGTAAAAGACCGTGGGTTCACGGTGTAAGGTGCTCAATTTCCCAGGGGCCCCTGAGTTGAGCGATGTTGGCCTATGTTGAGTGATATTGACCCAGATCGATCCATTTTCTACTACTATATATTGCTATAATGCTATAATAAATATATTGCTATAATGAAGCTTAAGCTAACGTTAGAAATAGTGCCGTGCGGTAGTAAACAATAATTTTAGTTGTGTGCATTATTATTGTGTTGAAACCAGATAAAGTTACAGCAAATATCACGAGCTATATACTTATTGCTACTGCTAGACGGATACGAAAGTTTGTTGAAACATAAGTGAATAATTCCAGTATGATATTGGGAATCTCTTAATGTTTAGACCAGTTATTAATATGGATTTCATCAATTCACGTCTACTTAAATACATGTTTACTTTGCTAACCTGATTGAAGAAAGTTTTTTCTTTCTACAGTCAATACTTTATTATATTCTTCGATCAGAATATGTACTGTGACACAGCCTGATATTAAACATTTTTAAAAGCTTGATAACTAAGGTTTTCGTGCACATAACACATTTCATAAAGAACATTTAGTCAAACGTTTTAGGGGTTCATGTGAACTCTAGTGTCTTCAAGTTATTTTCTGAAGAATACTGTGTCTCCCAAGTCTGTGTTTAGTTTCGCATTGGCTGCTGTAACTGCAAACAATGTTCTGTCCGAAAAGAAGGATCCTTTCTGTATCTCGAATTCTGGAGACGAAATTGTTATTTATTTCCTCTCCAGATAATGTGGTGTACTACTCGAGTGCTTTAGCTTACATTATATTGTACTTTTCGATGATCCTATAAAACATATAACGGAATTATGGTAAAAATACTATGTGTATATACTTGAGCTGCTAATGAATTTGGCTCACTGATCCCAATATTTCTCCTAAGCACTTGTCTCTCATTAATTGACAAATTTCGATTTCTGAGTTTGCGTTTGTATTATTGCTTCAGTAAAGCGTATTTTTTACTCATAGCTTTAATTCATGTTTTTTGCCTGAAGTAAGAACCAAAATATTTCTGTACATCTTGTTATACGAAAGAACCAGGAAGCGTTACAACATTTTTTTTAAATCGTGGTGCTTAGGCCTCCTGGCGGCCAAGTCTCCACCGTTATTACATTTGCTAGCCAGCACTTCTCTTAATTAGTTGTAAATTAAGGGAAAATTTGATGACAGTTATGATTCATACTACTAGAGGTAGCGGAAGCTTTAAGTTTGATGGGGCTGCGGCGGCTCAGTAGTTGAGCGTTCACCACTGGTGCATGGTGTCCCAGGTTCAGATCCTGCTCCAACCAAGCAAACTCTGTAGTGGTCAAACGTCGTGTGGATGAGTTACCTCGGGACTCTCTCGTTTCCTCCCACTTCTCCATTCCACCACTCGTTTCTCAGCATCTCCGTGTCCTTTAGCCTAGCCGGTATAAACGTGGGGCGTAAAACTCATATCATTTTTTTTATTTTTTATGTTTCCTGGAGCACATTACGAATTGCTGGATTCTTGAGTCTCCACAGTCTATTCATATATAGAATGGAATCATTAGCCATATCCAGTACCTGTGATCGTTTTTACGACCCATTAGTTGTTCAAAAAGAGAAAGCTTCTCTTTAACTGTTGATATCCTATCTTTCAATAGAATAACATTCTAACCAAATCTAGGTGAAGGGAAGTGCTATTTTTGTGTAATAAACTTTTAGCGCAGAATTCAGGTTTTAAAAATTTTACTACATATATTCTCACAGAATGCTCTGTAACACCTACCAGTGTCTAGTGCTCTTCTGAGCTGCGATTTTTTGTTACTTGTTGAGGCAATACTACAGAAAAATCCTAATATAAATTTCAGACAAAATAATAATGTCAGGAAAATCATTACCTTGCTTCAATATGCAATATTATTTACTTTGGTCGATACCAGGAGACTAGTCGTTAAGATGTGAGATATAGCAAAATATGTTACTTTAAACATCAAATAGTAATTTCACACAAAAATAAAAAATAAACATAAGACTGCAACCACTCGTTTATAAGTAGTGTTTCAGTGGTGAATCTATTACTGTTTTTAGTTTTATGAAATTTCAGAATGAGCTATTACAGTAATGTCAACACAATGGTACGGCATGTTCTCACTAAACCTACTGGGTATGGTTAAGGCCAGTTGCCGTGAACTGCTTTGGCCTCTGTTGGTACATTTCCGTTACCCCTCAACGATATCCAACTATGAGTGTTCGGACACCGGGCTACCATATCCGAGAATAGTTACTGTGTTCTGGGTTTTCCATGAATCATCCGTACCTTCTGCCTAATGTTTTACTCGTGTATTTTTACAACTATTCTCTTGGAGAAAAACTTATCTACGGACACAATTCACTCTGTCATGTTGATAACACTTAATGAAGACGGCAACTCTCCGTGGCAGCACCGCAGCCGTGTTTGCGCATTGAGGCCTTCGAAGGACTATCTGTTCTTAAAAAAAGAAAAGAAAAGAAAAGAAAAGAAAAGAAAAGAAAAGAAAAGAAAAGAAAAGAAAAGAAAAGAAAAGAAAATAAATTAAGTTCCAGTGGTAGTCATGTAACTCCAGCGAGATGTTCAGTTTTGCATATAGCTCCAACTATTTTGCACCTATATTCTGTGGTGTTTGTCCCTGTTTCCGTAAGAGATATGACTTTGTTCCCGCAGAATTTATGTCAGCAGGAAGTGCCTATGCTCTTTAATTGTTGTTTAGCATCTTCTGTCATTGCTGTTCTTAGTTTTGTTTAACTAACTAATGGGCCTCAGATTAACAAGCACTTCCCTATGACTCGAAGTTCCTACATTTCCAGCGTTATTTTTTAAATGTTTCTTCTTTTCTTTTTCACTAGTTGGGGTGAAGCGGAATTCTTAATTAGTCCTTTCTCACAATTGGTCTTAGTACAATTCAGGCACTCTTTAATGTCATTTTTCTTCTTTCTCTGATTTTAGCAAGATACGTGGTTTATTTCACCGATGTCCATTACTGCAATGCACATTCTGTGTTGTTTGGCTGTGTTCTTTGATATTGAATCATTTTGCCTCTTATGCATTCTGTTTGATTTTATACAGAGTTTTATTATTTGTTCCGTTCACTGTGTGTACAGAGCTAATGGCTCACCGAGGGGCACGTGTGTTATCTTCGTCACCAGGCATTCAGCTGCAATCCTTCCAGTTGTAATTTCCATGATACTACATTATCGCTATTGTTTTCATTGTTTCACTTTGATGTATCACTTGCACGTATTCCCATTTGAAAACCGAAATGTTAATGCAAAATGGTGGCAGGGATGATAACATGTGTCAGAGAATCAGTACTTGATCCAACGTGTTTTTCATATGCTCACATTTATGTTAACTTACATCTAAAGAAACTAAAGCAATTGTATGCCCGAGCGTTACGGTAGTGCATGATTGAATTCCGGGTATATGAAGGCCCATAACCATGCAAATTACCTATAGGAACCGCTAAAATTAGTACAGTGCACAATGGACCGCTGAAAACTTTGATTTTCAATTTTACACCTATCCCGAAGGAGTTTCGTGTATGTACGCTCATGTTCAAAATGATTGTCGCATATCTATAACTGTCTTCTTGTAAGAATATAATTTGATAATCATTTTGCAGGGTATTTTTAATACTGATACTATGTCTATGTGTATAATTTGGAAATGTATATTTGTAGTACATTTAATAGGAAAAGAATTATAAATAACAAAATTAGAATTAATAAAACAAAATGTTACTAAATGAACAAGAAAAATTATTTTCGTTTTATTGTTCTTATTTACTGCTCTTTTGATATGAAATTTTCCACATACCTGTCTTTGCCGATTATACACATGCTAACATTATAAGAAATACCAGAAAAATTCGTTATCAAATTATATTCCTACAACAACATGATTATAGTCATGCGACAATAATTTTGGACATGAGAGTACACTCATTTCCCAAATGATTGCCGCATATCTATAACTGTCTTCTTGTAAGAATATAATTGGATAATTAATTTGCAAGAGTAAAACAAAATGTTGCCAAATGGACAAGAAAGTTTTAGTTTCGTTTTATTGTTCTTACTTACTGCTCTTTTAACATGGAATTTGCCACATACGTGTTTTTGCCAATTATACATATACTAACAATATAAAAACTACCGGGGGAATTCGTTATCAAATTATATTCCTACAATATCATATTTGTAGACATGCGACAATAATTTTGTACATTAGTGTACCTTGTCGGTGGTATTTGTTATTAAGCAGAATGTAAATATGAAAAAATCTTATTTCCAAGTTCAAATTTCCAAGCTATTCTGTTTTTTTTAAAAAAATCTCAATATCTTCTCAGTTATACTTGTGTGGTTATGGAAGTCACAGCTACAATTGCAGACCCTACTGTCATATTACTTTAAAACGCAACTGCTTGTCAGTCAGTACGCACGAGAAACATACAAGTGCCCTTTGCTGTCAGAGACTAGTGATTGGGCTAAGCAGAAGTCAATTAGAGGTCGCAGTGAGAAGATTAAAATTTTAGCAAACGTCATCGAACTGTGGACCCAGCCTCGAAATAATATTATGCAATTACGCCTACGTGTTGAGGTTGCCTGAGATCTGGTGGTGTTCTTGCGTGGATTGCCATCTTATTGTCGAGCTGTATAGTGACGGGTAAATTCCCGGGAAGATATTTTTCGGGAATATTCCCGGGAAGATTCCCAAAAATAGGAAATTTCTGGGAATTTTTTTACATTCACAAAGAAAATTGCATTCTATTACTATATTATAATTTCAAAGTTAAATTCGTTTTTATATCGCAGTATATTATTACTGTTGTCAACAGAGAAGTCTTAAAATGTATATTCTGAACGAAGTTATGTTATTTTATTAATGTTCTATTATATGTAGTGAGTACGAATAAATTGATATTTATTTATAATATGTTCTATGAAAGTAAATATGGTTCAAAAATGGTATAGTAAGTGCTCATACTTTTAAACCGCTAAGCAGTTTAAATTTAATGGATTTTCTAAACTTGACTCTGCTACTGATATTATAAACATATTAAATTTTTAAATGTTATAAACAAATTAGGTTAGGTAACTGAGAAGACACATGTCCCACCATTTTGTCAACATTTGCGCATAAATATATATGTTCACAATATTTGCAAGACACTTTCCTATCCTTGTAATTTTGCATGTAACAGTGCCACACACACGACCTTCCTTCCTGTCCATTTCTCGAAATTTCATGCCTTAATTTACATGTTAAAGAAGTCCGAGTACCTCTTCAGAAATTCGAGTCAGAGAGAGGAGACAGACCGACGTCTATTACTAACAGTGGATCGAGATTTATTAATAGTAGTTCATCTCTATTTCTACATAATTCTACATTACTTTAAAAATTGAAACATTTTCATCATGAGTAAATTAATACTTTGGTACTTTTGGCTATTGTTTAGCTTTGGCTGGGGGGGGGGGCAGATTGTGCACCTACTTTTTTGCGATATTCTATTCCGATGCGGTTGTTTTATGGTTTCTTACGTTAAATTACGATAGCAACATTAAATTCAGACAGCATTGCCGAGCGAGCGTAAGTGAGTGAAGGCAAGTTAGAGCGCCGCGGGGTACGTTGTTTTCTATCTTCGTTACTAACAATTTACTTTCTTTTCTCACATAAATCACTTCCACTTACCTTTACTGTTTGTACAAATTCCCTACTGCCCTAAAAAAATGTGCTCGATAATTTCTTGAATACTTGAACACCACTATCAACTCATTTCTTCCGTAAATCATCCTACTTTGTGGTAGTTTTGCTCCCCGCTATACTAAACATTTACCATACTATTTAGTGCAAATGGAAATGGAACTTAAAAACTCATATTATGAGTTATATAAAGTACCGTCAAATAATTTTAAATTTTTTACCGCCCAAATTCTTTAAAACCTAGAAGTAAATCATAATATATTAAAATAAAGTAATTAGTTATATGGTTCTTATAATGTGGAAGATAAAGTAACAAGAATTGGAAATAAATTCCTTTCCTAGAATTTATAGGCCAGGGAAAAACCCGGGAATATTCCATTTTTAAAAAATTCCTTCCCACCGGGAATATTCCCACTGCCCATCACTAGAGCTGTATGGTTGTATAGTATCTGTAGTTTGAACACAGTTATTATATTGAGCAATCATACAATATAAGATCCCGGTTTTTATATTGCAACAAACAACCTCCTCCCAGGCTAAATATAGGGCCAAACAGAACACTGTTCTCGCTTTATATTTTGTTGATGTTATAATGTGGCAAGGGTGTATGTTATGTCGATTTTGTTATTAGTTTCTTCACTATCCTCTATTTGTTTGCAACATTTCTTTCCTCGTAACACTACAGAGCTAACAGGTCTGATGTTACAAAGGTTCACACATAAGCTACCTCAATAAAATTGCATGCATTCCTACAACACCTTCTGCAATACAAATACAGTGATTATGACTTACCTTCTTCTTTATTTGTAGCTGTTTTCGGAACTTCTACAATCAGTTGTGTATCCCATCTACTGAAATTTATGTCGTGTAGTTATATGTTCTATCACTGCCTGATTATTCCTTACTCTTACGAAAGTGATTAATCACTTACCTTTGGTATTTTGTAGCTTTCCAATTCAAAATCCTCCAGAACCGTTCTTGGAACTATTAGTATCACGGGCATTATTCTCTGTACTTCAAGGATAGTAGCAGCTGTATAAGGCATCCTAAGATAAAAAGAGGAGATTATTAGTATAGATTTCAGAATATGTTGCAATTAATAAATAGCCAATGTGAATAATAAGTTGATTTTTATTCGTTCTGCATTTATTGGAGATAATTATTGAAATTAATTTGTTGGTTACCTCTTGGCATGAAGATCAAAAGATGGTGCATTATTCATTCCAATGACATCAGATATTTCTTTCTGCACAATTCTCTGGACCTCAGGATGCAATGTCAGATAAAACACAATGAAGCTTAAGGAATAACTAGCAGCGCCCAAACTAGCAAACACCAAAGCTGTAATTATATCACTGGACCCATCCCCTGCAAAAAAAATCACAATTCGAGTGCAAGTAGTAACACAGATAAAAAAACTCAATTATTTTGTTTGTCCAATTGTCAACTCTCTCAAAACTATCAACTATTTAAAGGGCGTCAATATTAGCAGTTTTAACTGTTCACATTGTAAACTTGAAAAAAAAAAAATACGTTTAGGTTTTAATTTTGATCTACATAAAGTTACACTGTTAAATATCTAATTCATAAGTGAAATATGTTAGCGAGCACAAGTTCCTCATAAAACTGGAATGTTCAACAGGAAACATAAAATATTACAAAGAAACGGATATAATTATTGATATGTGATAAAATTTAACGTACTAAATATTTATTAAATATACAGAGGGTTAGTAGTATGACATTATTGATTACCGAAATGTTACTGTCTTTTGACGGCTCCTTTCATCTCAAAAACCTTGGGGGATAAACAGAAGGTGGGAAACACTATTTTAAATCAATTTCCCCCGGTTTTATAATTATAATAATATTCTAGCCAAAACTGAGGATTAAATTTTAGCAGGGTGAAATCCACTTAAAATGGCATTGCATTATTGTAATAGGGACTAATTACCAAACTAATTTTGGTAGTTTAAATTGACTCTCACTTATAGAATTACATTTGCCCTAGGGGAGTGTGTCGGCTTGGTACAGCAACAGAACAATACATTTAAAATTTCGGAGACCTCCAAATTTTTCCCTTATTTGAATAAAACTATTAAGTAAAATTAAAGCTTTCGTTCTGTGTTAATTATTGATTGGTTATAATTATATTCTCTTTGACGAATAAAATATACGAAAATAATTTACAATTTTTTTTGTCTGTTAAAAGATTTCACATAATCATATAATCTACAGTTTTAAACAACTTAGCATTTTATTGAAACAAATGAATCATTTCCTAACCTATTCTCGTCTTTCAGAGATGTGAAGGTCATTATACAGTTTTCTACTGATATGAACATATTAAGTAACAGAATGATGTTTCACTTCACTTTCTCATATCTACCCTTGGTTTTGTTCTTTTACTAGACCTTCTCATAACAATCATTGGTTTTCCTGACATCTTTAGTTCTTTACTCGTGATTTAATGTGGTTATTTCTAGTTTATTTTAATCGAGAAACCTAATAAATTTATTTTCCCTTTTAATTGTTTAATATTGGTTAATTGAAAATCTCTGATAAAAATGAAGGTCTCTTTCATAAAGATTCATTTCAGTTTGCTATGTTCTTGATTCTTAAATGAACAGTATTGATTTCGAAATCATTATAGAATATCAAATCATTGCATTTCATACAGACGATAAACTTTCTAATTATTTTGCTAATTTAAAGGTATTATGACTAGTTAATTCATAATTAAACTGCACTGATACAACTTTATCTCAAAATGTATAGTGATAGAGATTTTAGTTAAGCATGGTTCTGGTATCTACTGGAGAGAGGTCTAACGCTCTAATCGAATAACTAGTTTGTGATGATGAAAAAAATAATCATATATTTCAGATAATTTAGAACCAGTACTGTTACAACAACATTGAATTTCTAAAATGTGAGTAAAATAAGGACTGTTTCTAATCATTATAATGTTCGTAATATCATGTAATTAAAAGATTTATTAAGTTTTAAACTTATATTTACTCTCAATTCAACAATTAAAATTTTGGAAATGGTCGTGAATTTATACAGTTTTGCTTAGTAAACTTTGGGGAAGTTCAGGTTCAGAAAATGTTTACATCAGAAGGTGGTAAGAAACAAAATATGTGGTTACTCTGCATTCAATTTTCGTGTGTATTTAAACGAAAGAATGTTTCCAATTAGCTTCTTAATTTCGTAAAACTCACGGACGATTAAGCGTTTCCTTGTGAAATAATTTAAAACGAAAATAGTTTGACTAATAAATGATATCACAAAACTTTGTCATAAATTTATTCGGAAGACTCCTAATGGTTACTTACATATAATAGAAATATGGCAATAAACAGCTCGTCATTAAATTAACTAAAGTAGTATATCATTTTTTCTCTAAAATCACCCACGCAGACACTTACTGGTTAGAGTAGAATCCTCCTTTTGCATTTCCTGTAGTAAATAATCAATAAGGTCTTGTAACGTATTGGTATTGTGGCTTTTCTTGTGTTTTTCAAACAAATCCTGCAATTAAAATTGTTTATTTTACAACATTAACGTGTGCTCCAAATTTGTAACTGGAATGATTTAGTAACTCAGAAACTTTTTATACTTGGGGGTAGAGCGTAGCTCATCTGAAATTTGTAACACCATGTATTTAGACAACTCAAGATTGAATTTAACTAATCATCTTAGGATAAGAAATGAAATAATCAATTTCTTTTGGATATTTTCGACATCACACCACAAGGTATTTAGACTCGAAATGGTTTTAACTATATAAATCTACTAGATCGTAATGGCACAGAAACTTAACCATTATGATTTTCTAACGTCGTAAATAGATGCAGTACTCACAGGTAGCTCAGCTCAGTTCACCTCCAAACGATGTCCTTCCACTCCCCGATCTTAATCACAATTCCCCGAGTCTAGTCTCAGTCCTCAACCAGCACAACCCCTTTCCGGGATTTCGGTGCTTCCTGGTTGTGGCGTAGAGCTTAGCTCAGGTCTCTTTCTGCAATCTTCTACTTCCTTATATCCGTATAGGAAAACTTCCTATAATTGTGGTGTGATGCCGACGTTATCTGTTTTTATTTTTTAAGCAGTTTGAATACCACTTCCTAATTTATAGTACCCAAAATAAATTAAAAAATACATGTAAGGATTTTGGGTGTTATACATTACCCCTGCCTCAAAATTTTGAGCACGATTCTATGTGCCAAAAGAAAAAAAAATGGATTACTGTCCACCTGTATAAACATGAAAAGAAAATAACAATTAAATTCCTCCATTAATCTTCGAACACTCTGTATATGAGTTTAATGAATTTTTCATGAGAGAGAGGATAAAGTTGTTTTTCATTCAAGAAGGCAATTTCTGGTAGTTATAATTTAATATGTTTGCTCTGATGTAAATAACCTAGATTTGAAATCTGGAATAAGGGACGTACATCCGTAGGTAAAGTAAGGGGTATTTTTAAAAGTACTGTTAGAACTTGCAAGTCCATATTATATTCTAGAAGTGTCGCGTGAGTAGTTGAATACAATAAAGCTAGGTCCTGTTTGAAAATAGTATGTTTTAGTAGACTATGCTGTTCAATTATTTGCTTTGCATAGTCCGTATCTAGTATGCGAAAAGAAAAAATATTTTGATGAACATCTGCAAAAGTTTGAAGAATTCCCTCATGAAGCTCGTATGTAGTCATAAAAGCCATTAGACTTGCTTCGTGGGTAAGAAAATTACAATATTGTGTGGTCACTGCCAGTTTCAAAGATACAAAAGATTCTTAAATGGCGAGAATGACGTCATGTGAATTCAAAGAGCTTTATTAAAATTGATTTTCATTTGTTGAAGTTCGAATTCCATGATTTTGTCATGACGTTCAAGGTTATCTACTACGTGATTTAGACGATGTAATTGATAAGCGTTATAGGAAGAAAGGGCTAAGTTTCATAGTCTTAGTAATGAAGCAAATAAAAATCGTTTGTTTCTTTTAGACTGGCAAGTAACAGAATTATTTTCCGAAATAATAAAATGACAAGAGATTAAATTTAATATTTTTGTCTAAATTCGGTATCTGTTTCTTTAGTCGATTCTAAATATTGGTTGAATCGCGTGCATGAATTCCTTTTTAACCATGTCGAACTGTAAATCAAAGTGAATGCGCAACGGTTGATAGGTATATTGGGAGACATGAATGCTAAGTCCCCGCTTTGCTAATGGCATGCCCAGATTTCCAATGGTGAATTGCGATTTCTGTGTCAAGGGGTCTTGTTGGGCTAGAGTATGTTGTACTGTCATGATGGTTATTAACATTAGTAAATTAATTCATATTTGTGGATCTGCAACAAAAGGAGAGAAAAAAATTTAGGCTAAAGCAATGTATGTTCGTAGTATACTTTAATATATATAATAACGACTAATTGAAAGTAATATGAATAAATAGTCAAAAAAATCTGAAGATTTTTTAAATGTAATCACTCTAAGTTTGTTGAATGTCTATAAATAGTAAATTCTCTAATTTTCTATATCGCGAAATAAGAAAGTTTTCGGCCTAACTAGCTTATCAAAGAAATAGAATATTACCAGGAAAGAAAAATAAGGGTATTAATTCCTTTGTGTTCGAAAAAGAAAACGGTAAGGCACTTACACTCACGGTATCCGAAGAAGAGAGACTGTTATCGCGCAGTCTATTCGCAATTGCTGAGTGAACGAAAGGAATCAATACGAAAGGCTTTCACTAGAGTGACCTAATATCCATAGTCTAGACTAACATATGATCCTCTTTTCTTCCCATGTACCATCTCGATATTCGTCCAGTGGTTCTTGATTTCGCTTGTATTGGTGGTCATCTTTCGTTGATTGAAGATCTGGTTGACTCTCAAAGTTTCGACGTGGGAACATCTTAAGTTGATAGTAGAAACTTGTTTCATCTTTGGGCGTCGTTTGTGTCCACCAGCGTCTATGGGTGTCATCTACTGTCTTCGCTTGTCCTTTGGTGCTGATCACATCATTAATCATATTTCTTAGCTGTAGATGTTGAATTGTTTCCCTAGATGCAAATCTTGGAGAATTTTCTTCGTCCCATGTGTTGTGCAGCAAATTGCCTACTTTTCAGGCTAATGGATGTTTATGGCACAGCGTCTTCTTCTCTTACTGATGAAATCTTCTTTAAAGATCTGATGTCCACTTCATCACGTTTAGCGTTATTCTTCTTATTTTGATATTCTATGATGATTTTGTTCGCACTGTTAGTGAAACCTACAACTGTAGCTTTCTTGTTATATTTGTGACTGAACACTTCTGGGATCCCTTTCTTTTTCTGATAGTCCTTTACTAAGACAACGTCCCCAATCTGGAATTCTGTTTGTTTGTTTTCTTGAAGAAACTTCTCAAGTTGCTTTTGATAATTCTTGATCATATTTTGATAAGCCTCTTTTCTTATCGTTTTCAAAACTTCAATGCGATCTGCATTTTCGATGTTTTGCACTGGAGTTTGAAATTCATTTTCCAACAATGACCTTGGCTGATAAGCATGTAGCAAAAATAAATTGCTAAATTTTTTTACTACGTTTGTAACATTATTTAACGAAAAGGTGAGTGCTGGTAAAAATAAGTCCCATGTGTGTCCTTTAGACGATACATAGTGTCGTAACGCTTGTTGAATAGTGTCTGTTGTTTTCTCCACTAAACATAAAGATTCGTGCTGATTGACAGCTATGAAATACAATGTGGTACCCAACCTTTCTGAAAGTTCGGCCATTATTTTACTACGGTGTCCGGGAAGCCTGTCCAAAATAATCTTCTCTGGCAGACGACACTTGAGAAATACTTTTCGATATAACGAGTCAGCAATTGATTCTGCTGTTAAGTCTATTAAAGCATTTGTTACAATATACGTAGTACAAACATCACATGTGAGGAGAATGTATTTGTTATGCTTTTAAGACATTGGGAAAGGGCCTACCAAATAGGGATCGATTTGGATAGTAGAAAAAGGCTGTGATTGAGCATATGTCTGTGGTAACATTTTTTGGAGGTTTAGTGACTCTCTTATTTTTATAAACAGGATGGTTTCTAATGAACGTTTTCATGTGTGGAAAATAAATTCTATGCAATGCATAGTTATATGTTCTCGTTTGACCTTGATGAGCAGAGGTTAATGGTGACTTATGAATCATATCAAACACTTAGCTTTGTAACTTAAAGGGAATACATAGTAAACGTTTGGCTACGTTTGCAAACTTATGTATTCGGTAAAGTTGTCCATCTACTAATTCATAGCATTTCGACATTCGTACTGCATTGATGTTAGATGAAACTTCTCCCTTTTCTAAATATTTATAAATACCTCCAAAGAATGTGTCCTCTCTTTGATAGCGGCCTATGTCCTGTGGCTCTGTGAAATTCACTAAACATTTGTCTTGATCGATATTTTCTACTGAAGGATCTCCCGGCTGTATGGGAAGTAGTGTATAACGGCTAAGTCCGTCAGCTATATTGAGCTCACTCTTTACATGTATTGGCGTGAATTGATAGTCTGATATATAAAAATACCATTTCAAAAGTTTGGTGGCAAATGCTTACTAGTCGTCAGAAATTTTAGAGCTCTTGGGTCTGTCTTCAGATAAAAATGTCTTCCAAGCAGGAAGTAACGAAATGCTCGAAATGAAGCTATAATTGCTAGAGGTTCAATTTCTAAAACACTCAGTTTTTATCTGATTCCGTTAACAAACGAGAGTAGTATGAGATAACATACCATTTACGTGAATTTTCATCGTCTGTCTGCAGCAAAATTGAAGGAATTGTTGTCCTTGACCCATCAGTATACAAGCACAAGGGTTTGTTTTGATCGTACCGTGCCAGAGCGGGGGCTGCTAGGAAGGTCTGTTTCAAAATTTCAAAAATTTCTTGATGTTGAGTGGTCCATTGAAACCTTTCTCCTTTATGAACGAGCTTTTGAAGCGGTTCCGTGATTTCTGCATAATTGGACAAACATTTTCGAATATAATTACAAAGCCCTAAGAAGGATCGCAATTGTTTCGTATTTTTAGGTGGAGGATAAGTTTCAATAGTTTTTAAAATTCTGTCAGAAATTTCAAACCCAAATTTTGAAATGCTGTGTCCCAACGCTATGATTTTTTTTATGAGAAACTGTGATTTCTCTACCGACACTCTTAAACCATAGATTCTCAGTCTACGCAACAGTTGTTCTAGAACTTCTACAAATTTCTCTTCAGAATTTGAAAATAGAAATAGATCATCCACATATAATGCTATATTGTCGGGCTGTAAATTAGCTACTACAACTGACAGTAACGTATTAACATAAAAAGAATTTACATAACCTTGTGGCATACGAGGGTATTCGAATTTTCCAAGATTTGGAATGCTAAATGATGTAAGTCTCCTTGATTGGGGCTCTAATTCTAATGTGAAAAGGCATTAGAAATATCCAAGTATCCATAGTACAAGTGTCCTGACATAGTTGACAGTATTTCACAGACAGGAGGTAAACTAACACTATGATACAAAACTGGTGAGTTAAGTTCTCGCAGGTCAATAATCTTTCCTGACGGTTTCCTAAGAAACCTAACCGGAGAATTATAAGCCTAATTGGATCTTTGTATCACCCGTTTTTCCAATAACGTATTTATAAATTGCGTAACTTCCGATTTCAGTGCATGTGGAATTGGAAATTGTTTGCGTGAAAACGGAATTTCTGTGTTAAGTCAATTCTACATTGAAAATGTCTTGCTTTTCCGATCCTGTTAGGATTCCACGTAAACACATCAGCAAATCGGTAGCAGAGGTCTATTACTATTTCTCTATATTCAGAATTGGCATCTTGACCAATATTTAATTTAGAGATTTGAAGTAACTGTTGTACTTCCCGTAATAATTCCTCATCCACATAATTTTCAACCATTGATTGGCAACATTGATTTGATTCTTCAATTTGAACATCTTCCGTTTTTCCGATTACAAAATGTTTATGAAGAGCGAATTTTGTGAATAAAGGGTTAATAATTTCAACTATAGGTTCGTTTTTATTTAAAATAGCTCGCGGCACTAAAATTCCTAGTTTCTCAATTATAGACATGTCTGGCCCTAAAATCACTTGTTGACCTGATTTCGAACACTTTGAGGATCCTATGGTACAATTTATACCATACGTATTTTTCATGGTACATTGCGTTATTTCTCTTCTGTTTGAGCTTTTTCGACCATTTTTTTTGTTTTTAAATCCAGAGGCATTGTAGAAGGCATTACGTATGGTTTCAGACCATCCTGCGTCCAGACATAGGAGGTGATGACGTCATAAGTGAAAAATTTATTTTCTCATTTACTAAGCCTATGTTCAATATTTTTGGCGGGCTTATTTTTCCACGTAGAGGATTGAAATTTTGCACAAACATTCAGTTCACCAAGTAGTATTTACCATATTTTTTTTTCCAGATTTGTGAGTTGAAACAAAGGGGAACCAGAGGGGTAAAAGGGTTAAAAAAGGGATATTTTTACCCCCAAAATCCCGTTTTTCAGAATTTTCCCGCCTCACATACATGATGGGGACACCTGAGTCATACCATCTGAAAGGCAATCCCATTCTCAAGAGAATGATGGTAGAATCATTATCCTAGGGTAATTAGGGACGTCTCAGGGATTTTTTGAAAAATATACTTCTGTATAGTTTTTTTTTGTTTTTCAAGTCCAGAGGCATTGTAGAAGACATTACGTATGGTTTCAGACCTTTCTGCGTCCAGACATAGGGGGTGATGACGTTATAAGTTAAAAATTTATTTTCTCATTTACTAAGCCTATGTTCAATATTTTTTGGCGGGTTTACTTTTGCACCTAGAAGATTGAAATTGTGCACAAACGTTCAGTCCACCGAGTAGTATTTAACACATTTTTTAGGATTTCTGCTTTAAAACAGGGGGGTCCAGAGGGGCTAAAATTTGAAAAAAGAGAAATTTAGATAAAAAGTCCATTTTTTCCGGAATTTCTTGCCTTAGATACATGATGAAGACATGTGAATGGTACCGCCTGAAAGGCAGTTCTATTCAGAAGAGAATATAGGCGACACATGACCCTAGGGTAATTAGGGGTGCCTCAGGATTTTTTTTCTCTGAGATCATAGTGTTTTATGGTAATTTGGGGCATGGTGGGAATTCCTGATAAAATTTCTCCCTCCCTTACTATTCAAGATAGAAACTTGAAATTTGTCACACTCATTCAGTATACCAAGTACTATATATCAGATTTTCTAGATGGCTACGTTCGCACAGGGGGGGGGGGTTCGGTGGGGGCCAAAGTTCGAGAAAAAATTTTTCCCTCCGAAGTTTTCATTTTTACATCATTTTTTCAGGCCTTTTGGTATATGGTATGAGCATGAAAGTGATACCATTTGCAAGCCATCTCTATTCTGAAGAGAATGAGGTATGAATCATGATCCTAGGATAAATAGTGACGATGCAGTAGCTGCTTGACTAAAAGTCTAAAAAAATAGCCCAAAAAGCCGGGATCCGGATATGGAACAATTATTGTTGTCCTTGAGGGTAGATACGTCCTCTTATGAATAACAAACTTTGGATCATATGCCTCTGTCAATAAACAAAATATTGGCTCTGAAACTTGATGACCTATATTACCCTGTTGTTGTGTGTTACGAGGAGGCTTTCCATATCGAAGCAAAGATGGCATCTTATTAAGGTAATCAACACGGGCGTTATGAAAAATAAAGAAGTATTTTTCTAAAAGGGCTGTCGGACCAAAATTTTCCACTATTCGGAACTTGTGATTAGAAATTTGATTATGGCTGTGTGTTTCAGCTCTATAGGTTCACATGAAACACCAACAACTTTCGTAATTTCCTGTGACAATTTCGTTTTAGAAGATAGCAATGATTTATCTAAAATTGATATTCTACTTGCCGTATCTGCAAATATTTTTAATGGTTTCTTTCTCAGCTGTATTGTAAATCTAACCATGTCCCCTTCAATTTCTAATGGAGTCTGTATCTCTTCTCCCTGAATATTCTTTTGTTTATATTGACGGTGTACTTCAGTATTAATTATCTCTACGGGTGGGCCCTTTTTCTTGTTATCTGTACATCCACCGTCTGCATGTACTGACGTTGTGAGTTTAAATTATGAGTTCCCTGTACCTGATTCATTTGGCAAGTGTTTTGTACAGGAACATAAAATGTCGTACCTTTACTTTGCATGTGATGTACACCCTGCATTTGATTAAAATTAGGTACTTGTTGTACATGAGACACATTAGTATTGTGACAAAACACTGGTTGTTATGATAATTTGCGCGTCCTGATCTAAAATTTCCACGACCACCACGGCCTCGAAAATTGTTATTTTTCCCTTTAAAATTGTTGTATTGAGTATTGTTTCTACCCTGATTATTCTTAAAATTGCCTCTCTTACTACCTCGAAAATTATTTCTGTTATTCTGATGGGATTGCGAATTATTTTGCGCACAGTGAGTGTTTGACTCTTGCGAATCTGAAGAACCGCCTTCGATTCTCAGCGACAATTTTCTATTTCTTTCTGCAACTGGTTAATGGAAGATGTAACCTGACTAATTTGAGATGATGATGAAGGTGTGTTTGTGTTCTGAGTTTCCGAGTGTTCAGATCTATGTTGTTGTTTTTCTACTAATTCTCTAATTGCTTTCCTTTTATTTTTCCTGTGCCTATGCGACGTAATCTCGTCCTCGGACTCGGACGAAGAACTGTCAGTAACCGTAGATTCTAATTCAGAATCAGATGACGAACACCTACACTTCCCTCTTCTACACTTCTTCTTATACGCTTTCTTAATACGTGCATCTATTTCTCTCTTTTTCCTATTTGTAACTTTACATTCATTTGCTTCTAGCGTATAGAGAGCCTGGATAAACGCATGTAAAGTGTCAAAAGACTCATAACCTAGGTGCTGATTATAGTACGGTTTCAACCCGTAATGATTGAAATGATCTTCTCTTCTGTCAAAGTCGGAGCATGTTTGTCTACCATTGATAAGATATAAACAAACGACTGAATGGTTTCATGTTTTTTTTTCTGAATCCTATTCTGTACGGTAGAGAAAACATCTACACTATCTCTAGCATTCTTCAAACATTTAATTATATCAGCTTTACAATTCGCGTAGGTTGTTTCATCTGTAATGTTCTTTCTCTTTAACAAAGTTCGCAATTGTTCTTTTAGTTTCCCTGGAAACGCAGTGATTATCATTTGTTTTGCTATCTTATCAGTCCAATTATTTAACCGTACACAATCATCATATTCATCAAAGAACTGCTGTATCGTGATTTTGTGTGGTTTAAATTTCGGAATTGGATAATGAGAATTGTACACATTCACAATAGGATTTTGAGCTCCCTGAACTTCACTGTGTTGTCCCTGCATTTTATTAGACTTATTGTATTTTCGTTTTAGTGGAGGGATTTTTAATTTTTTTTGGATCCTTTTGTATCTTAACGTTCTAAATTGTCCGTTTGAAAGTTCTGTATCACTGCTGGAAGAATTATTCATAACCTACATAGAACAGAAAATAAACCGCATTGCGACTAATTTTACAACGTAAGCAAAGTACACTGACAATTAGGTTGTAAATGCAGCAAATTCTTATATGACAACAATAATCTTGGTGTATTGTCCGTTTCTTTAGTAACAAGAGGAAATGAATCTTGCAAGACTATATAGCATTACAACAACTGACGTCTGTAATTTCAACATACTATGAGAGAGAAACAAAGAACATGAAACTTCTTTTACTCAACTTAACAAATTGATGTTTTCGTCTAAATAATTTAAACTACACGTGATACGCTTCATTCCCATATGTATGAGATATCGGAATCTAGCATGATGTATCTAATTTAATGTAACTTGAAGGGTCTATAAAATTAGCGAGATCTCCGAAATCGAAACATATGTGGTAAATGATCATAATCTAATTAATGTTATCCGGAATCTTAATTTTACCCATAAATGGATAAAACCGGATGCTTCCACCATAACGTCTGCTACAAATTTCTAACTGGAATTATTTAGTATCTAAGAAACTTCTTATACTTGGGGGTAGAGCGTAGCTCATCTGAAATTTGTAACACCGTGTATTTAGACAACTCAAGATTGAATTTAACTAATCATCTTAGGATAAGAAATGAAATAATCAATTTCTTTTGGATATTTTCGACACCACACCACAAGCTATTAGGACTCGAAGGTGGTTTTAATTATAAAAATCTACTACATCGTAATGGCACAGAAACTTAACCATTATGATTTTCTAACGTCGTAAATAGATGCAGTACTCACAGGTAGCTCAGCTCAGTTCACCTCCAAACGATGTCCTTCCACTCCCCGATCTTATTAACAATTCCCAAGAGTCTAGTCTCAGTCCTCAACCAGCACAACCCCTTGCCGGTATTCAGGTGTTTCCTGCTTGTGGCGTAGAGCTTAGCTCAGGTCTCTTTCTGCAATCTTTTACTTCTTTATTTCCGTATAGGAAAATTTCCTATAATTGTGGTGTGATGCCGACGTTATCTGTTTTTATTTTTTCTAAGCAGTTTGAATATCACTTCCTTGTTTTATAGTAACCAAAATAAATTAAAAAAATACATGCAAGGATTTTCAGTACTTTACAATATGACTCTAGAGGTTTTATGATTTTTATCTTCTACATTTTCTAACTTGTAATGTTAGGAAACATAAAAGCCGCCTAGAACGTTCATACTTTCTTAACGTTAGAAATCATAGCCATTTTGTTATATCGTGCGTCAGATATAACGTTCGTGAATATATTTAGAGCGGTTAGCCGTCAGTTCAATGAATTTGTAAATTCAGTATTCCAATTTGTTATTTTCTATTTATACACAACACTTATAAGTGAGTTAACATTTTTGTATATGCGAAATATGTTAACTATCATATATATTAATGTTAAGATTAATGTCATTAACAGTAAATAATTGTTCTCACAAATAATAATTTTGCACTATAATTAAGAATGTGGTCTCCGAAGATGATGAAGCGATGCATGCAACGTTCCATTTTCTATGTGAAATGCAAAACTTTGTAGTCTCATCATTCTTCGAACAACTTGACTAATTCTGATTAAGGGCATTCATTATGGTCAAGATTTTTCCTTCTATGTTCATTACATATACGGTTTTTAATTAAAGCACAACAAATATCTCGAGAAAACAATCTTCACCAATAGAAATCAAAGAGGCGATATATATATATATATATATATATATATATATATATATATATATATATATATATATATATATACAGGGTGGGCCATTTCAATAAATCCACCGAAATATCTGAAAAATGATAAAACATACAAGACATTTTTGAAGTACATTTTATATATTGCTAAGGGGGAAAACCAACTCCTACCAAATTACCCCTCCCCGCCCCCTGTAAATGGGGGTAACGGGGGGTAACTTTGAAATGTCAAATGGGAACATGGGTCGAGTAGTAACTCATTCGAAAGGTCTTGGAAAACAAAGTAATGCTGTACCAAAAGATGTTTCATATTTGGCACCAGTTTCAAAATAGCCGCCATGATATAGTTCGGAAACTCCAGTACCCGTAGTATGAAAACCATGGAAGGTAAATGAATGGAACAAAATTGAAATACGTAAATATCATAAGGCATATCAAATGATGTAATCCATCTGATCCCAGTGGTCTTCCTGAAGGGGTCTTGTGGACTAACTTCAAAATTTCAATGTCCGACCGGACAACGGTTCGGGCGTACGCTTGACCTACCCAATGCTGTTTGGAAGGCAGACTTCATGGGTAAAGAATTGGTTCACTGAGTTAATGCGGATTGCCACAGTTACATTTTGATTATCTATTAGCACTCATGTCATATTGTGAGCTTGAGGGACGAAACCGTGTGTACGTATATCCCCAAAATGCTTTCTGAATAACCAGCACGCATTGCATAAAAGTTTCTGTGGCGACGGAGATTAGCAAATTCACACGTTTGTAAGTTCCAGCAACTGCATTAATCGACAACTTCTTTCGTATAACGTTCCTTTTGTTTTCGCATCAAATCATACTCAGCCATACAGATATGCGTTACCATTCAAATTAAATATCATCTTTTTTTAGTCACTACAGCGGCATCCTTACAAACAAATGTTTCAACCACACCATACCTATTTGTAGCGTTGCCTTAGTTAGCGAATTAAAGTAGAGTTCTCATTTGAACTTTCACAGTTACTTTCCACCCCACTCACATACAGAGCGCAAGGAGAGATTATTTTGCAGGACTTGGATTTCTCTCTATACAGTATGGCAATTTTACTCAAATATTTTTATGTCTGTTGTATTATTCTCGAGCCTTGGAACGCCTCCGTGGTTTTCCTATTTAATTTCCGTTATTTTCATTTATGTCTAACCGTATTCACACTATGGGTAGTAGACGTTTTCTTAGACACAGTCACCATGTCTTGGCAATCATTTTGAAAACGGTGTCTCATGTCGAAATTTTTCTTACAGAAACTGTTTCATATTAATTTGTCTATGTAACGTGATGTTACTCGCTTCAAGTTGCTATTTGAAATTTTCAAGTTGGCCCGGGATACTTTTCAGTTGGCCCTTGGAGTCACCCCGACAACACCTCTCGATGTGCTTTACGTCAGTTAGCTACTCCAGTTTTTCTTCTGTTGATTTATCTCCAATCGCTTTCATACTACGGGCACTAAACCTTTTCTCTGACACGGATAGGATACTATGTTTCGGCGGCCTTTTGAGAACACTGCCATTTCACCTCAATCGTTTTCTACTGCAATATGTTTGATTTTGCAAGGTTTATCGAACGAGGTACCACTCGACTCATGTTACTATTTGAAATTTTGAAGTTAGCGCCCAAGACCCCTTTAGAGAGGCCACTGGGATCACAGGTATCACACCATTCGATACGCCCTATGATATTTACGTATTTCAATTTTGTTCCATTCATTTACCTTCCATGGTTTTCATACTAAGGGTACTGGAGTTTCCGAACCATATCATTTCGGCCATTTTGAAACTGGTGCACAATATGAAACATCTTTTGGTACAGCGCTTCTTAGTTTTCCAAGACCTTTCGAACGAGGTATTACTAGACCCATGTTCCCATTTGACATTTCAAAGTTACCCCCGTTACCCCCATTTACAGGGGGCAGGGAGGGGTAATTTTGGCGGAATTGGTTTTCCCTCTTAGAAATATATAACGTGCGTTTCAAAAATTTCTTCTATGTTTTATCATTATTCAGATATTTCCGTGGATTGATTAAAATGGCCCACCCTGTATATATATATGGCTGGTGTTTGACTTTTAGGAGGAATATAAGCCTTTTGAGGAAATGAAACAGTATGAAACATTTTCTTACATTCGTCTAAACTGAAATATAACTTATTCCCTTACTTCTTCCATTGTAAGAAGTAGGTAAAATTGTATTGTAAGAATTATAATAGTCTATCATCTACAAATTGTAAGGACGAATTTCTTCCTTTCTTAGAAGGAGCACAATATTTTTATTAAATTTTAGAACACTGATTTTTGTATGCGGTTCTGGGATGGAAGAGAAATTGCCTTCATCCGAATTTTAAAACTCAGACTTAGAATTAGTTTTCAAAATGATTGAGTGCAGCTTTAATCGGTTTTGGCAATAATCTGATTAAAATTAAAACACTTTCCATAAACTAATTAAATCGACAAATTCATTCTTTACTTGTGGATTTTACACCGTCAAGAGAGATGTAAGTAATGTATTAGTTAAATGTGCAAATCTTCCTTAAACTCAGCAGCTTAAAAATCAGTAGTTGAATGTGGAAACTACTGATGTCGTGAACAATAATTTCAACTACTTTTGTGTAGGTGACACACAACATTTAGAGCTTGTCTGTGTACTGGATTTCATTGACACTTGCAATATCTGTCACGAGGAGACATGTCTTTTCTTCTGTGTTGTGATGCTGATGTGTGCAGTTTGTGTGAACTCTTATGAAAACATTTTATTATTGTTTTTGTTGGAACCGACATCCTTTTAAAACTTGCAGATCATTTTCTGCATAGTGAATGTAATAGTCATTTCATGATGCGACTTCTAATCTTCATAACAACGAATCAGATGAAGTTCATTCTTCTTCATCACTTTCTCTACTACTCCTCTCAGCTCCTTCGAAGACTCGTTCTTTAACGTTTCATAACATTCTTTGATGACTTCGGTTCCCACTTCTAGCTACCCCTAGTGTTTTATTCCGGAAACTTCCTTAGGAATTATTCATGTTTGTCTTCCCACGTTGTTTCGTTAATACGAAAGTTCATATTCATTATATAAGTTTATATTAGAACAAAATGAAGCTTTTCCAAAATTATGGTTATATTCTACCAAGTAACGTTACATTTTGTTATATTTATAGCTTCCAACAATATTTTCCTTAAACAAAAAAATATTATATATATTCGTAAGAAAATATATAATCTTAAAATGTTTAGAAACAGTTATTATACATTTTCTCTTTACTACTTCTACACAAAACACGCACCCCCATATATATATATATATATATATATATATATATATATATATATAATATATATATATATATCTTCATAAGCCCTTGCAAATTTTAAACAAATGGACAAAATAGTGCTAAATTTTGTACCTAGGAAATATAAGCAGGTCGTCATGGTTTAAATACCTATAACACCACAATATTAATGATGTTATCGATTCGATATAAAGTTCTTTTTTCGGCACTACATCAAGTTATTATATATTTCATGTATAGATGTAAAATGAACATGTACGATATTTCACTTGCCATATAGTATCTCAAACTGAGGACGCAATAGCATTGAAAACTTAAAGGAAAAACTGCCAAATTAGTGAAGTTACTGTGTCAGTGATAAGACAAATGACACAGGTGAAATAATGCTCATTCAAAACTTTCTTTATGTCTAATACAAAGCTACGGTCGTCATATGACGCATTCAGAACTAACAGAAACCAAGTTACAGTGAATTGAAAATTTAACTTTTTCAAAGAACGTTAGTCCAAAATAGTGCTCAAAGAGGTATCACATCCAACTTCATAGATTGTTTCCAATAGGTATAAAGATCATAATACCGTTTGCAACATTTATGTATCTCAAACCATTAGGGATACATCTAAACGGTATAATTTGATGTATTCCCTTAAGTTGAAACTATTTGAAACGTTTATCTTAAAATTTTTGCTTTTGTAATATTTAAACATGACTTTTTGTTAGTTGTAAGCACAAGGTTTTTGAATAATATAATTATGAGCAGTGTTTCAAAATTCTAGTTTTTACGATATCTCCAGGACAGTTTAATATAACAATTTGCTGTAAATGGCATCGTAATCTTCACATCTATGGTTTGCACGAAGTAATTCTAAGTATTTTTGGAAACAAAGGCTTTGAGAAATATCAAAATTTCAATCCCTTGTAACATTCTTTGTGTTCACTCGATATCCGACATATCACAATCATAGTATTTGACTATAAAGTACTTGAGAGTCCATTGCCGCGTTTGTCTTCATTGCGTTATTACTTCTGTAGAGGTTACAGATATCTATATGTTAGTAATACAGTAGGTTCTTTGATGTAGAACACTGGCTAAGAAATGTAAAATTATGTTTTAGATTAACATGCAAATTTGAAGCGTGCAATAATTTGGTGTACTGTAATTTCAAACCATAAACGTTATGTTTGGTTTTCAACACTGGTAACCCTGCTGTAGAAGAGATTGTGCGAAACGTCGTGCCCCTTCGTTATTTGTATGCCAAAAAGTCCGCATTATTTGTCCATGGTTTAAATGCTATAAGAGTGTATAATGATAATCTGTCCACCCTGAGTATTTACATTCAAGTTCTGACAATTTATATTATACAAACTTCTAACTTTTAGAAAATAGATACAAAACTTTGACGTTTCTTACCATGCAAATGTCGACAGGGTCATAATGTTTGGCATACTCTGTAGCACAATAAGGTTAACAACGTTAACAAGCAGACTTAAAGTTGTATTTTTTAAACAACGCTATATCAAGTTATTACACATATGAAATCTACATATAGAGGAAAATATACAATACCACAGTTTTCATATAATGTTACTATCTAAGGGCGCTATAGTAACACAAACATACAATATTTGACCTTTAAATCAGTAATAACGCAAGTTATACACAACTCAATGCACATACTAAGTACTTTGTGTTTAATATTATGATTATAATGTGACTGATTTTGAAGAAGTACTATAGTTTGAGAATTGACATTTTTCAAATCATTTACTAAATCCTGCTTAACACGTACCTTCTTTAATTATATAGATGGTTCCTAATAGCACAAGAGAAGAGCACAATAACGTTTGCAGTAATTTGATATCTCATATCGCTCTAGAGATCTATCAAATATGACTCATTTATATCGATTGGTCTAAAATGGTGCTTTTGGAGTTTTAGAATACGTTGTATAATAAACAGCAAAAGCAACTTCCTTTACTCCTATAATTTCATTAAATCAAGTACTTCTGATTCTATCAGAAACACAGTAATAGACGCAACTCAAATTACGCGTAACATGTCAACCAAATGTCGGCAGTTTGTAAATCTAGGTAGCAGTAAATGCATTTTTTTTTTTGTGCAGCCTACGAAGGCAGAAATCTTTACATTTAAAATTCGTCTTTATTCGTTTGAGCGTGTTGTCCAGTGAGTTCCATTAATCAATTATATTGTAATTTGTTATGTGTGTGTTGTATGATTTCTCTACGTACTTCACGTGAAAAAAATAAATCTGATCGTCCATGAGTTTGCATTTACCTGAAATTATAAAATTTCAAATAATTGAATGAAACATATTCCTAAATCTTTGTCTTTATTTATGGATCTTTGCGAACTCCTCATCATTCTCGTCATTGAAACATCTGTTTGTGTCTACACAGGGATGTTGTATACCACACTCAGTATGGATTGAAATTAAAATTGAAGACTCAAAAATACGACCCAACAAGAATTTGAACCTGGTCTGCCATTCCAATGATATAACCGCTTATCTACACGAATCAGTTACGAAATGGTGTACAAAAGCTGTTTGCTAGTAAAAACTTATTCTAGATATTAAGACTTATAAATAGATTCGATCATTATTTAAGTTATATATAATTTTCTTCTCCTATTTGTAAAGACCTCAGACAAATCTTTCTCAATGCCTCGAAATGTTCTGAAATTTGAGGCTAAGATATTAATGTTGCCTCGCAGCGTATTGAGATATAAGTATGATGGGCATTACTTTGTATCTCCCTAAATCGTATTAAAATGTGCATGAAAAACTAATTAAATATAAGTTATTATAAAGTTAAGAAAAGTTTAGTAAATGTTTATTCTAAGTAACTAGTTGTTTCATATTTCAACTTGACATGAAAAACTCGTGCATGTTGTTATATTATAAACAAAACTACCAAGAAACGAGCAATGGTTCAAGTGCCTACCTTTTGCTCCAAAAGAATACTGAAAACATCAAACTTTTATGTTGAAGGAGAATGGTATATGTAGAACAGCATGAGGTTTGTGCCCATTTTATACAAAATATAGACTTTTTGTATTCTTTCAATGACATAAGCTGGAAGTGTGATACTTCTATTAAGATATTAGGCCAATAATCTTGTTGCAGTTCATTATTTCTGCCATGTATTTAACATTCTTAAGTTTATAGAGGGTATCATTGTGGACTTCTAACAAATGACTTTGACAGATTTGAGCAAGAATAACATGACAAAAAAATCGAATTGCTTTACGCGTTATTGTTAAGATGCGAATTTCCTAACAGCACCAATATGTATGAATACAAAAAGAACTACAGAATCCTCAAACATTATCTATATAGCCCTATGAAAAAACAAAACAAACCATCTTCAAATTGAATATATACAAGCGAAGGAATAAGAATAAAAAAAGAGAATGTGATGAAACAACATGTAAGTGTCTTGTGCTACGTTGTTTCCAATCTGCTTGTGCCTCTTCTGTTTCAAAAGGACACTTAACTGTAAGCACTATGAGCATGTAAATGGATAATTTGACGAATCATTTGTTCTTTTTTGATTTGAAATTATCAATCATATATATATTTCCTACGAGTGATGACATGAAAGAAGATAGCACTATAGTTAAGAAAATGAAATTCAAAATTTCAAGGAATTTGTATGTTTCGTGCCATCTTCCAAGTACAGAAATACCAAAAAATGAGTTTAATAGTCGTTCATCTGTCCCATTCTCAGTTATCACTCACCTAGAAATCACGTCGCTCAACGGATCGGCACGAAATTGTAAACTTAAGATTTTCAAGAAGCGTTTCTGGATTTTCTCCTACCTCAAAACATAGGAAAGTTTCAAAGACCGGTGATAATTAACACATTCATTTTTTTCTAAATTAAGTCATTTTCTTGGGAGAATTTACTAGTTGTAGTTTAATCATGATGTTGAGTACTTTTCGGATGATTTCCTTAAAACTGACTCCGATGATTTTGGTTATTGTCTTTGTTACTAACTAGACCATATTATATATTTGCTATGAACAAATCTACGAAGGATAATTGTTTTACTCGTAGGATTTTTACGGAAAACGATCCAGGTAATTGTGTTCGTATTTCGTAGATAACTCTTTTAACTAATACCTAGACAATGACATAACTTGTCACAGAAAAGTCTACCAGAAGAATTTTATCCTTTTGGTGAATTTATTAGGAAGAGTAGTTCAAAAACTGCTGACCTTTATATATATATCAAACAAATTTCTCATTAACCTTCCTACTCTTATATGACTCTCTTATGTGGTCTTATATGACCCCAAGCAAAGTTTACCAATGCATAATTAGTGTACCGTATTACATAAAAAACTGAAAAAATCTGGATTTTCATATTTCATTAAGAATTCCATTTTTTTACATTGTGGTATTTTTGTGATTATGTGTGCCCAAGTTTTTCTACTTCTTGCACTGAATACCATTGGGGTCATACGGGACCCCAGCAATTATTAATTTACTTTTGTATTTTCCGATAGATGTCAGTAATTCCTAGGAATGACTTTTGACAGAAGCCGCTCTTCAATTGTTTAGTCGAATGTTTGAGAAACACCATGGCATCAAAAAAGCTATCTTGCGAAGACATATCGAAAATTTTGAATGAAGAAATCATTGATTCTGACTTTTCGCCAGAAGATCCTGCAAGTGGTGATACTTTATCTAGTGACGATGGTGAAATAGATGAAATTTTGGACCATAATGATATAGGCGAATATGATACAGATTCATATTTCGATTCTAAAAATATGTGTACGCTTGAAAGAAGTAATAATGATACCTCAGCATCTGCTACTTCTAAGTAAGTATATTCGAATGGACTTCTACTCTTGTTACATTTCTGTTGTTGTCAATCATTGTTGTCAATTATTTGATTATTTTATACAAATAGTGAAACACGTGTCCGATATACAATCATGTATTATAAAAGTTGAAAATAATGATCTGGTTTGTTTCGAGTTTACCGTCCCTGGAGTATGCCGTAGAGGCTAAAGGAGACCTGGACCAACTGATTATATTGCATTACTCCTGTATCGCCGGACCACACAAAAAAAATATTATTTACTTACTCTCAAAAAATATTAGGCTGTCACCCTGGCTCGTTTGGTAGTTATTATTGTACGGTATGCAGTATGGACGTATGGCATAAAAACTAGTGCATAAAATACGAACCAACTTGTACTAGGTGCCCACTGAAAAGCACGAATACTATCTATCCGAGTCAGTGCAGGAGCGAAACAGGCGGCCCGAGCGGTAGCGACAAGGTGCGTCCGTTGGGATCAGGTACGTCAGGAGTAATGGGTATACGCTTGAACTAGGATAGTACACTTTATGTGTTATAAAATGCCGGCTAGACTAAAGTGAACGTCTATGATGAGAATAAATGAAATTGCTGAAAGAAAAATTGGGAGGAAACAGATGAACCCCAAAGAAACCCATGCGCACAGTGTTCATCTACCACAAAGTATACTTGACTCCAACTGTGATCAAACCAGCAATCTCACGCACCAGATATGATCACGCTACCAATGAGCCATCATCGCATATTATTCAATGTTGTGTTTCTGAATGATCTACTAAAATATTTTCTAATGAGCAAGATCAACTAAAATGAAACATATCTCAATCCTTGTTCTGATTTGGATTCTAATTTATGTCAGTCATGTAATGTTACTGCATTAATTTTATTCATTTTCCCTTTCTTTTATCTTATGAATCTGCATTTTCTTTTCAGGCCGAAGAATGGTCAAGAAACCTACAATAGTTGACCAGTAAGGGCCTCTCAGCGTAAGACTCCGTTCCGCAATATTATCAAGACTGCAATAGGACCAACACGGCATAGCAACAGTAATGTAAATACGATCAATCTGCTTTCGAACTTTTCGTGAGACCCAATATTCTTGAAATTATTTGGAAATGGACTAACAAGGAAGGTTCTATTACATATGGTGATAAATGGTTGTATGTTGATAAGGAGAACTTCAGTGTTTCATAGGTTTTCTTATACTGGCGGAAGTATACAAAGCACACAATGGAAGTATTACACATTTGTGGAATTAAGAAGAGGGGCGACCTATTTTCAACAAATCAATGTCGAGGAATAGATTTACACAGATATCTCTATGCCTTCGGTTTGATGACTTTGAACAACGACGCAAAGACCGTAGTCCTGGCAAATTATCTCCAATCAGAGACGTTTTTGATGCATGGGTAAGTACCTTACAGGATGCATATGTAGCAAGTGGTAACATTACTATCGATGAACAATTAGTGTCATTTCGAGAACGCTGCCCTTTTCGTCAGTACCTCCATGCAAACCGGGAAAGTATGGGATTAAATTTTGGGTAGCGTGCGATAGTGAAACATCCTATGCTCTGAATCTTCAAGTATACAGAGGAGAGGAGCCTAATCAGCAAAGAGAAGCAAACCAAGGTGCACGTAGTATTAGATTTGATCAAAGGACTTGAGGGGAGCGGGAGGAACGTTACAACTTATATATTTTTTAGAAGCTTGCATCTTGCCAGAGAACTTGAAAAAAGAAAATTAACTTTACTGGGAACAATCAGAAAGAATCGTAATGAATTACCGTTTGAATTCACACAGTCTAACGGAAGAGATGTGCATTCATCCTTGTTCGGATTTCAGGATTCAACCACGATAGTTTCTTATTGCCCAAACAAGTGGAAAGTTGTAACTCTTCTTAGCAGCATGCACTTCTCCAATGATATTGACGAAAGAAAAGAAGCTAAACCGGAAATTATATTAGATTACAATGCGACAAAATCAGGTGTGGATACAATGGATAAACTAGTGAGAACATATACCACAAAAAGAATGACTAGAAGATGGCCGATGGTTATCTTTTACAATATTCTAGACATCAGTGCGCTCAACGCTTTCATCATTTGGCTTTCACTCAATCCTGAATGAAACAGCAGAAGTATTTACAGAAAGAGAATATTCCTTCTTGAACTAGGGAAGTCTCTAACTGCTCAAGAACGACTTCGACGCGCAGAGATCCCGTGCATATCTTCAGAAACAAATAAAGGACGAAAGTGTGGTCGTTGTCATCTGTGTGAGCGGTCTCTTGACAGGAAGCATCAGGACATATGTAAGAAATGTAACACATTCGTGTCTAAGCAACACTGAGTTATTGTTTGTGTCAAATGTGACAACTACTAAAAATTACAATTGATGCAAGACCTTTTATGAGTATTTGTTTAAGTTTCTTGGAGATCAAAATGTATTGAACCAAAAAAAAACGCACATAAGCAAATAGTTTCAGACTGTTTTATAATCTAATTGTTTGTTTAAAATACAGTATTAGACTGGAAAATTCAGTCACATTATAATTTTTCTTATGTGAGTAGCTGTCCTTAATTTATATAATAGCGCGTATTTTATAAATTTATAAACACATTAAGGATATTATGTGACCAGAAATTTATAAATTTATAACATAATGTATAACCAAACATATTACAATGTAAAAGTTAGCAAAATTAAATTTTCTTTTTAAAAACGATAGAGTTTCTTAAATAAATGAAATGGGGTCATCAGTGACCCCAATGGTATTCAATGTATTCAAAAAAAATCCTGTAGTGTACTCTAAAGAACTGAGTTAGCTGTTCTATTTCAGACAGTTCATATTTGTGATTTTCTTTATTTCACTTTGAACTGAAATCAGCCACTCCATTCAAGCGATGTTTGTGGTGAGATAATTTTTTTTGTAATTATTATTTAATTTGGAACAAAAAATATGATTAGTGAAATTTTAGTTGTGTCAGCTTTGGTTTCTAGAGTTATTAAAGAAAGTAGCATCAATAGTGGCGAGCTTTGGAATTATTGCTGTCGTAATTCGAATGTTCGATTGAATTGCTTTGTTGCAAACTAGTAAATAACCGATCAAAAGGAATTTTAAAGTACTTATAATGTGAAAGTTAATATCTGATATAATAAGTGATTTAAGTTGTAAGAGGATTTAATTATTATTGTTATAAAATATCTGGTGAGTTGACAAACTATTATATTGGTCATATTAAAAAAAAATAGTGTTTATGAGTTATTTTACGTGAGGATTGAACTTGAAGTGTTAGGTAAGTCTGTTTTTTGTCATATGGTAATAGGACTGATTAAATGTATTCGATTATTAGTTAGTACAAAATTATATTTGAATTCTGTTCAGAGATATATTTCAGTTAATTCAGTTATTGTTAAAAATTGTTATTATCAAGTTTCACGATTATATAAAGGAAAGTCTTTGATATCATATTTTCTTTCATCACATATTGACTTATAAGTTCTAGATATTTGTATATGTATTAAGTAACATAGCCCAACCCTTTTCCGGCTGTCGGGACTTTTAAGTGCCATTTTGTTTGATCATACATCATCTCTCCTGTGCCCGTTATAATGTCAAAGCCTATCTGCTTACGGGACTACTGATTCTCCTTTCCCCTCAGTATTGTTGAGCAACAATAGAACCAAATTGCATCTTTAAATAGTTTATGGCCTTGATTTTCGGAAAAGGTTTACCTAAAAAAATAATAGACTATTATCAAGAATAGAAGTGAGCTGTTTGTATACTAAAGAAGTATTATATCTTTACAATATTATTCAAATGAATTGCTTAATAAGACAGAAACTGCAACTAAAATCTGTAAAATAATAACTGTCTCACTTTAACTTCATCCTTTTACTTAGTCATTGTAAATAGGAATGATTAAAATTTCATAACATATTCCTTTAAAAACGACAGTAAACCATCCAAGAAAGTCAGCAAAAACCACTAACGAACGCTAATTATAAGAATTATGTTCCTATTCTTCTTGTATTATGTTTGTATGTGATGTCACCAGAACTAGCAGGAGAATTTATTATTCACACTAAACGTTATAGACAACAAGGTACTATAGGAACTTAATGTGAGGGTAACAGTTTTTAAGATACGTTTGTAATATATTAAAATGAAAGCCAACTAGAGATATGCAAAAATGAAAACTAGAAAAGTTGTTAGTACTTACCTGAATATATCTATTAAGTAGCTGTTTCAATTGTATTTGATTACTGTAGGAAGCAAATTAAGGTGCAACAAGGCGAAGTGATGGAAATACATTAAGAATGCATACTGATTTCAAAAGTGCTGTTTCATGTTCTTCAATCGTATGTAATATCTTCAGTAACAGTGGATCATTATAACTAAACGTATGCCCTGCAATAATATTCCATACACAATTGATAACTGGTGCCTGAAATATGCGATCCATCGATACTCCTTTGCAACCTGATTCCAGAATTTTCTGCTCAAACATCGCCGTTAAACGGTAACATTCATCCGTAATAGCTGAGTTCATGACATTCTTTCCGAACCCCAAATTTCTCAACGATCTCAAACATAATCTTCTCTGTTGCAACCATGAAGACCAGCTTCCAAACATTATTCCTGAAATGAAAATAGTAATAATTGCTGAAAAATGATTAGAAAATTCATTTATATGGACAATATGATTGAACTAAATGTGAAGAAAGTATGAAAAAAGTGATGAAAATATATACCTTAACATTATTTATACTTCTACACACACACACACACACACACACACACACTCACTCACACACACCGCATACATATACTTTTCTTTCAGCTTCGGCTTCTACTTCTGGTGCATGATGCCATTGCTTCGATCCCAGCTCAGCGAACTTCGTACTGGACGAACAATGTTTGATGGAGTTTTCTCGAGGTTCTTCCGTCTCCTCGTGCTCTCTTCATTCCAACGTTTCCTTCATTTCTCATCATCACCGTCTCCTTTAGCCTAGTCGACGTAAACGAGGGACGTAAAAGTATTCAATTTCATTGTTGCATATTTCCACTTATGACCTTTATTTGTCTCATTGCCGTAAAATGATTCCTTACCAAAGTAATTTATGAGAACAATTACTTAAATTGAATATTATTAAATTGAGCCTGAAGCGACCTCAAATGTGGATGCATTTACAATATGAAATATGAGATAAAAGTACTTTTAAGGTTGTAGTGCAATTGTAAGTTAATAAACGAACTTACTAAGATGGTAGTAAGTAACAAATGATCAAAGATATGATAGAACTATAGTCAGATGTGTACTTATGTTGAACATTTACCGCAAAACGATACGTATAATTACACTTTTCCTATCACAAATCCTATATCAATAACCAAGACGTTCTCCATGATCACAGTATAAAGTAGTAGAAATATATTTTCATGTAAGGTAAGTTTTCACTACTTCTTGGAATTCCAATCTTACAAGGAATCCTTGCCACATATTTTACACTGTAAGTGTATTCAAAATTCGAAGTCGCTTGGGGTACTATGTAATATTCTTAAATAGACCTAATTTTTCTTTTGGGTGGCTTTGGTCTTGTACTAAAGTATTGCAGGTTCAAGACCAAAATCTATATCGGAAGTTTAAAAATAAGGAACCTCCTAATATATAGGGTGTTTCAAACCAACACCGACAACATTTGGGAGGTGATTCCTGATACCAAGATAAGGCAACGAGTGTAAATCTGAGTGTATAAATCTTCCTTTTGGAGTTATAGGATGCCGAAAACTTGAAAATTGAAAAATTAAAGTTCCATATCTCCAAAACTATGTGGCCCACCGCTGTCGGGTCAAGACTTCACATAGGAACTAATGTGTGTCGTATCCAAATATCCATGTTCCAGTACCCTTTGGTACTTCCGCGACAATTTTTATAGGGTTAGTTTTTGTATACTTGAAATTATATGCCCATAGCCAAACTCCCTTTATAAAAGATGTTGCGTGAGCACCTTAGCAGTGTCAAACTTGAATTTTTGGATAGCACACACATTAGATAATCAGCTTAGTCTTCACCCGATTACGGAACATCTAATAGTTTTGGAGTTTCGGACCTTTACATTTTTATTCATTTTTTCAGTTTTTGGCAACCTATAGCTCTGAAAGGAAGCATTTCTTCACCTAGGTTGATCTATACTTTTTGTCTTGTCTTTGTGTTATGAATTACTTCCAAAACTTTGTCGGTGCTGTTTTGAAACACCCAGTATATGTGTGTATATATAAAGGTTGTTAATGAACTGTACTGAGAAACTGCAAGTGGTGACTCCTCACATCAAATTAAGTCAAAACGTTCATATGGACCTGTGGGGAAAAGTGAATAGCTAATTTGAAAGCTAGGGCTCTCCAAAATCGGGTAAAAGTTAAATTTAAACAGACCCTATTTCGAATTCGATAAATCGTAGAGCGATGGTCCTTACCAGCGTAAAGGAAGTCACTAATACACAATCCAAAAATGCATATCTAATTAATGTTCAATGAGTGTGCAGAATATACCTTGCAGTGGTAAATTACCATGCATGTCATCAACTGAAATTTGAGATACGCTCTGGATTTACATTTGGTCCAAGGCAGGCTAACGATAATCCTTTACAGCACTGAACACAAAATCCATTGCCGCGATGACGAAAGTGTTAAGAATCATCAACAGAACGGTCCCTCATACTCGGGAGAAAGCATGCTGCGATGTTTTCTTTCACGTTTATAACTGGAGAAAACGTGAAATATATCGTGACGAAACACATAGCATCATATATTATTCCGAACACAAAAACACATGGAGCTACCGGTGCCTGAAATTTCCGACTTCTTTCCGAAGCAGTGGATGTCGATTGTTGTTAGGGCTTGCCTCCTGGCAACTTTTCACCTTCCTTGAAATCAGGGTGTATCTGAATACTCTATTGGGAAAATCTTTGCTAATTATTCAATGTACAGAATACCCAGCACACCAATTGAAACTTGATGTAATGCACATTTTTGGATTATGTATGCCTCTCTTCCTTTACGCTGATAAGGACCACCATTCATAGTTAGTGCGATTCGAAATAGGGCCTTCTTAAATTAGGCTTTCGCTAGATTATGGACAGCCCCCGCATTAACACTCTGCACTTTTCGCAATAGGTCTATATGAACATTTTCTCATTGTTTTGATGTGAGGAACCACTTCTCACAGTTTGCCGGTATAGTTCATTAACACAAACACAAACACACACACACACACACACATTGTTATATATATATATATATATATATATATATATATATTGTTATATGTTGTTTTCTTAGGTTGGCATTTATATTTGTGTACACTTTCTTTTGTGAAATCGTATTTGAGATCACTCCTTTACTCTCCACCCAGTATTACCAAAGTTTGTTCTGAGTCCAACTCCCTTTAAGCCTCGGTCTTGAAAACGTCTTTGGCCTACTGGTTCGAAGATGATGAGAAAGTGCACTAAAAGTCTCAATAATGGGGGGAGACTCGTATTTCAGTGGTAGAGCTTGTACTGGAAATCGAAACCCAGGTAACATATGAAGACTGTGAGCTGAATATAGATAGGGAGGGACAGCTTGACTAAATTAAAGAGACCAATCCATTTCACAGTTTATTTATAAAAATAGAAAAAAAATAAAAATGAGAATACAGATGAATTTTACAAATCGGTTACTTGGAATTACAACTTGAAATTCTTACTACATCACGTTTAGGGGCACAACCCCTACATTACCCAAAGGGTGCTAGAAGGTTTTTATGCTAAACCGCGATTTATTGAAAATAGTGAAATTGAAACTTCGTACATCGCAACTTGCATTGGCCCAAAGGGAAAAGTGTTAATTCTCGAAGAGGGAATTCGGTCTCGAGTTGAAAATAACTTCATATTTGTAACTAAACATTCTCAAGGTGCTCATCCCGAGTTGAGGGGGAACTTAGAAAAAATAATCACATACCTGATTTGACGACGAGCGGCCGTAACAAGGGGAGACACACTCTCGTAGTCGGCAGGCTGAAGAGTCACCCGAGCCGGCAAACAGGCCTCGCTTATATAGGCGCTTCGTCCCACGCATTTCTGCCAGTCTGACGTCACTCGAAAGCTACGTCACGAGCCTCGACGAGCTTGGAGAAACTCCTTCACGCGCATGCTCAATAGTGGCTAAGACGTCTAGTTTTTCCTATGATTTTTCCCTATCACGCCGGGGTGAAAATTTCTATTTTATATTTACTTGTACATTTTTTTATTGCACGCATAGCTCCAAAACATAATGTTTTCATGTATTTATCGCTTGCGTGGTATTAACTACGTTTGCATTCCCGGACCCGGCGCTGTGATCTGAGTAAATCAAAGCCAGGGTCCTACCACTATTACATGCGTGTGGGTTGGTGTCAATGAGGCATCAGGTTGCTAATACAATCAGAGCCTCACCTGACTCCGTTCTCCCTTTCTCTCTTTTCCTTGCTGCACACTCAATTTGAAAAGCGCGGGCGTCTCGCCCCATAATTTGAGTCCGGCTTAGGACTTCGAGGCATAACTGTGTAACAATATATATATAGCGAGCGACAGAGAGAGAGATGGATAGATAGATATTGTGTTTTTTCTCTTGTTCACCTGTATAACAAAATAGGCGAGCCGCCATTTTTCTAACAAATTTTCCCAACAATCAGGCCTAAAAAATGTGTCAATAGCTTTCTAAACTATATTGTGCCCTTCCTCAAAATACCTGAGAGTTTTCTCTTGGTTAGTACGTTGAATTTACTGTTACATTTTGAATCATACCGTATTATCGATTTCGTAACTTGGTTCAAAGTGAATGTGATGACTTATTAAGTTCTAATGCCATATCCCTGTAGCTTGCAACAGTATAGGTGAAAGCCTAAAACATTGATTTTATAATATCTTATTTGCATTTACCAACTTCAGTAGTAATAAATGGGCTTACAATGATCCGCCGCCGCATCAGCCGCAACAATGGTAAGGTTTTTGTATGGTAATTAAATTAAATCTTCCATAATAAATTATATTTACCAACACACATTCGGTAGCATATTGGGGAATAACATACATTTGGGGTAAATAATTCTTCTTCTGTTACATGTATTATTTAGGACTCGGCCATTCACTTGACGTTTTGCAGAGTGCTAATTTTCTTTCGGCTGTGCTCCCCTTCTTCTCGCCAAATGGTCATGATTGATACATTTTCGGAAACATAGTAGAATACACATTTCGGCAGTGAAAATCTTGTGTCAATTGTCCTCTACTGAGAAAAGAAGAGACGAAGAAACTAAATAATTTAAAATTGATATATCTAGAATTTGTCTGAAGGTAGCAAGACAGCAGATGATGGTGTACCAACCAAACGTTGTTTATAAATTCGATATATATCATACCTATCGTTTTTAGTAATTAGAATGATCGGCATTAAACAATGCAAACAGTGCAATATTCAATAATTATTGATGAATTTTAAAATTTTTGGAATCTTACATCACAATATGTCCCTCGTTTGCTCTACCTAAATTCTCATTCAATTCTCTAAAGCCTTGAGCCATAGAACGTTCGAAAATTTTGGGAAGCCAGATTTCGTTTGTGTAATATGTGTGTTCTTTGCATTCCATTTGTAAAAGAGGAAAATAAATTTCAGGAAGTGAAAACCCACCATATTCATCGTAAAAATATATGCTGCCATGAAACACATTTTTGCCTCATACAATAAATATGGAAAAAGCATTATGACCTGCTAGGATATTCCGTCTCTACCATTGGTGCTAGATTTTATTGTTGTGGGTCATTTTGAGTATGAGATAGAGGGATTAAAAGTAAACCTTTCACTTATTTATTAATAATTTTATGTACTGTGGGCGAATATATAACACTTAAGGTATTCTATATGTGTTTTTCTCTTTTGCTTTATTTCACAGAACGTTCTTGTTTGGAAACAATGACCTCATGCGTACTGCTTTAATAAGTTCTATGTGAAGTTACCATTATTTTTTGTAACCATAACAGAAAGAGTACTGAGACACAGTTGCCTTTTAGGAAAGTTATTATTGCTACAAGCACGGAGAAGGAAAGAGTGAGACGTTACAAATATTCGCATAATACTTTTTGCTATGTCTGTGCTTCATTTGTTCTAACGAAACAGAGAATACCTATTATAAGAACAGCTTTAACAGCTTGCACACTATATTTTGATTATCAAGTTATGAGCAACTTAAAGACTGGACACGTAACGTTTACTGTAAGAAAGTTGAAAGTTAATACATCAATGTGGTTTCATGGTAAAACAGGGTGTAAACTTGCACTTGGTATCCCTGCAATTTGGCAAGAAAAAAATCAATCATTTTAATTACTCTTAATCTTGAATGGCAGATGTGTCTGTGTATTCCATGAGAAATAAACTGATGTATATTTTCCAATTTACCCTTCTGTCACAAAGTCTGTAGCTCATGACGACAGTATGCATATCGTAAGTGCACCAACTGGCACTGCCGTTGACGAAGTAAGGGTTGGAACATCATCAGATCTTAGATTACAGTCATTGGATGAAGATTCCATTTCTGAATCTTTAGTTACTCCATATCGTATACAACTGTCGTGTTAGACTAGAGACTGCAAGAATGGAGTTTATTTTTTAACATAAGGACACAAATGTGACTTTCTACGTAAGTAGACACAAACAATTGTCTTCATATTGCCAGAGGAAGGGTTCAATGGGTTCTTTGTATACCTTGACTGACTAATGATATCAGTGAGTTTTGAACATAAACTTGGGAAATTTAGGTTGTTAATAGACGGATCTAAATACAGTCTCATGATTCATCTATAAACGAATCATAAGACAGAATGAGAGATAAACAGACGAGTTGAATATAACATAAGTAGTGCTCTCAACGGGTCGGGAAGACCGACCCGACCCGACCCGTGACCCGAATTGACTGACCCGACCCGATGACCCGACCCTACCCGACTGACCCGAACCGTGATCCGATCTGATTGACCTGACCCGATAACCCGACCCGAGCTGACCCGGTTGACCCGACCCGACAACCCGACCCGAATAACCCGACCCGACAACCCGACCCGAGCTGATCCGACTGACCCGACCCGACAACCCGACCCGAGTAGCCTGACCCGACAACCCGACCCGAACTAACACGACTGACCCGACCCGAGTTGACCCGACCCGTTTGAGAGCACTATGGTCACGACACTGGGTGAACGCCAAAATGAACTCACATTGGGAAACTAGTTTTAAAAGCATAATTTTAGAAAATAAAGCATAAAGCATAATTTAAAATATATAGCACAATTCTTGAAAAATTCTCTTTAACTGAAAGTTTAACATACTGTGTTAATATTTTTTAAAGCCGATATTTACAATGCAAAATCATTGAGAACATACCAATGCAACAATGAAGAGCTTATTTTCATTTCTGTAAACTTTCCGGTGCAATCCTTTGATGTGGAGAAAAGAAAGTAAAAGAAGAAATTTTTCCGCCAACAATGAATAGTATGCAAGAACTCCATACTATATTGTTACAGTGGCTTTAAGTTCTTAGGAGGGCAAAGGAGGGGTAGATACATTTTCGGGGGCGGCTACTTGCCATACCAAAAATGACATATTTATTACGTTTGACTTGTTTTACGTTACATTGTGTATTTCGTTGCTGTTTTTATGTTAGATCTATATGATTATAAATTAAACTTATTTCAAATAAAATTTGTAACTAACAAATAAGTAACGTCTGCACATGAAATATTATTCAATGAAACTTTTGAAGCCTAAACATAAATTGAATTACTTTCGCGTATGCTACAAGTAACACATTCGCCTATATGCTACGTCTCTCTCTACCCCTCTCTCTCTCTCTCTCTCTCTCTCTCTCTATATATATATATATATATATATATATATATATATATATATATATGTGTGTGTGTGTGTGTGTGTGTGTGTGTAGAGAGAGAGAGAGAGAGACAGAGAGAGAGAGAGAGAGAGAGACAGAGAGAGAATTTACGAGGAGCTGCTGAAAATGTCGTAGTCCAATCCAGAAGGAGTGTACGTACTAAGTAGAAAAATGAAACCGTACTTTAGAAAAACATATCTCTGTATGTACAAATATAAATTTTCATATTAATAATGAAATTTTTATTGTTTCTCAGGCCTCTGAAGTGATTGTGTGTGCCCAAACAGATAATTTCACGAACATCCAGATCCTTACTGTTATAACATTTTTGTTCCACCAAGGAAAGTCACCGAAGTAAATTAATTAGGAAATCAGTGAAACACCGCGGGACTCTCCTCCGTTATATATAGTGTTGAAGAAGTAATTGGCTTAGTATAAACGTAGCAATTTCTCAACAAATTATGCTTTACATCCAGGATGATTAAAAGCAATGACTCTTCCTGGAATCATGGATGCAATTAGTGACATTATTCTTGAAAATTGCAGCATTTCAGCCAGTGGTGGATATAGATCGGGGCCGTAGGGCCTAGACCATCCCGGTTTTTGTGTGACAAAAATAATTTAAGCTATTTATATTTATTATAGTGTGAGGTCTGCACCCCGCTTTCTCAGTTTTTACCTCCTCAGCAAAACTTGTGTCAGGGATTCTGGGCATTTCTTTTCAACTCATCGGTAGCATAATTCAGAATGGCTTGGGTATGCGCAAGTTCTCGGCATAATGGGTTCCCAAAATATATGTCAGGAGAATAAAAGGGTAACGGCATTAAGAGAAGTATTCTTCCAATTTGACCGTAATGCTGATCAATTTCACTGACGAATAGTAACCATTGATGAAATATGGTTGTAACACTATGATCCTGAATCGGAATAACAGTCAATGGAGTAGTAGCACTCATTTCTCCATCGCCCCAAGAAGTTCAAAACACAGAAGTAGGTTAAGAAACTGTTTGGAACATTCTTCTGGTAAGTATGAAGTGGTAGACTACCTCTTCAATGGTCAGATATTTAATCCAGAATCTCTACATTACTTACAAAACTGAAAGAAAAATTCAAAGTTCAACGCTGCGGAAAATGAAAAGAAAGGAATTCTGTTCCTTCAGGAGAATACACCTGTCCATCAAGCCCCTGCGAACATAACTGACATTGCATAATCTAGGATTTCAATGTCTAGATCATCATTCTTATTCCGCAGATTTAGCTCCGTCTAACTATTACGTGTACTTATTTCCCAAACTTAAATAACACTTGAAAGATGCCATTTTAGATCTGATAGGGGTAGTGCTACGAACAGTGGTGCGAGGAAATCTAGATTTTTTTTTTTAACTTTTCTGCAAAAGCTGGAGCACTGTACAAGGTAGTATATTGACTCTCGGGGGAAGAGAAGAAGAAGTAAAACTTCACCAATCCACGTGCACTCCTTCTGGGTTGGGTTACGAATTTTTCAGCAGTTCCATGTCAATATGGTACACGTCACATCAGTACTTTGAAACAAAATAAGTAAAGGAGCACTAGTATAAACCAATTACTAACTAAAGATCAGCACTCTGACAATACATTTTATTGGGAATCAATTTCATTCCATAATTTTATTATTATCATTTGCAGGAAGGGAAAACAACTCTTTTTATCTCCTTCAAAAAATTAAGCCCTAGTAGTTGCAAACTAAGCTGTTATAAGCACATCCTCTGGATATTGGAAGCCGAGAATAATGTTTCAGAAAAAAGAAGTTTTAAATAAAACAAAATATGAAACTGAAAACTTCAAACCTGTACAAATACAAACAAGTTACGTAACTGGTTTTACCTTTCTTTTGTTTCCAATCGAAGTTGATCCAATGAGAAGAAAACAAGTCAACCAAATCTACTATTGTTCGCTAGGCACAATTATTAAAAATCATAAGAAAGAAGTATAACTAAAATTTACCTCAAAAGGGGCTAAATTAGAAAACAGAAATATGCGTGCATACCCAGACGCTCAAAGAAGAAAGCTTGAGGATTAATCTGCCACATAGTAAATTCATGGAAAGTAGATTACAATTTGTCAATGAGATTGGTTATGATACTGATATATAATACTACATGAAGAATGTTTAAAGATTGTACGAGTCTTGGGGGGCAGTCTAGGCGGCAGTCAGGGGGGCAGAAGTAGCTACTAGGGGGGCGCTCGCCCCCCTTGCCCCCCTCTGGCGTCATCACAGTATTGTTATGTTTACTTTTTGAACTTAAGCACTTTCTGTACTTCGGTGGCATCTTTTACTTTCCCTTTCTGTATATATGTACCTGTAAGGCGCACACAAATGATAGAAAAAATTTATTCGAGCAAAGCACATCTCTTTAAAATGAATTAAGTAGAAAGTTCATTAAATATGAGAGAAACTAGTTGCAAAAAATATCAATAAATAGATCAAGATATTTAGAATATTTGATGTATAATAAATATACATTATAGACGATTAATGTAAAATAATCATTGAAATTAACAATAAAGCATAATTTAAAAAAAAGCATAATTAAACAAGAAATAAAGCATAATGTGGGTTGCTCTAGCAATTAAGTTGTATGAAGACGAGAAGAAAACGAAAGCTGATTCCTTAACGAATTTCGTTGATCATCTTTGTGTCTACAAAAACGCATTCCTAGAAACCTACAAGCTAGGTATCATCTCTGTGATTATATCAGTTTCTAGTGCTACATGTGAAAGGTCATTCTCTTCTTTGAAGAGATTAAAGACTTGTATACGCAAGTCAATGACTCATGATAGGTTGAAAAACTTAGTGTTACTTTATATTGAGAAGAAAATTGCTAAATTGTTAGATCTTTAACAAGTTGTGGATATGTTTGCTGCTGCCAACACGAATAGAAAGATCCTCTTCAAGTAGAGACATGAACCTATAAGTTATTTTCTTTACCTGTAAAGGTGTATTTGCTTCCACTTAAGTCAACCAGCTACACATATTTTAAACGCCAGGATTAAATAACTATTTACTTATATTAGAAATCAATTGCATTAATGAATCCTAGTTGTTTGAGGTACTAAATTCTTATATTTTCACGGTTTTCCAAAGAGTAAAATCATGAACAATAAAGATGGAAACATTCACCTTGAATACACACACACACACACACACACACACACATATATATATATATATATATATATATATATATATTGGAGATGTCCCCCTCAAAATCCTCTTGGGCCCTTCATTGCCCCCCCCCTGAAAAAAAAACTCTAGCTATGCTACTGGACACCATGCACCAGAGATGAATTTTCTACCACTGAGCCACCGCGGCCCTGCTTGGGCTTGGTCGTCCATATCCAATCTCTCTTTGGCGTTGCTTAAACAACTTCTAGTTTTGTTCTAAATCCAGACTCCATATTGGCGTAGATATTAATATTACAGTCGATTGGTAAAATCAATCTTCAACATTTAAAAATTAAAGTACACACAAGTAGAAAAATAAGCATTTATCATAAAAACACTAGCTGCAAGTGTTCAAAATAGATTTATGGTTTCTATAAAATCAATTGAAAATTGCTATATTTTTAATTAGGGAGCTAGTGAAAAACAGCAGCTTTCGACTCCAGCCGAGTTTAAACTCAACCTAAACTCAGTTGACCAAAGTGAACTGACCCGACTGACCCTACCCGATAACCCGACTGACCCGACTCGACAACCCGACCCGACAACCCGACCCGAATAACCCGACCCGACAACCCGACCCGAGCTGACCCGATTGACCCGACCCGAGTTGACCCGATTGACCCTACCCGACAACCCGACCCGAATAACCCGACCCGACAACCCGACCCGAGCTGACTCGACTGACCCGACCCGATTAGCCTGACCCGACAACCCGACCCGAGCTGACCCGACTGACCCGACCCGATTAGCCTGACCCGACAACCCGACCCGAGCTGACCCGACTGACCCGATCCGACAACCCGACCCGATTAGCCTGACCCGACAACCCGACCCGAGCTGACCCGACTGACCCGACCCGACAACCCGACCCGATTAGCCTGACCCGACAACCCGACCCGAGCTGACCCAACTGACCCGACCCGGGGTCAACCCGACCCGTTTGAGAGCACTAAACATAAGTATAGTTCAAAATGAATTACTGCTAGGTGTTCCCTCCACTTTCAACCTACTTTGCGCTGTATTCAGGGCTAAAAGTGAGTGGAAATTTGAGAGGACGCCATTACCCCATTTCCAAGTATATCTATGGCGTCCCCCACTTCATAAGACATTTCAATGACCAACCATTGGCATTGGGCACGGCGTGACGTCATTCTTCCTCCTACCCATTCAAATTCAATTTTACCGGTACCTCTAGATTAAATCCTGTTTATTTAAAACCTATAATTGTATACATTTTAGCAATAATTTTAAATCCAGTAATCGTTTCAAACTCTATTTCATATGAATCCATTCTAACTCTAACTAACTAACTTTAGGGCCTACGGAACGCGGATGTACAATGACGCATTCACAAACGCTCTCCACTCACTTCTATCCTTAGCCAACTGGATCCAGTTTCTACTTTGTATTCATATATCTGCGAGATCCATCTTAATATTGTCTCCCATCGGCGCCTAGGTTTTCCTAATGGTTGTTTCCCGATTGGTCTTCCAGTCAATACTTTGAACGCGTTTCTAGTTTCTTCCATCCTAGCTATATGACCTGCCCACCGAAGCCTCCTAGACTTGATGACACTAACAATATTTTGTAAACCGTATAAATTATGTAGTTCCTCTTTATGAAGTTTCCGCCATTCCGAATATACGTCTTCGGTCCGAATATACGCCTCAGGATCTTGTTCTCAAATACTCTTAGTCTATATTCTTTTCTCAGAGTAAGCGACCATGTTCCGCAACCATATAGAACAACAGAAATGATTACGGTTTTATATATTTTAAGTTTCAATTTCCTCTACAGAATTTGCGATGACAAGGGATTTTGAACTGAACAATAACAAGCATTCCCTCCTTCTAGTTGGCATCTAATTTCTTCGTAAATATGATTTGTGTCTGTTTATATTGATCCTAGTTAATTGAAAGTATCGACTCTATCAAAAGTATTATTTAATATTTTAAAGCTCCCATAATTTGCCGTATTACGATCCCAAGGTACTTAAATGAATTTAGTTTTCTACGCATTATTTTTTAAACTCATGTCGCTGCAAGCGTTTAATAAGATTTCGCATTTCTTCTCATTGTTCTCCTATCATCCCCTATTAAATTTGCATCATCAGCATATGCCATAACCTGGTGAAGTCAGTTCAACTTTAGGACCTGGTTGCCATCTTTGATTTTCCTTATAACGTATTCCAGAACAAAGTTGAATAACATTAACGACAACGCACTTCCTTGTTTCAGGCTAATTTCGACGTGAAAGCTGATGGAAAAAAAGTTCCCTACCCGGACTTTACTTTGGGATTAATTTAGATATATCTTAATTAATTTAATTATCTTTCTCCGTATTCCAAGTTCTGTAAGAACGTTGTATCCTCCTGACACCCCCCGTAGAACGGGCTCTACAAAAAATTCGAAATTTGCCCGTTCGTTCCTGCGAATATCTCGAACTTTGCTGAGTTTAAACTTTTTGTAGGGTATTTTCTAGAGTTCAAATTTTCCTTCAATCAGACGAACAATAACAGAAGCGCCTTATGGTATGCAGTTGGACAGCAGTTAAGATTATTCGTGCTTCATGTTGCTATTCCGCCTGGGCGTCAAGAGAGTATAATGTTTCTATGCTAAACGAGTCGTAAGCCTTTCTAAAATGAATAAATAGTTGATGTACCGGAGTATTGTATTCCCACTTTTTTGAGTTTTTGGCCGATTGTAAATTTCTGATCAATAGTTGATCGATTTCGTCTAAGCCCGCACTGATAATTTCCAATAATTTCATCTGCGTATTGGGTCAATCATGCTAATAGAATGTATGAGAGATATTCACTTCTTCCATACACTTTATTTAAATTAAAATGATTTTATACACGTATCAAATTTTGAAATAATTGAACGGACCCGGAGCACTTTTCAAGTTGCAATTAATCGTCAGAATTGTTTTAAGTACTTCAATTATCACAAATTTAACTTCCGAAACCATATATTAGAATCAGATAGCAAATCAATGGTGAAGTAATAATTGACATTTATTAGCATTGGGCAGGTAGCAATAACTTAACACTACAGTACTCGCATGAAATTGTTGAAACATACGTCCATTGACGCGGATTACGATAGTAGTCCATTTGATAAATATATATATCTTAATGGTAATCCAGTCAGTATTTTTTACATTATTTTTGTGGGATTCACAAGCAATAAAGAACACATTTCAGTGCAAACATTTTGTTTTTTAATGCACGAAAAGAATTACAAGCCAAAACTTTTGAACGCGTATGCAATTTACTATAATTTTGGAAATGTTCGTTTATTTTCATGCTATTTGATTAAAAATTGAAATGAAACAGGAAATTTGCATTTAAAGTGTTAAAAACTGTTATAAAAATAAAAAGAAGATGTTAAATTTTTGGCAAGTTTAACTTTTACACTTGAAAACAAGGTCAAAAGTAGGCAAAATTTTGGGTGTTTCAGTCATAACAATAAGTGCAAAGAGTTTGCTTGTAGTCAGAACAGATTCACTTACTGTACCTGAAACATCTTTTTCGGGTACTCTTGTTACTTCATCTTCCACATAGAGGTTTGATAAGTTCCATTGCCACAGATAGCAGGAAGTCTCTACGGTTGATCATAGCATCATTTTTACTTGCTTTGAAAACAATGAGAACGTTTACTTCAGCAACGTTTAACACGTGGAAGAAGAGAGTGAGTGGCCATCTCTGCGAATTCCTGGCTGTATCACACTGGAGACACAATTTGTCCAATATGTCAACTCCAAATTTAGTGTTGTTCTATGGAAAAAAATGAAATGAAATCTTTGAGTTTTACGTCCCACGGTTATGCCGGTTAGGCTAAAGGAGACGGTGATGATGAGTAATGAATGAAATGGTGGAATGAAGAAAGTGGGAGGAAACGGGAGAACCCCGAGAAAACCCACGCACACGGTGTTTGTCCACCACAAGTGTTGTTCTATGGAGTAATAACTATGCAGTGTAAATATGATGTTATGACGCTGTGTTCGCGTATTTCTTGGGTGCACTGGATCAATATACCATCTGGTAATTCTGCCCTTTCCAATGTAAAATTCCCCGTGAAACCTGTCTTTCTGGATAACACTGTTCCTTTCTTCATCTTCTATTTCTTCCAAATAGACACTACCACTTTCTTCAGGGTCACTACTCGACAACATCGTCCTCTATTTCATCTTAGTGTTCTATACTCAAAACACTTCGTCGTCACTTTCAGTTTCTGTTAGCCACTGTCGTATCTGTTGTTGCTCTGACATTTTAAACTAACATATATATCACATATATTTGAGCGAATAATGTGAAATAATACATTCAAAACGAGAAAAGTTAAAACGTTAGCCGGAAAACAAACTATGACGTCAGTACTCGCACGGATTACAATAGTAGTCCATGCGAAAATAACAATCCGTATATCATCAGTGGGTTGACTTTGAGTGCTATCACTCGACTAATGGTGTTCTAGAAATGGGGGAGGAAGGTAGATGACCGCTCAAGGTCACAAGTGTTACCAACCCTCAGATACCAGAAAACTGAAACCCACTGGACTACAATAGTAATACGCGCGAGCAGTGTAGTGTTAAACGCGACATCTATAATAATAATTATACATTGTTATAACTGGCGTGAGGCACACAGAGATATATTTCCAGTGTTTATTATTATTTCTGTTGACAGGAAAGCGAGCGATATTTATAAAGAGAGTAAAGTAAGCCAGAACGTATTAACTGGTAAGAAAAAACTATATATCTTAGAAAAAGTTGACAGGTGATTAGAATTGAACGAAAATTTATGGCCATTTGCAATCAAGGAGGTTGAAATTGGTATAGATATTAGTCATAGGAAAATCATGATAAATCTTGAAACTAGAATGCATTTCAACCGACAAAGCTGTAGTAAACATTCATAAACTACCAGACACAAACATTAAAGCAATAATGAAAAAGAAAAACAAAAGTAGTTGTACAGGATGGCTTTCATTCAAGGGTCTTCACTACAACGAAATTAAACTACCGCTAATTTTAGAGTTTTTCCGTAATATCTTCAAAACAAATAAAAATATTCTAAAATCGGAAACGTAGTGAACTAGTCAATATGATTTTTCATGTGACAATTTTACCACAATTCACCTATCTGCTTTTGGTATGAAACTAAATACAGACGAGCAGGAAATGCTAAATCTATCTACAGTTACAAATCGAAAGCAGATTAGCTGTGCTAACGATTTCAAATGGAATATCGTATTGTTAAATTCACTGCGTTTCTGCTTCACGAATATTGATAGTTGTTTTGAAGATACTACAGAAAATCTCTAAATTTATCGATAGTATAATTAAGCTCTAGTGGAGGCTCTTAAACAGCAGAGGGCATGGCTCATTGACCAAGGGTTATTGATTAATCTTCACAAATATAAGATATAAATTCCCAATAACATTAGGTTCAACTGACTCACAAATATATATGATTTTTCTTTTTAAAAATAAAATTGGTAGGTGTGTTTAGGTTTTGCATATTTATACCTGTAATTTAGTGTCTCTACCCAGTACACCTGCATATGTAGAAACATTGAAAAATAAAACAGTGAAAGAATTTATCCTGAATTTGGTCTTTAAGATAATATGGGTGGTGGGTATTTTGGTTTCTTTAATAAATATACAGACGGTGATCACAAAAATGGAAACACCTGTACTTGGCAACACGTCAGATGTATGGGTTGGCATTGGTGTCGTGGCGCCCGCAGCGCTGGACCGCTGGTGGCGGTGTGTTAGGTCGGTCTCCATACTACGTCAGGCGCAGTGAAACAGCCGTATCCAATGGCTGCAGCAGACGGAGGTAGTGTAAAATGGGAGAGCTCTCAGATTTTCAACAAGGGCAAATTGTTGGTGCCCTCTTATGTGGAGTGAGTGTGACGGCATTGGCTACTGTGTTAGGTGTGTCGCGTGCGACAGTGTCGAAGGTGATGACGGCCTACACAACACACGGGAAAACCACATCGGGGAAGCGGAACAGTGGGCGGAAGAAAATCATGAGTGACAGGTCACGCCGGGTATTAAAGCGCATTGTCACGCAGAACCGTCGTGCCACTGCAGAGCAATTGACGGAGGAACTCAATCAGCACCTCCCCACCCTGTTTCGACAATCACAGTCTGCTGCGAATTACATGACATGAACTTGCGGGGTCGTGTTGCACGGGCCAAACCGCTCATTAGGGACCATAACGCTTTCGAACGCCGCAAATGGTGCCGCGACCATGCAACTTGGACCGTTGAGGACTGGAAACGTGTGATATGGTCGGATGAGTAATCCTTCACCCTAATCCCAACCACGGGCCGTGTTTATGTGTGGAGAACGGCTAAAGAAGCTTATGATCTGCAGTGTCTCCGCCCAACTGTGAAACATGGCGGCGACTCGGTGATGTTGTGGGCCGCCATATCATGGGTTTCATTGGGTCCTGTGGTCACACTTAGCGGACGAATCACTGCCAACGATTATGTCGCAATTTTAGAAGACCACTTGCATCCTATGGTCCGGATGTTGTTCCCGGATAATGACGCCATCTTCCAGGATGATAATGCACCCATTCACACAGCTGGCGTTGTTGCAGCGTGGTTTGAGGAATATCGGGATGAAGTTCAACACCTCCCCTGCCCCCCCCAATCCCCAGATCTCAACATAATTGAACATCTTTGGTCCGTCTTGGAAACACGACTTCGGTGATGATTTCCACCTCCATCCTTTCTCACAGAACTGACCGATGCCCTGCACGAAAAATGGCTTAAAATTCCACTTGCTACCATTCACGACCTCTATGCCTCCATCCCATGTCGCATCAAGGCTGTTCTGAAGGCTAAAGCTGGCCCGACACCATATTAATCTGGTAAGTTGCAATTTCGTTCAGGTTTTTCCATTTTTCTGATCACCATCTGTATATTATGAAGGTCCAGTTTAGTCCAATTATTCTTTGGTTTGGTAAAATATGCAACTAAGTTAATTTGGAAGCCGTCACACTGACTGTATCTTATCGCACTGTTAGAAAATGGGCTGGGATATTCGTATCGAGGTGCAAGTTTGGCAGACAAATAACATGGTGGGTGTTATATTTTAAATACTTTTAATCAACAACATTTATCAAAACTGATCTGCAATATTCGCCTAGTCAACTGGCTAATGAGCTCACGTTTATTTTGCATCAGTACACTACGTGCTAGTACTTGATCAAGGTTTTCCTACTATTGCACCAAACTGTATCTAATGTCCTGATGGAGGTGCAAAACCGGCACACACTGAATATGGAAACATAGACGTTTATACCTATTCAAGTTTGTTGTTTGTTTTCTGCATCGTAGTATTTCGATTCAAGAATCGGCCCGGCGTAGCGTAGTCGCTAACGCTCTCGCCTACTGTGCGAGTGGTCCTGGGATCTTTTCCCGTTGGGAGCCCTCGATCGAAAAGTTATAACAGCTTTTTCAGGTCAGCCATCTTGAATGAGGTTTTCTGGGTTCCCATTCACACCACGCGAATGCCGGTATGGCACCTAACTTCTAGGTCCCAGGCCGCTTCCTTCCTTCATTTTCCCCGGATATTGTCCACGCCGAGGAACGTCATCAATTAAATTGCCATAAGATGCCGAGAACCCAGAAATTTAAATCCTAAATCCCGATTCAGGAATCATGGGAGAGATCTTAAGATCGCCAGTGTAGCAAATTGAGCCCCTACTTTAAAAAAGGTCAAACAAGAAGCAACAAATGTGTTAAAGTCGTGATATCATTCCTATCCCTTTGGGGATCCCATGGTACAATTTGTACCATACGGGGTGTTTCATGGTACATTGCGTTTAACTCTCCTATTTGAGCTTTTTCGTCAGGTTTTTTTGTTTTTCAAGTCCAGAGGCATTGTAGAAGACATTACGTACGGTTTCACACCTTCCTGCGTCGAGACATAGGAGGTGATGACGTCATAAGTCTAAAATTTATATTTTCGTGTAATACTTTTGTGGGGGGGTTATGTAAAGTATTACTTTTGAACGTAGAGGATTGAAATTTTGCACAAACATGCAGTCCACCGAGTAGTATTTACCAGATTTTTTCAGACTCCTGCGTTAAAACAGGGGGGATCCAGAGGGTCAAAAATTTAAAAAAAGGGATATTTTTACCCAAAAATCCAGTTTTTCCTCATTTTCCCGCTTTAGATACATGATGGAGACACGTGAATGGTACCGCCTGAAAGGCAGTTTTATTCTGAAGAGAATGAGGTGCGACACATGGCCCTAGGGCAATTAGGGAAGTCTCATGGAATTTTTATCAAAATATACTTCTGTTTAGGTAATTTTTGGACATTTTCGGTACTATTTTTGTGCTGGCTTATTTTTGCACCTAGAAGATTGAAATTGTGCACAAACATTCAGGCCACCGAGTAGTATTTACCAGATTTTTTGTTTCAAATTTCTGGGGGTACTGAGGCGCTAAACGTTAAAAAGGGAAATTTTACCAAAAATCCCTTTCACGCGATTTCCAGCCTTAGATACATAATGGAGAAAAGTATATGTTACCGCCTTAAAGGCAGTTCTACTCTGAAGAGAATGATGGGCGAAACATGACCCTAGGGTAATTAGGGATGTCTCAGGGAATATTTAAAAAAAATCCCTCTGTATAGGGAATATGGGACATTGTCAGTATATTTTTTTTGGAGGGCATACTTTTGTACCTGGAAAATTGGAATTGTGCATAAACATTCAATCCACCGAGTAGTATTTATCAGATTTTTTTCAGATCTCTGCGTTAGGGGGCCTAAAACAGGTGGTCCAGGGGGGCTGAAACAAGGGGTCCAGGGGGGCTAAAAGTTGAAAAAAGGATATTTAGACCCAAAAAATCCCGTTTTTCCTCATTTTTCCTTTGACATCATTTTCCCCGTTCCTGGTATATGGTATGAGCATGCAAGTGGGATCATTTAAAAGCCAGCTCCATTCTGAAGAGAATGAGGTATGAACCAAGATCCTAGGATAAATAGTGACGATGCAGTAGCTGCTTGACTGAAAGTCTAAAAAATATCCCAAAAACCCAGGATGTCTTAAGGGTTATATGACACGTATGGCAAGATAGCCCCCCCACTTTAGAAAATTGAAACAATGTTTAGGTCATTCGTTTGTACTACGTTTGTACCGTTTGTACCGAAAATATTTTCGTTTGTACCATTTTCCTTATAGGGTAACTTGAGAGGTCGACTGGGGGGCTATCTTGGCGCCAAGATAGCCCCCCCCCGTATCACAGCACAAAAAATTGGAATACACCATTCGAAAGCAAATCGTTTGTACCGTTTGTACCGAAAAAAGTTTTGTTTGTACCCTGATAGTTTTCGAGAAACAGGGGATACATTTGGGGCGGGGGGCTATCTTGGCGCCAAGATAGCCCCCCGTATCACAGCACAAAAAATTGGAATACACCATTCGAAAGTAAATCGTTTGTACCGTTTGTACCGAAAAAAGTTTTGATTGTACCCTGATAGTTTTCGAGAAACAGGGGATGACATTTGGGGCGGGGGGCTATCTTGGCGCCAAGATAGCCCCCCCGTATCACAGCACAAAAAATTGGAATACACCATTCGAAAGCAAATCGTTTGTATCGTTTGTACCGAAAAAAGTTTTGATTGTACCCTTATAGTTTTCGAGAAACAGGGGATGACATTTGGGGCGGGGGGCTATCTTGGCGCCAAGATAGCCACCCCGTATCACAGCACAAAAAATTGGAATACACCATTCGAAAGCAAATCGTTTGTACCGTTTGTACCGAAAAAAGTTTTGATTGTACCCTGATAGTTTTAGAGAAACAGGGAATGATATTTTGGGCGGGGGGCTATCTTGGCGCCAAGATAGCCCCCCTGTATCACAGCACAAAAAATTGGAATACACCATTCGAAAGCAAATCGTTTGTACCGTTTGTACCGAAAAAAGTTTTGATTGTACCCTGATAGTTTTCGAGAAACAGGGAATGATATTTTGGGCGGGGGGCTATCTTGGCGCCAAGGTAGCCCCCCTGTATCACAGCACAAAAAATTGGAATCCACCATTCGAAAGCAAATATTTTGTACCGTTTGTACCGAAAAAAGTTTTGATTGCACCCTGATAGTTTTCGAGAAACAGGGGACGATATTTTGGGCGGGGGGCTATCTTGGCGCCAAGATAGCCCCCCCGTATCACAGCAAAAAAAATTGGAATACACCATTCGAAAGCAAATCGTTTGTACCGTTTGTACCGAAAAAAGCTTTGTTTGTACCCTGATAGTTTTCGAGAAACAGGGGATGACATTTGGGGCGGGGGGCTATCTTGGCGCCAAGATAGCCCCCCCGTATCACAGCACAAAAAATTGGAATACACCATTCGAAAGCAAATCGTTTGTACCGTTTGTACCGAAAAAAGTTTTGATTGTACCCTGATAGTTTTCGAGAAGCAGGGGATGACATTTGGGGCGGGGGCTATCTTGGCGCCAAGATTGCCCCCCCGTTTCACAGCACAAAAATTTGAAATACACCATTCGAAGGCAAATAGTTTTTACCGTTTGTACCGAAAAATGTTTTGTTTGTACCCTGATAATTTTCAAGAAAGAGTGGATGGCATTTGGGAGGCTACCTTTTACGCAAGATAGGCCCCCTAATATGTACTTTTTCCATGCCTATTAATAAGTATTATATGCCTATTCATGTGAATTTATGTGTATTTAGAACTCTTGTTGTACATATAGAAATAAAAAATAGGACTTGTTGGGAATAACGCAACGTTAAAATTGAATCGGCGAGTGGGAAAATAGTGTGAGTTCAAAATAAGCCATTTTGAGTTAAAGGCGAAAATAACACTAAAGATGTAGAACTACACGTTGTAATGAAGAGCAGTACAATTTGGAAGACCTCGCACGTTATAGCAGATTGCTATAATGTCGACTGTACATTTGTTGCATTAACAAACGAAAGTTCTTTCTTCAAATATCTCAAATTACAGTCGACATTATAGCATTCTGTCATAACGTGCAAGTTCTTGCAAATTGCACTGCTCTTCATTACAACTTGTAGTTCTATATCTTTAGTGTTATTTTTGCCTTTACTTCAAAATGGTTTAATTTGGACTCACACTGATTTCCCACCCTCCGATTCAATTCTAACGTTGAGTTATTACTGAAAGACTCATTTTTTTTATTTTGATATGCACAACCAGAATTCTAAATACACATCAATTCACATGGATAAACATATAATACTTATTAATGGACATGGAAAAAGTACACATTAGGGGGCCTATCTTGTGTACAAGATAGCCCTCAAATTTCATCCCCTGCTTCTCGAAAACTATCAGGGTACAAACAAAACTTTTTTCGGTACAAACGGTAAAAACGATTAGCTTTCGAATGGTGCATTTCAATTTTTTGTGCTGTGATAACTCGGGGGCTATCTTGGCGTCAAGATAGACTCTCGCCCCAACATATTATCCCCTGTTTCTCGAAAACTGTCAGGGTACAAACTAAACTTTTTTCGGTACAAACGGTACAAAATATTTGCTTTCGAATGCTGTCTTTCAAATTTTTGTGCTGTGATACGGGAAGCTATCTTGGCGCCAAGATAGCCCCCCGCCCAAAATGTCACCCCCTGTTTCTCGAAAACTATCAGGGTACAATCAAAACTTTTTTCGGTACGAACGGTACAAACGATTTGCTTTCGAATGGTGCATTTCAAATTTTTGTGCTGTGATACGGGGGGCTATCTTGGCGCCAAGATAGCCCCCCGCCCCAAATGTCATCCCCTGTTTCTCGAAAACTATCAGGGTACAAACAAAACTTTTTTCGGTACAAACGGTACAAACGATTTGCTTTCGAATGGTGTATTCCAATCTTTTGTGTTGTGATACTGGGGGGCTATCTTGGCGCCAAGATAGCCCCCCGCCCCAAAATATCATCCCCTGTTTCTCGAAAACTATAAGGGTACAAACAAAACTTTTTTCTGTACAATCGGTACAAACGATTTGCTTTCGAATGGTGTATTTCAAATTTTTGTGCTGTGATACGGGGGAACTATCTTGGCGTCAAGATAACCCCCCCAAATGTCATCCCGTTTTTCTCGAAAACTATCAGGGTACAAACAAAACTTTTTTCGGTACAAACGGTACAAACGATTTGCTTTCGAATGGTGTATTCCATTTTTCTGTGCTGTGATACGGGGGGGCTATCTTGGCGCCAAGGTAGCCCCCCCAGTCGACCTCTCAAGTAACCCTATAAGGAAAATGGTACAAACGAAAATATTTTCGGTACAAACGGTACAAACGTAGTACAAACGAATGACCTAAACATTGCTTCAATTTTCTAAATTGGGGGGGCTATCTTGCCATACGTTTATATGACCTCAGTGGTTTGATGATAATATAAAACATTCTTTGGTCTTCTAACATCAAGTACCACCAGGGTATACCCAAAATATTATTTACTATGACTCGTTCCTAAATCAATATTTGCATGCAGAATTGCGACCCAAATGACAATATCTTCTGCAATCTGGACAGATTTTACTTCACGAAAGGTAAGATGTCCTACTCTCCAGCGATACATTCATTTTTCATAATCACCGTCGCCTTTAGCCTAACCGGCATAACCGTGGGATGTAAAACTCAAAGATTTCATTTCATTTTTTCCAGCGACACAGACCCTCTTGTAACGATAGAATTGGGAGGAAGTGATGTGCCCGCCATATATGAAGCGAATATGCCCATGCTATGTTAGTTTATTCCCAGAACTGATGTAAGAACTTCCGGGAAATTATTTCAGTTATATTCCCAATATTTTTCATGTCTTTGTGCACTGTTGAATCTCTATTACAAACTGGGTATACCCTGGATGTTCTGGTATGTTCTGGACGTACTGATTTACTGCAATCAGTAAATTAACCTGATTGTAAGTATCCATATTTTCTGATTTGTGATTTCGAGACAGGTACAATGATATGATCTGGTATTAATAAGTAGATAACTTATTAGTAGCAAATCACGAATATCGTACTGTTTGACTACAAGTCTTCTGATGAAACATAGATAAATTATGTGCCCGAAATACCATATCAGCAAAAACCCTGCACATCTGAACAGTTTTTAAAGTCGTGAATTTCATATCAGTAACTCAGAAACTGCACAAGGTTCAGTGATACAATTTTACACACTTGTTACAGCGCACCTATAGTTTATTTTGTGCAAATTCGGGATTTTTCTCTTTTGTTCTCTTTGAGATATTCGATGGTAAAAATACACGATTTTCAAAAATTTGCAAAGTTTAAAAATTTCCAAAAGATCATATATATTGTTCTCAGATCTCAAACTTGTACGCAACGTTGTCTATTATCTAGTCTGTATGTAGACAAAGAATTGAAGATAAGTCTTTTATATTTCGTTTCAAAATGTACATTCCAAAATGGCCATTTGTAGGTTTCCAACTTCCATGTTCAGAGCTTCCTTTTTCGATGTTCTAAAGTATGTCTCAGTGTGTACAGAACATAGGATATTGTCCATTTAATTATCTTTCGTATGGTTTTGGTTCAAACTCATTATCTTTAAAACCTTAAAATTTGCACGGTTTAACGAAATCCTCTGAAATGCACTCAGATGCGTATACAACATGGCCGCTACGAAAAAATCCCGCGGCAAAAAAATAATTGAATACGTGTTTCAACTCCCTGAATGTGGCACAATTTTAAGTAAAAATTTAAAAAAATAACTAAATTTTTCCAGCAAGCTTCGACCTTTAAATTGGTCGATTCTATTTAGATTGACCCAATACTGAATGTTGATTTGCTGCTAAATTGATTCTCAGTTGATGGTACCTTCCCATGTTTTAATGTCATTGAGATGAACGACACAGATAATCATTGATCCTTCCTTTGTTTCCAGTGTTTGACGACTATCTGAAAGATGTTTGAAGCTATTCCATTCATCTCAATTACACATCCGCACCCCTGAAGAAATAATGGTGTTGCGTCCGATGCACTGATCTTATTCTTCTTTAAGAAAATATCCTTCAACTGAGTCGAAACGTTCGCTTTTCTTACCGAATTTTCCCTAATTTATTGAAAGTCCAAGTTGTATGATACAATGAATGTTATACATTATTTTAATTATTTTAAAAGAAGTGTAAACCACGTTTGTTTTATTTATTTATTCTTGCTGTAGTTTTTACTAAGTTTCTCTTTACCTTTTTATACAAATGTGCAAATACACCCAGCCAATAAACGGTGCAAATTTTACTACTTTGAACAGCACACACACACACATACAAAAATATTGTATTGGTTCATATCTGAAGCAGAAAAACAATTAAGCATTAAAATTGGTTAGTTAGCCAACGCTAGAGTTTCCTTGAATTTTTTTGCACATTATTGAGAAATTCCTCTTCTTTCCTATTTGCTAAATTTACCTACTAAATTTCCTTAGATTATTGAAATTTCCCTCACATTACGAACACTGGTTCGATGAATGCAGTTTCAATAACAATTCATGGTTATGTCTATTGTCTGCGATTGCACTATTTGGTGGAGATAGTTAAATTTTTCTATTTATCCATAGATGTCAATAATGGAAACAAAGCATGTGTAGGGATAATCAAGCCATTTAAGCAACATTAGATAGATTCTAAATGATGTTGTCACCGGTTATAAATATACTATTTCTCTAGGTGAGTCATACAGTCCTTAAAAAGTTCTATGTGATGAATAAGAATATACTGAAGAGTTTTTATTATGATAAATTAAAGTATTTTTCTGAAAGATATAAAACAATATAATATTTAAGGTACATACTCGTATAATGTGACATTTTCTTCTCATGAAATGTAATTCATGGAAACTGTGGATCCCTGTTATTTCCTTCGAACGTAAATTTATAATTCGAATACCAAATGAAATATTACCTACTTCAGTCTGCAAGGTTGATCATTTGTTAGATTTTATTCCACCAATTACCATTCTGTGTAGTTTCAATTTAAAAATATTGTATATTATAAAAACATACCTTCTTCTTTGTTAAACAAATATCGAAACATTGGGAGCATTCCACGTCCTTCTGTTTTCTTATTTGTGAGTACTTCTTGCACTAATGGTTTCTTGCTCACAATAATTTGAACAAAACCCATTTGATTGAATGTAACTACAGATCCATATTTAGTACACATATGCGTCATTGCTATAATCCAGGAACTTAATTTTACGCAAAGATAAAACCCATACAAACTATTTCCAAGGAATGGAACAGACATTGGAGCTAGGGAAAAGATAAAGAAAAGAAAATAATTTATTATTATTCAAATATTGCACCCTTAAATTAAACCTTAATATTGGTTTGTAATATTTGGTAAAGTGGATTAAGAATCCAAAGAAATTAAAACATATTTAGACAAGCAAAAGTAATATTGATATGTGTCAGCTTGAACAATGTTTTAATAACCTCGATTACTAATCGTGAGAAAGTCGAGTAATTGAACAAAGGTACTTGAAATTACCATTTAAAATAATGTATGAATTACCACTTAATATTGTTTTCATTACTAGTTTATAATATATATGTTAAGAGACTGGTACGTATACCAATGATTATGCAAACGGCATCAATAAATTTGTAGGTTGTAAATAACATTAAAGCAACAGTTTGAACAGACGTATTATGGAACGTGGCTTCAGTGTCAAATCATAGGCTATAAATATAATCCCCTTGTTGTCTTGCATTTATTTCAAAAACGCCGTCGCTTAATTACTTTCCTCAAGCTGTTCTAGCGATCGCAGGAAGAATGTAGACTAGGATGACATATCTGGAAACTTAGTACCGCAGAGTGAATCATTTCATCCTTGACAACAGATCAAAATAAGTGTCTCACTGGACGAGTCGGGATGAGGATGGGGTGTTTACTAAGAGCTCTTAATGACATAAATACAACTTAGTGTTACAGCATGTGCTACGGTACAATCACATTTGAGATTTTCTTTTGAGATGTGTGATATTGTTTATTTATTAAACAAAGCATCACGAATACATGACTGGTAGTGATTTATACGGAATTTCGCATTGTCCCCACCATCGTCATGACATACATTGAGTCAAGTCTAATGATTCAGTCTTGTCTGAACGAAACACCTGGTCAAGATTGCTACTGTCCGAAGAATAGCATATCCCTTAAACATTCTTCCGGAGAGCTTTCATTGCACAGAAGTACATTGGTTCCATGGACGACTTGTATTATATCCAAATTTCGAAAACATGATACAAAACACGCAAAACCCTCGTCAATTTAGTGTCGCGTCTCATAACCAACGCTCCACAAGAATGTGCCATTCAGCGAATTTGACAAAACAATATACCTCTATAATGAATCGAACTATTAACTTCATTTCATTCGTGTGCATGTCGTGGCTGTTAGTTACAGTTATATTGTTGAGAACACTTGTTTATGAATGAATCGTATTTATGGAACTCTTGGTCGGACCTAAGACTTCTACCTAGATATTGGATTAACTTGGGTTGTGATTGATGGTATCTATGAAGGAAATTGTTATATTTTTAGTTCATTTCGTTTATTGTAGAAATGAGTAGTATCGGTAAGACAATAGGTAGTGTAAAAATTGGTACTGGTAGTAAGGCCACTAACCTCTACAACAAAAGAAACTGGACCTATACTTCAAAACATTTGTTAGACATCTTGTACGAAAAGAAACTTTGATTTCTTCTCTTCCGGGCACTCCGATGTTGTTAAATGCCGTAACTTCTTTTGTCTAGATTGAAAATAAAGTTCACTCGAGAGTTTCTTTACATAGATTAGCTATTAGCGCTGCAATTATAGGTGATTCTATCGTGTTTCTTTGTCAGCTAACGATACGGCTTCATACGAAAGCTTTTAATACCAGGGGTAACGATACCTAATGTTTAATCGACGAGGTAATTAAGCTGTCGGATATTAAGCTCAATAGAAATGCGGGCGAATGGAGTTATATATTATATGCACTTTAAGCTAGAGAATTGCGAAGCATATTTTAATATCGGTGCACGGATTAGTAAAGTTTCTAATGAAAGGGTAACTAATATATATCGTATAAGATTACTTTACAACAAGTTGAATGTTCAAATGGATTTCCCATGGAAAAATGTTTCCCATAATAATATGTAATGTGATTCCGATCTTTTAGGTTTCAAGAGAAAGTTTAATGCATAAAGTATTTGCAACAAACTATTCTGGTTATGCATTTCTGAATATTAGTGACATTCCTATCATGTACTGGATTGTAGTATTGTGTATTTTTCATCGCGTATAAGTTATTTGACGTTTGCACATTTGATATTTGGTACGCAATCTTTCTTTCTCAACATCCGTTTTATGAGGTGCATTTGCCCACAGACTCTTGTCTTTTCTTTGAATATCAAGATCCTGTACATTCCATTTCACATGCAATAGATCCATGCAATTATATTTGCAAACGAAATCGAAAGGACTATGTTTTGTCTCCTCTTGAATAGCGCTTTTAATTAAGTATTCTATCTCCTGTAGGTCAGTATCCTCTGGTCTTACTTCTGACTTAAGTGATAAACATCTTTATACCATCCTTGGCCGATTCCACTGGTTCTCGTGTCAGACCTTCGAACGTGTCACGCACAAGTCGAGTTAATCTTTCGTATACCACAGCTACTCCGGAATTCTTGAATTGCGATTATTTCTCTCTATTGAATAAATGTCAGAACACCCGTGCTGACAATTCAATTGATGTGATTACGCAACGTACTAATCCATCGTCTATGCTCCTAATGGAACGCATTCTAGTAATACTGCTCCTCCATATTATGGATTCTATGACCTAGAAATTAATGCCCTAAACGTTCCTTCGTTCGTAATTGTCAATGCCAAAGTATGAAATAGCTGTGATAGTTTGTCGGATTTTGAAACTCCTTTTCGTGTTAATAGATAATAATGAGAGAGTCTATCTTCCCTTCATACTTTTTAAATTTAAATTAAAATCCGTAAGAATTTCGAATTTAATATAGCATAGTGTTTTTCTGTTAGAGAGGGGATTTTTTATATACAGTTTTAAGTTAAAATTTATGAAAAGAGACAAAAATTATCACATAAGCTAAGAAAAGAATTTGGAATACGTGTAAACAGGGAAAATTACAATGACTGAAAGTTTAAAATTCCTCTAGAAACTTAAACGGTATAGCCCCTAAGTGAGTGTACATACGTCGAGATAAACATACAGGTAGGTATCGAAAAATGTTAAAATTCTGAAATTCTGAATTGTCACGCAAATTTTAAATGCCAATATCAAATATTACGTATAACAAAGTCATTTATGTTACAAACCAGGAATTCTTGTTTTTACTTCATTCACTCACAACCATTCTTGTGGATCTAGAATATCTTATATTCCTCGTAGATTGTACTACAAATGATTATATTATAGCTAGTTTAGTTTCTCTGTGTACAAAATGTATCTGAGCATTTGACAAACGTATTGCCTTGTCATCAAAATTGTAAACTACTTGTATGAAATGTATAATATCATATTACGAGGGCCATCTGGAATGTGGTACCCGTTTGCGCCTTATGAAGCGCTGACTACTCGGGGAGCCGCTGGGCAAGGTCAGACCGCGTCAGCGGCTTGTCTGCCTGCTCTGTGCAAGGTTGCGTGACGCTAGCAGTGCAGTTCTTGTGTCTGTGCTCGTTTATAATGATTAAACGAATTGAGAACCCCGCCGCTTGTGAAGTGAGAGGTTTCATGCTCGTCAATTAAAGGAGGTGTTTGGAGACAACGTGATGGACGAGTCGTCTGTTCGGCGCTGGTGTCGCAACTTTAACCTGGGGAGGGGAAGTACACACGACAAGGAGCGTTCAGGGAGACCATCTGTCATTACAGACGAACTGCTGAGGTCAGTAGACGAATGCATGAGGAACGATCGGCGCGTCACAATTGATGAACTCTGTGAAAATTTTCCTAATGTGTCTCGAACAATTCTTCATGAAATTGTCAAAGACCATCTGCATTATTCAAAAATCTGTGCAAGGTGGGTCCCTCGCATCCTCACAGATGAGCACAAAACCAAGCGTATAGCTGCAGCACTGACGTTTCTGGGACGTTATTCCGATGAAGGAGACTCTTTCCTGAATCGCATCATTAAAGGACATGAAACATGGGTTTGTTATGCATCACCTGAGAGTAAATGACAGTACATGGAGTGGCATCACGATCATTCACCAACCAAACCAAAAAAATTCAAGACTACGCATCTCAAAACGCTGGCGGCGGAGGGCTGTGACGCTGGAATACAAAAACTCGTCACACGGTATGACAAATGCCTCAATTTGCTATGTGATTATGTGAAGAAGTAGTGCAAAGTATGCTCTTTCGAACAAAAATGTGTATATTTGTTAATATGTACTACTGTGTCTTCATTGCACAAACGCGTACCACTTTCCGGATGGCCCTCGTAATTTCTTTAAAGAAATATCTCCAATACTATTTTAGCATATTTAATATATCTATTGACTTTTTGTTATTAACAAGGCGCATTATTTCGTAAGTATTCACATTTACTTATCTTTTACATTCAGTATGAATACAAAATTCTTTAATATTCTTTTCAAGAATATTAAGAAAATGATGAAATCTTAAACAAAATTCCTAATCGTGTATTATCCTCTTATTATTATTTTTGGTTTCATTCCCTTTCCTCATCACATTCCTAAGTCTAACTACTAGAATTAACGAAAGTTAAGATGAAAGCTAAAATAAAACACAGTAGTTAACTAAACAAGCAATTAACGAATCTTTACTGTGCCACTCGCATATTTTCAGACATAGAGATATCATAGAAAACGATTAAAAATATAATAATATTGTGTAGATGTATTAAAGCTTATTTCCTATTATAAATGGTTGCAACAAATAAATATAATACGATTTCATCTTTATACACAATATGTACAGTAGGCCATATACATTCTTAAGGTACAAACTCCGTGATTTAGGCAACCCAAGTAACGCCTACTACAAGATTGTTTACGCCTGGTTAGTAGCTAGAACAGCAGAATTAATTTGTTCCCCCTGTTAAAAGAACAAATCTTAAAGAATGTTTCTGTGCTGAAGCGGAGCGAAACGCTGGCTGAAGAAATGGCGAAAGTGAGTCCTTTGGTACTTGTACTAATAATAATAAGTTGTTTGTATGATACTTGTAAAGTTATACAGAGTCACATTTAAAATATACGGATAACAGAGACGCCGACGAGAAGTTAACAGTCGTGTGTTTTAGCTAGTCTTATAATTAACTCAAATGAGGATTATATAAACAAGTATACTTAGTTCCAATAACTACTCATATCCACGTATCATATAATATACGGAAAGATTATGCGGTATATATGGTAGGTTATTATCTAACTAAGTCAAAGCTTTGAGCTGGGTTTTAAAACTATTAACAATAATCCTGCCTGGAAATCAATTAAAAGCATGGATGGATCATTCGGGGTGAAGAACCCAACCTTGAATGAAAATTTTAGTAATCTAACAGGGCGTTAACTATTAGGTTCCCGCTCTATTGGTTGATTCGTAATACCACTTGGAAAGAATTAATTGTTAATTTAGTTATTCATTACATGATTTTTGAAAATGCCAACTATTGGAGATTTATTTGTTAATATTAAGAATCCAAAATTCGATAATACACAGACGAGTTGGAGAACTTATCCGTATTAACATATTTTCTGTTAGTTTGGAAATATAAATGAGCGTTCATGATTTGTATAATATTTGCAAAAATATACACATAGATATACAAAGGGAAATAGGGGATATAGTGTCAGTAAACAACAACTTAAAAACGCACGATATTAATGGATATTATCAAATATAGAACCATTAAGAGAATTACCTCTGTTACTGGTTTCCTCCATTCATTTTTTCTCATTTTATTTTCAGGATTACATCATTAGTAAATTTCTTCTCTGGAGATTATCTCTCATTTAGCAGCATCCAACTGGAGCTCAGACTTGTAAATGAAACATTGTAAAAGGTGTAAAAGTTGTGAAAGATAATCGAGCCTGAACTGTGGGAATAGGAAAACGAAACTCTAACCACTCATCTAAAGCATTATCTATTCTGATTTGCGTAAATAAAGAGCCTTTCCAGTTCGTTAGAAACAGTTGCTTCTTAATGGTCAGATTGATTGGCAAACAGAAAGAATGTGTAATTGAGGACTTGGAGGGTATTCGCTAAATTATCAACATTAGCGATTTAAAAAAAAAACAAAATACAGAACTAACTTATTCTGAATCAAATATGGCGGGTGATTATACTTGTATCAAATTTCGCATAAGTGAGACCCCACGTTAAGGGGGTTTGCATATCCACATTCATAACTATAAAAATATTTATAAATCCCCAAACCCGACTCATTTCACAGATTCAACCTCTTGTATATAAGTTATTAATACGTAAAATCGAATGTAATTTATACGAAATATACTTTTATACATTGAAAAACCTGTAACGTCCAAATATCCACCACAAACTCATAGTCGTACCGATATACACAAAGGCGAATGTGGAGCAGGAAACCACTGCTGATCGTCTTCTGATCGTCTAAATGGTAATGAAACGAATTAAGTCTTTGCATGTAAACTTTACTAATGTACCTAATCGTCCAATTACACATAGAATACAAAAAAATATATTTGATAATTTCAAGTTAAGCAACGACCAAGTTGTCAGTAAGAATTAGACAATTACCGACGTTGTGTGTTCATTAAGTTAATATCCCAGCTTTTGTACGAGCAGATAATTCAACATAATAGTACTGGATTACGATACACTAATGAAAATGGAGTGTATGATGTGAGTGTGGAAGTTGCAGATAAGCCTATTATTTAGTTAAATTATCTTTAGTGCTAAGTGAATTGGACGACGAAGAAATACTAAAATTGTTGACACCATATGGTAGTGTCAAAAATATCATGGACGAGATTTATGATAGTAGTCATCGATACCGAGTGCGCACTGAGCAGAAATTGGTGCACATACGTGTTAGGTAAGGAAATTCCATCGTCTATTCAAATGCAAGGTATAGGATACTTAGTTTCTTATTTTGGTCAGGAACGTAACTCTTTTGCTTGTTATAACCCTAATCATCGCTATGACCAATGTGACAGACTTAATGTAAACTGTACTCCTATAGTGCAACCTTCAACAGAAGTTAATCTTTCCGGATACGTAATTCTGTTACAAGAGAACAACCTGTTGTTTCATTACGTTCGTTCTTTAGTGACAAGGATTTCCCCCATTAACTAGTGACACTGATAACATTGTGTAACCTTCTTGTGCCCAGATAGTGAATGGTGACACCTCTACACTTCCATCTGTAGCTTCGGCTACTTTGGAATGTGGATCTCATCCAGTGCTTGAGCATACTCTGGATATACAGCCATCTGTCTCCCGCAATAGGACCTGTTTCTTCTCCAATTATAATTAGTGTAAGCGACTCGATACCTCCAGCGGTCACTACTACCGGCGCTGCTGGCTGTGTTCCTGACCATATGTGTGATGTGGTATATGTTGATATATCTGTTGACAGTGGTTCTTCTGAGAGTGAGATATCCATTTCATTTTATAATTATACTTTCATTTTAGTCTCAGTTCTTTCGCAAAGTAGTTCTAAAGAGCGCTCCTCTCAAGATAAGAAGCGACGGAAAAACTGTGAAAGACGGTAAAGTTTCTTCACCCGCTAGAAAACTTGATAAACCAGCTAGTGATGCTTTGTACAGGATAACTCGTGCAAATGTTTCCAAAAATTACAGATTGCTGTAACAACTTTGCTAGAAGACAGTGCTTCTTTATTTGTAGAGTCTTCACTTTCTGGCGTCACTGTCACCTAGTGATTCTTGTGTGTGTGCCATGATATGATTTCTAGTGTGTTTCCGACATTGTCCTCCCAATTCCTATCTCCATCATCTCATCAGGTTCTATCGAATCTGTCTCCTTCCCTACGTTTTCATGACAACTGTTCTTACCATTGATAGTATGAATCTTAAGGCAATATCTTTTCCAACACAGTGTCACACCCTGTCTGACTTTTTGATAAAATCTGAAATTGAGATGACTTTTTTTGCAAGAAGTAGGTCCGGAAATGGTAAATGTACATAATTCATATCATTTTGATTACACTTTACGAATGTACAATGTCACGGCAGTTGTAGAATTATACGAGGTGATTTGTTTGTTATGACTATTATCAATATGTACGCACCATCTGGAATACATTTCTTGAGACTGATGATGCGAGATCTTTTAGGTGTGCCTCAGTCAATGTCATTTTGGGGTTGATATGAATTGCGTATTGAATAGATCACATATGGACCCAGGGTTTAATTATTGTACTTCTCTTGCTGACCTCGTCTCTCATTATCCCTAGTATGATGCGAGCCAACTAAGGAACAGTGATACGTTGGGGGTACACCCTGATTCGCCAGAATTGTGCCTTGAGAATTGAGACATTCTATTTGACGGAATCTGTTAAATCTCAGCTTTTTTATTTTTGCTGTCATCCTGTTCGTTTTAGTGATGATCTTGCTTTAGTGATGAAAGTTAAGATTCCATATGATAAAATTGTGCATGTTTGTGGTTACTATCATATGAATGAAACACTATTAACAGATGAGGATTTCAGAGTAAATGGGTCTATTGGATACAGCTAGCAAAACAGTATCCAATACGCTTCTGTAAATGGTACACTGTTGAACGCTCTCGTGATCGCTTGAAATTGTATAATTTTTATTACGGATGTTCATTAGAGGCTCAACGAGATGTTATTTCCGACAGAACATTGTTTCCTCATGTTAAAAAAATATAAAGCAAAACTTTTAGAGTTTCATAGCACTCAAGTTCAAGGTGTAAAAAGTAGGAGTAAGGTTCTTATGTTTGATGTAACTGAAAAATGTTCTCTTACACATGTTTGCAAGAAAACCGGCGTGGCAAGCGCTGCCTGATCAAGAAGGTTCTTATTGCGGATGGAGACACCTGCAAGAATGTTTTTGCAATTCAATAGGTACTTTATGATCGTTGTTTAAAACATTTTGGTGTATCGCGAGGACTTGATCTTGAGAATTTTATTTTGATCTTATTGCTGATTTCATAACAGATGATGGTAATACGTCCTTAACGGGGCCTTTTACACTTGAAGAATAAAGTTGGCAACATTTACTGCAAATCCAGGTAATTCATGCCGAAAAATGGAATATCGGGTCTATTGTATCAGAAACTTTGGCACGTCATGGGTCAGAAACTTACTGATGTTTCCAATGCTTGGCTTTTTGGCTCCGACCACATATGTCGACCTAACCCTGCCGTCACTATTTTAACACCCAAAGTGCCTCAACCAACAATTGTTGATCATTTCAGACTTATTTCCCTTTTAACTGTTGATGTTAGAATGACTAGTCGTTGTTTGGTTTCTAGGTTAGCTACTTATATGAATAAGTTGCTGAGTGATTGGCAATATGCTGCATTTAAGGGTAAGACTATATCAGATTTTAATCACTATTAGAGATTGTATTACAATATGTCAAGTTTGTGAGATTCCGGCAGCTATTTTTAATTTTGATTTTCAGATTGCGTTTGATAATATTGAGCATTCCTCTTTGTGAAGATTTTCGAATGGTCTTGGTTTTAATGCTCGTATTATACAATAGTTTCAATTCTTCTATAAAGACGCTGCGACAAAATTAACTATTAATGGTCATCTCACCCTTCCAATCAAACTATTTTGTAGTATTCGACAAGGGGTCCTATAAGCTTACAATTATTTACCTTGGCTATTGTACTATTGTTGTATGATGTAAACCGCAAAGTTCAGGGTTTTGACGTTATACGAAGCTCTGTGTGTGGATATGCTGATGATGTCAATGACATTTTGAGAATCGTTTGTCCTTTAGTATATCATGACACACAATAAAGCGCGTTTTGTGTTTTGAACAGAAGGGGGTCAAAGCATTAATTATTGAAGTCATTCTGTAGCAGGTGTTTCGTTCATAAAATGTACAGGAAATTTGTCATTGTTTACAGCGAGTGTTCTCTGACTTGAGAATGTACATCGAAAGAAAGGACAAAAGTCTCCTGCATGAGTTGGCACTTAAAACAAGAATAAAAATGATTGAATATCATTGAAATAGCAAGCAGTAACAGCAAGGAATATCTACGCACTAATTTCGCAAGGGTGCATTTTGATCTTCCTGGCCTTTTGGTAATAGCAGCATTCTTCACCAGTGCCGCTGTGGGTCTGATAAGACAGTATTACAACTAGAAAAACGAAACGAACTTGAGAGTCTTGACAAACTAGCCATTCGTCCTACTTTATTTTACTCCACGACAATTATTTCCTGTAGGTTGTATGAAGAAAACACCACCTAGAGTATGACGTTATTACATAACATTATACTTTGACTCCCTTCTGCTCAAAAAAAAACGCGCTTTGTTGTGTGTTATGGTATACTATATGTTATGGTATGGTATACTAACTACTCCCAAAATATCAGATTTTTATCCAGAAACGTTGGAGATATTGGAGCTTGAAATATGCTAAATTGGCATAATTCCGCAATTTTATGACTTTTTTCAGATCTTTGGGATCAGGTAAAGCACTGTAGATTATTGTATATTAACTTATGACCACGGACTACTTGCATACGTAAAATCAGATCTTTACATTAGTTGTGTCCTCTTCCCAAACATGTTTTCAATGTCCAAAAATGTTGCTAGTGTAGGCCCTGATTTCAACCCCTTCGAATACATTTAGCCAAAATGTAAACAGAACAAAGTATTAGCTCTGTACGAGTTGAAGACGTCCAGAAATTTTCAATTTGTTAGGACAAAAAATTCTGAGAATATTGAAAACTATGTGAACCCGTAAGATCGAAAAAGCGCAAAATGCCGCCAACCGTTGCATCGCAATGAGACGTTGTATGAGTTGAATTTGATTTTAACGTACCGTTCAGCAGCGAGGCAATATAAGGAGATGACCTGCTGATTAACGTGGGATCCGTGCCACATGAGCTCCCGCCGGGAATAGAACCCAGGTCTCCCACGATAAAAGTGTGGGTAACCGCTTAGCCACGAAGGAGCTCATGACTTGTAAAAAATAATACATTGGGATTTTGAATACTCTGAAATATGATAAATATTCATGAAAAAATTCGACATTCTTTTAAAAGATCGAGCGGCAGTTTTTCTTTTTTCTCGGTCACTTTGCATGGATTGATCAAATATACACTAGTACACCATTCACTTGTGATAGTTTGCTTTGTTAAATGAAGTGTACACAACATTGAATAGTAAAAATATTACAACAGAATATGTTACTAAAAATATTGATTAAGTAATTGGAGTTAGATATGCCCTTCTAGTAAGAATTATATATACAGAGGATTTACTTAGAGTGCAATCCATACGATTATTTCAATCTTAATCCGACTAGTAATCAATAAGTTACTTGAATATTTACTTCGTTAAATATATACTGTAATTCTATATTCTTTTACGTATTATAATTATATTTAAGTTATGATTTTGTCATTTCAAAACATGGAACGGGAAATCTATGTAACATTCCATTTGTTAAGAAAACATTTGAAACTGTGATTATATCAATAGGTTACCAAGGGGAGAATTTGAGACAAATCGATTTTCATTACAAATGAAACGATAATAATGAAATATTGAAAATGCTCAATATTTTGTTTTCTGTTATGTATTTTAAATTTGCAAATCATATAATCGATCGATATATATACTATGTGATCAAAAGTATTCGAACAACCCCAAAACTAACGTTTTTCATATTAGGTTCATTTTGCTGCCACCTATTGCTGCCACTCATTATGAGCGACCTCAGTAGTCATTAGACATCATGAAAGAGCAGAATGGGACGCTCCGCGGAACTCACGGACTTCGAACGTGGTCATGTGATTAGGTGTCACTTGTGCCAGAAGTTTGTACGCGAGATTTCCACACTCCTAAACATCCCTAGATCTACTGTTTCTGATGTGATAGTGAAATGGAAACGTAAAAGGACACGTACAACACAAAAGCGTACAGGCCGATCTCGTCTGTTGACTGACAGAGACCACCGACAGTTGAAGAGGGTCGTAAAGCGTAGTAGGTAGCCATCTATCCAGACCATCACATAGGAGTTCCAAACAGCATCAGGATCCACTCCAAGTACTATGACAACTAGGCATGAGGTGAGAAAACTTGGATCTCATGGTCGAGCGGCTGCCCATAAGCAACATATTACGCAGGTAAATGCCAAACGACGCCTCGCTTGGTGTAAGGAGTGTAAACATTGGACGATTGAACAGTGGAAGACGTTGTGTGGATTGACGAATTACGGTACTCAATGTGGCGATCCGATGGTAGGGTGTGGGTATGGCGAATGCCCGCGTAACGTCATCTCTCAGGTGTGTAGTGCCGATAGTAAAATTCGGAGGTGGCGGTGTTATGGTGTGATCGTGTTTTCCCTGGAGTGGGCTTGTACCCCTTGTTAATTGCGTGGCACTCTCACAGTTCAGTCTTACATTCATATTTTAAGCACCTTCTTGCTTCCCACCGTTGAAGAGCAATTCGGGGTATCGATTGCGTCTTTGAACACGATCGAGCACCTGTTCATACTGCACGACCTGTGGCGGAGTGGTAACACGACCATAACATCCCTGTAATGGACTGGCCTATACAGAGTCTTTACTTGAATCCTATAGAACACCTTTGGGATGTTTTGGAACAAGGACTTCCTGTCAGGCCTCACAGACCTACTTCGATACCTCTATTCAGTTCAGCACTCTGTGAGATATGGGCTGCCATTCCGCATAAAAGCTTAAGGCACCTGATTGAAGGTATGCCTGCGAGAGTGGAAGATATTATCCAGGCAAAAATTGTTCCAACACCAAATTGAATTCCAGCACTACCGATGCATGGCACCAAAAACTTGTAAGTAATTTTCAGGCAGGTGTCCGGATACATTTGATCGCATAGTGTATAATCTAGTCGAATTTGAAAGACAAGTGTTTGCCAATGATTCATTGAAAGAAATGTTCTCAGTCCTCTGATGAAAATAGGAACACACTTAGAAAAACGGAAACTTCTTACAGGGTTTGAACACATAAACTTCTGATTGACAGACTATTCACTCAAACCGCCCGACCATTTCGCATGTCTTCACAGCGCCTCTTTTGCATTTTCCGTAAAGTGGTTTTCTGCTCTACACACGCTTTTGTTTATGTCGGTGGATTGGTTTGTGGTGGATATTTGGACATTTCAGGTCTTGCAATATTCAAGTCTTTTTCGTATAATTTACATTCTATTTTACGTCCAAATAACTTATTTACAACAGGTTGAATCTGTGAAGTGGTTGGGGTTGGAGTGATCATAAATATTTGCATAGTTATGAATGTGAATGTGAAAACCCGCTTAACGTGTGGACTTAATTATGTGAAGTTTGGTACGAGTGTAATAGACGCCCGGTATTTAATTCAGAATAAAGGAGTTCTGTTTTATAAACAATCTGTAATGCTGATATTTTAGCGGATACCCTCCGAGTCCTAAATTACAATTTCATTGGGGGTAATGTTCTTTCCCCCAAATGATCAATCCATACTTTTAATTCATTTCCAGGTAGGACTACTTTAATAGTTACAAAACTCAGCTCCTAACTTTGAGTTATTTTAAAGAAAATACATACCATATATACCGCATAATCTATCCGTATTGATATGCAGATATGTATAGTTATTTGAACTAAGTAAACTTCTTTATATAATCGTCACTTGAGTTAGTTATAAGACTAACAAATTCCCCCGACTGTTATCTTATCGGCGTCTCTGGTTTCCATATACTTTAAAAGTGACTGTGTACAATTTTACATGTGTATCATACAAGCAACAATTATTGTGGGTACGAGTATCCAAAGTCACGCTTTTGTCACTTCGTCAGCAAGCGTTTCGCCCACTTCTGGACAAAAGACTCTTTATTGTTTGTTATTTTAACAGGTGGAGACCACTTCTCGTCGCTGTGCTAGCTACTACCAGGCTTAATTAATCTTGGAGCAGGCTTTAGTAGAGTTGCCTAACTCGCGGACTTTATACCTCAAGAATTTATGTGGCACACAGTACGCTTTTGCATCTTTGTGAATATCGTGGAATATTCACAGGGAAAAGTAGCAAAAAATGTTGTTAACTACATACTGAGAGGAATATTTCAACGCACTAATTTTCCATTTTTTTATTTTTTCATATAAAGCTTCAAACTGTAAGAATCTAATTGAATTTTATATTATACTAGAAAACGAATATTTAGTAAAGCTGTATTTTTGTATGTTAGATATGATCGAACATTCTTTTTTTAACTGGACTCGAAAATAAATAGTCGTGACATTATGCTCAGGTAGGTGGAGTGTGAGCGTTACTGGAACCGTGACTGCTCGATAAGGAAAGGGTTGGCTTACATCTATAGCTGTTCCTCCATAGACTCGAGGACCAGATGGAGCATCATGTCGGAGTAAGTGATATTTCGGGAAGTAACATTGGAGATGTGGTGCGAGGTAGGTTTCGTTAAGTGCAAAGGCTGCAATTTGTTCTTCTTGAAGAAGCTGTGTAAAGAGCACGTGGTGTATAAAGAATGATCGAATGTTAAGAAAAAGTAAGCTGTAAGCCATAATTATATGTAGTATACAAGTGTACGTAGAAGTATCCATGTTAAACGTAGACTTCCAGTGGTTGAATTTGAAAGTGAACTTTAGATCCGGAATAGGTAGTATGAAGTTGTAAGTTAAACAGTAATTTGGCTGCATATATGATCTGGTTCACGATGTGATTGCGATCAAAAGGATGAATGTTTTGTAAAGAAATAGTAAGGAAACGTAATAGATCTTCATCTGTTATTGGATGGCGTAACGAATTCGCTGGTGGGGTTGGAGTGTCAACGGAACGGATCGATACAACAAGCTCTGGCTTAGTTGGGTCGGGTTTAGGCTTAGCTTTACACTTGTAGCTATAAGTAGGATGTCTTTCAGAACATCGGTCACAATGTGGTGGTTCCTTAAGATTTGGACAAGTTTTTGTAGAATGTTCAAGTGAACAGTAGCCACATTTGATGGTATTTGGACACTCAGATGTCGGATGAGAATTGTATAGTTAACATTTCTCGCATCTAACAGGTAGAGGTGCTGGTGTGCGAGATGGTTCAACCTTGTAACGACGCCGGTATATATATGCACCATTGAGAAGAAGGTGGTCGATTAACTGTTGTTGATCAGTAGGTAAGCGGACTAAGTATGTTGGACCCTGGCTGTTCTTAATACGTATACAACGTTTGAGAGGTAGTCCTTCTTGATGCAATTCAGAGTAAATTTCTTCATCGGTGAAGTCGGGTTCTACACCACGAATGACAACAGATAACATTCGAGGACGCCGTGGTGGAGGTTTGTTTTAGGTCCGCTCGAACTTAAAGTTGATATTTCAATATAAAAATTTCGTAAGTGGCTTTGTTCTGGACGTGTGTGTCGAAGTTTGGATTGGTCGATTTGAGAATGATGCCTCGACGTGTCTTGATAATTTCTCGTAATTCTGGACGAGGAAGGTATTTTACTAGTTGTTGAAATACAGCACGTACTGAGTCGTATTTTGTATCATAATCGGTTAACAAGAAGTTATAAATTGTTTCTTGGTGTGACATTGATTGATGTTCAGAAGAATTGGATGCCCAATCCATATTAGTGCTGACACTACTAGCAGCAATAGGATCTGCGATGGGTGTAAGTCGTTGTTTCTTCGGTTCTAATGTTTGCTCACCATCGGAAAGAGATCTCGAACGAATTCGTTGTCCATTAGTTACACATGATGCATAACTTGTAGGAACAGTTGTGGCGGATTGTGCTAGACTGTAGTACCAGTGACAATTCGCGGTTGCGTTTTTTGCCTACCATGTGGGCCAATATTTAACGGAGGTGTATGAACAAGATTAGATTGTCCGTGAGCAGTGCCTGAGTCCGCCGTAAGGATGAGAAGTACTAGGGCCGAAGCCCAAACGAATATGAAAGAAGATGAAAAGATGATTAGATGAAATTAAAAAAAAAAAAAAAACAAGGAACCCTTCGAAAGTGACAACTTTCGTCAATCCTCTAAGTGTAGTATTTGTGTTTTGCTCACAGGTACGTGTTGCAATTTCTGGTCCACGCTGACACAATAACAGACACAAGAGAGGCTAGGTTTCTTGGTAAGGCGTATTCAAATATTACGCAAGTAGATTTGTTGATACATAAACTAAAAAAGACAATCTATTACCTACAAAATAATTTATCCCAAAGATTGTCTGGGACATTGTTATACACATTATGCAATTTAATTTGTAAATAGAATTAAATGTTAATTATATGGCCTAATTTATAACTAATTTTATTTCTTCTTACCTACATCATCTGCATAATTGCTTACAGTTGTACTCCTGCTATCTAGTGAGAACTTAATAAGCTACGGAGCAAGCAGGTAGTATTAGGTTCAAGCTAATTAGTGAATTGCTAGTAGTTCTAGGGCAATACAAAAAACTAATGCCGGATTCTGAATTAGCGACCTAAAAAATCTGTAATTTTCAAAAAAGCAATACCCATGAGGACCAGTGTAATCAATGCGTTAATGTTGACCAAAAACTGATCTTAAGTATTAAGTCTACCGTTCCATTTCCTACGTTGGGTGAAAACTGTCAAAATTTGATATAGATACTGCGTGAGCTATAAAATAATTATTTATGGTTACATATAGATCACAACAGATATATTACCTAATGATAGTGACCTAGTCAATTTGTATATAGTTAGAGCATGCACGAATTCACTTATATAATTACAAATACACATTTATATATATATGACCATTTAAATTAATGAATCTTCAATACGATTGCACAATAGTTCTTAGAGAACGGTCACTTATAGTAAATATGTCAAGTTCAGGATTACTTTCAGCATAGGAGTTAAAAATATAACACATTCTCCTAATAGGTGACATTATAGCGTATTTGTTCTTGCAGTAGGTAAATGAAAAGTAATATTTCTAGTGCGCGTGCGGTTACCTGGAACATGTAATACTAACTGGGATAGCAAATGCTCAGAGTCTATATTATTTTGCAATAATTTCATTAAAAAAATCAAAACTAGGGTGGTAAGTCTATCTTCGAAAGATGAGATATCGTGCTTACGAAGGATGTCGGTATATTTTTCGGATTTTGGATAGAGTCTGGTTTCCTTATAAGTTAAGTACATCACAAAACGAGATTGAATCGCTTCAATGCTTTGTTTTTCTGACTGTTGGGATGCCATATTATTGAAGAGTACTCAAGTTTGGATCTAACGTAACTATTGAACAGGGTTTTAAGAACATTAGTATTTGAAAAGTCAAAGCCAAGTCTGATTACGAAGCCGAGGTTTCTATAGGCTTCACTAACAATGCGATTGATATGCTTGTTGAAGGAAAAGTTGGAGCTAATAGTGACCTCTAGATCAGTACAGGGTCCACTCTTTGCACAGGAGTATTGTTTATACTGTAATTAAATTTTAAATTATTAGTTTTCTTAGTGAATGTAATAACGTTACATTTTTTAATGTTAAGATTAAGTTTGTTCGATATACACTAAGTATGTAGTGCGCTTAGATGTTCTTGTAGTGCGAGAGCATCGGAGGGCTGGGAAATTCTTCGATAGAGTTGTACATCATCAGCAAATAATAATTTAGTACAATTTGGTAGCACATTTGGGAGATCATATATAAAAATTAAGAATAATAATGGACCAAGGTTTGAGCACGGAGGGACTCCTGACGTTACAATGAATCTTGGAGTTGTTATATTTTGATAAATTATATGTTGTCTGCGATGAAATGGTATGACATTAGGAATTGTGTAGCTTTGAGAGTGAACTTGAATGAAATAAGCGTGTTCAATAAAATATCATGATCCAGTGTGTCAAAAGCTTTACTGAAATCCGTATATATTGCATCAACTTGATTTCTACCGTCAATTTGTTCCGCAATGAATTGTATGAATTCAACGAGATTAGTTGTTGTAGATGTCTTCGGCAGAAAACCATGCTGATATGAGGATATTAAAGGATGAATATGGTTAAAAATTCTTTGATAAACGATAGATTCAAATATCTTAGCTGGGGCAGATATTAAGGCAATGGGCCGATAATTTTGAACGTCATGGTTGTCTCAGTTGCTTTTTGGTATTGGTAAAATATTCGAAATTTTCCACTTAGATGGGAACATGAATGGCGATAGCGATTTATTAAATATAGCTAGTAGTGGATATTTTAAGATTTCAACGCATGCTTTTATTACATACGGAGGTACATCGTCCGGGCCAGGGAAGCTTCTAGGCTTGAGATTTTTAATTGCATTTTCTACTTCGGTCAGATGTATGGTGTGAAAATTTAAGTTGTCGATTATTTCAGAAGTTTCAAAATTTGAAGTATTTTGTATGTCATAGGTAGGTGATGAGTTGCTGGCGATGTTTTGAAGGTGCTGTTTATAAGCATTTGCAATTTCTAAGTTATATTTTGAAATATTATTTTCTAATCGAAGAGTGTTATGATCTGATTTTCTAGTTTGATTTTTTACATACGACCAGAAAGCTTTTGGATTTTCTGGTATATTTTGTTCACAGCCCTGCAAGCTTCGTTGATTTGATCCAGAACGAAATTATCGAAATTATCCAGATCGAAAACATTTGATCCAGAATTTAAATATTAGAGAAACGAAATTATCGTGTCTACCTCCAGTATGCTAGATAACATTTAAAGAAAGTAATGCAAGTGAATTATGCTAGCAGCAATGGATTGGGACATGGTAAATCGCGATCGAATGAACGTTGAAACAAAGTGCTGACAAAACCCAATTAACACACTGTTGTTCAAGTTACCTCTGGAGTTTATCTTTTACCTAAGCTGAGTTTAAAAATAGAAAGTTCGATATTGTTTTGGCGTGGAAATCGAAGGCAGAGAGTGTATGACCATATAAATTTATTATAAAAATTACAGAAGCTTACTGATAACTAGTCTGAAATATGTAATTGTGACTATTCATTAGGAGTTATAAGCTGTAAAAGAATTCTAACGTTCCATTCTAAGATTGTAACAAATCTCCATAATGGAAAACAATTTCTTCCTTAAGCTCATTGCAACGTAGTCACGGCATTTTACTAAGCAGCAAGATAGAAAAAGTTCGTTTCAAATATATTATATTTTGAAATCATATAGTCATTTATGTGATAGTGTCTGAGCCGAGTTCTGTTTGAATCACTATAATTCAAAGTACTTATTTAGTATCCCTTTCATTTCTGTATACACATGTAATTCCTACTCTTTCTCTCTTCACGTTATTGGCGACACCTAGAACATTTCTTATGTGTAGGCACACGCCCCGTAGAACATTTTTTCTGCAAAAAGTGAAAACCCGTATTAGCTTATTTTATGCGTACTGTCTTTGTACTCGTCTTCGATATAATCCTTCATGTATGTCGAAACTGCAATATTTTCGTTACCAATCTTGATTTTACTTGCAGTCAAAATTTGGTGGAGATCAGCTTTGATCACGGTGATAGATTTTCTTCTTACTAATCAAATTATTCGTTAATTTCTAATTATAATAAAATTATGATATATTGTAAACAACCTTGTAGTTCCTTGTCTGAGACTCGAAAGGAATATAAGTAGCAAAACACACAAATCAATATTGTGTTTGATCTGTACTACACCCTCAGGCTTGAGCGTGCAGAAGATAGTGACTATTGTTTGAAATAGTTAATAATAAGTATATTTTGAAATAATTAACGCACCTAAAATAATGTATTCAAACCAAAAAACGATAAGATTCCTCCTTAAATGTCTAATTAGACCATGAGCTTTATTAAATGTGAGATTTTGTCGACGGAACAGATAATTTTCATTTTAATGTTGATGAAATCAGTATGACATATTAATGTTATGAATTCGCTATATGATGTCAGTAACGCGAACTTGCGTTTCCCGATTCTGTTGGTAATGTTCAGTGATAAGCAAATCGCTGTTTGTGACTATAATTGCTTTAGCAATAGTTTTGGCAGATTCCTCCAGCGAAACTTCTTGAACAATATTCTGTTTTGCGTTCCAATGAAGACTTTTACGAGGACTGACCGTAATGTGTACCAAATTCTCTTCATCTTGCATGCTCTCAAGCTACAATGCTTCCCACTTGAGACTCTGATGCTTAATGTTTTGGAGAGAGTTGAAACTAAATTATATAAATCTTCAGCCGAACACTCCTGTGCTAATTTAAATCCAACTTTACGAGGAGAAGAAATACAGAAAAAAGCGAAAAGCACAAAATGACTTCCGTTTCAATTATGTGTGTATAGCGCAAATCACTAGTTGAACTACATATACAAAGTTACTTGTTCTTTTGTTAATACTTTGGAAGAGAATTTTCAGTTTCTCCTAACATGGAGGTTATTTAATTATGAAACACTACGAAAGAGTATTTTTTAATTGTTGTGTTCAAGTAGTGTGTTTGGCCTGTTTGGACTGACGACTTGTACTGTTCAGTTTCTGCTGCTCGATTTAAACACAGACCGGTAGTCTATACAGCGGTAGTGGAAATCACAATCAAGCAACATAGCATTTTGCATCAAAGAGAAGTAACATTGCTGTAAATTGTGCCATTTCGTGTCTAATACTTAATATATGCATTATATGTGTACATAGTCTTGGGTTCAATTGCATATCCGACAAATAATCTCTGATAGAGACCAAACTGCTGCTCCTAGGAGCTTGATGAATTTCTATTTATATCTTCTGCAACCATAGAGATTAAATGTACAGTTTATTGTAGGATCTGAATCATTTCACTATAGTTTTGACATGGAATCTAATACGGAACTTTGTGCCACTAACTAATTTGTGATAGCCACTAGACTAGTGAAGATATACTGGTAACTTTTTAGGATCCTATTCTACATACCAAACCCTTTGTATTTGATATCTTTGCAGAAAAGATTAAAAGAGCAAACAATACTCTACGAACGAAATATACTTCGGATTGATGGAGAGTGCATATCATGCTTTCAATATTCAACTAAATCAGTATTTTCATGTCCATATGCTTGTCACAGCACAATTCTTGTGTACATATACATTTGTAACTATATTTAGCATGAACTTATCTTCTGTCTTTTGAAATAAGTTTACTGTTTTGTTTCGTAATCAATTAAAAATAAGTTCCGTACATATTATAAATCAGTGTATATACATACTAAATAATTTTGCAGTAAACAACATTGAAATTATTTGATTTTGGAAAAACATATTCAATAGTTTAGGTAGGATATTCTGATAATCTCCACTGCTTTACGTTAAAAAATTCCAGTACTTAAAAAAATCACTCCAATGAAATTTAATAATGTATCCCATTAAATTTCTAATTTTCTTGTTTCAATATGATGTATATTTTGTTTCAGTCTTTTCAATTTTCGCATTACATAGAGTTAATAACAGTACATGAAGGAGTGGATGAAGTCCATCATAAAATAGTTATAGCTTTCATAGACAAGTTTGTATATAGCATTCGCACAGTCCCATGAAGTTGTGATAAAATCAATACAAGAATGAGCAGGGCAATTGAACTTCTTACTTTGCGATGAATTACAATAAATTTCGAGTTGGAAAAAAATATGTTCCACAATAGCTTTCGAAAAGCTAATGGATTTAGTCTCATTTTTGTGTTTGTTTTCTTAAACTTCAGCCAATCTCCATTGCTTAGAATTATTTTTTAGTAAGAGCAAGGACTACCCTTATTTCCGCTAGAGTTAAAAAGCATTAGATGATCATTATCGTAAAAAGAAGTAACGACCTTTGCGGAATATGAAGACAAGATTTGAAATCGTATCTATTGTTTGGAGTTGAATCAGTGAGTGGTCACTCAGTAAGTATTTCCTTGGATATGTGTTTCCTGAGACTTTCTTCACGATATTGCGATAACAGCTTGTATATTGTTCGAGGGTAAGTGACTTACTTGCAAAGTTCGGGGTTTAAATTACTCTCTGTGAGATGCAAGAGATATGACCTGATGGCTCTTTACCGTGACTTTTTCATCTTAGTAAACATCACGAACTGATATTGTATTACCATCAGAAGAACGGAATGGGTCAATTTTGTCCCATTACAACCTTTTGTCTCATAAAATTTCATTCTGGGTATGCTGAGAAAAACTCTTCATCTATACAGAGGTGTATAGTACAAATATGCAGACTCCAATATTTACTACATAAATCTCTACGTACCATACGTTATACAAACGCAACATACTTACTGCCATTTTCCCACTTGCAGCTGCAAAATGTATGACATCTAATAGTCGTCCGTATACGTATGTTACAACGTTAGGTACAGTCTTTCAGAAAACTAAATGTACACCTGTTTTTTTGAATCTGGCATTCCTGCAGTCCATCCATGGGGAGTATGAGAATTAAATCCATCAAATGTTTACTGAGGAGCAAGAAGAAAAGTCTAATCTGAGTAAGACATAGCAGAGGGGCACAAGGTGTCAATACGAATAGTACATAGTGTAAATAAAGTGCGACACCTACAGCGAAAGCAAGAAACATGTTCTAAACGGAGAAAAGGAAGAGTAAATATTGTTAAAGTTGGAACATAAAATACAATTAAAAACGAATATCCAACAACTAAGCGTTTACCAAGCAACCATCTTGGTGTACTGGTTAAGGCACTAGATTACAAATTCAAAGAACGGCAGTTTGAATCTGCTCCAAGTAGTACTTTTATTATTTTTTAAGTAATGCATACAACACATGAAAGGTGGTAAAAGAGAGCGTATTACCCGTTTAATAAGTTAAGTGAAAACGAGTTAAAAATTTCGGTGAAATTTATTAGAGAAGTGAACCAATGAAAATGAGGAAGCAATTATGTTTAATCATGGGTTGTATGAGAGGGTGGTGATCGCAAAAGCTGGAAATTTTCCCGACGTTCGCCCATGTGAGTCTTTACGAGAGGCAAAATTCTTCAGAATTGTGCGTATTGCAGAGACCAGCATGTCAGAAATGCCGTAAAATTTCTTTGCACTTTTGCCCTATCGCCGATCATCACCTCTGAGACGAAAAGAGAGAAAGAGAGAGAGAGAGAGAAACAAAGAGAGAAGTGCTCCTGGAACTGAGAGTGTGGTGCTTCCAATCAAATCAACGAGATGACAAATAGACAGTTACATAATAAGAATGCCGAATACAAACAGCCATAAAACAGCAAAGTAATACTTGCAAGCGTTATCACCTAAGGTTCCAAGATCCGAACAACATACCACTAATATCCCTAATGCCAACATGTTGTGACTTACACAACTCACCCTCTCCCCAAATGTGTCCTGTCAAACAATCACAAGTTTTGAGATGAGGAACCATATTGAGACTACAATATTAAACTATATAAGTAGAATTTTAGCAGTTTCGTATTCAGTTATTTTTTTTTTCCACAACCAGTTTTATTCATATTCAAGACAGCAAAGGCAGTATATTTGTTAACGAGAAAGCGAAGTTATTGCAACACTGCGTTACGCGTTAATCATGCATATTACACTCGTGAGTTGCTATGCAGAGCTTAGCAAGCAAGGCACGCTGAATAACGCCTGAAAGAAACAGCTAGGACAGATAGCGATACAGCAAACAAGCAATGTATTACAGACATTTCAAGATACAGGGAAAAAAGAAAAATCCCTCTTTCCATACTTCATACTGTAGTTCTAACTTCCATTTCCCCATCAAAGTTACATGCCTAGACTATTGTACAATCCCATTACACTTAATCCAGAGTATTCAAACAACTATGTTCTACGAAGGGAAACGTAGAACGCTATACTTACAGATATACCATGCATAGACAGTTAAGTAGTTAGATGAATGCAATTAACCCAACATAATATCGATTGTTTAAATATACACTGGTTGCAAACAACTAGACACATAACAAACATTCACAACACCATTATAGCCTAGCACAAGATACTTCCACTTCACAAGTGGTAGAATGAAAACTGTAGACTGACTGTGGAATGAAAACCGTAGAAAATAGAATGATTTCTTTTAATCCTACAATTATGAACACAAGTTAGTGAATGAAAGAATGACGGTCAATGAAAAGAAGATCCGGGATCGCATTTAGAGAAATAGTTTGATAATGGAATGAAAACAGAACATTATAAAAGAAATGGATATAATGCGCTAGACACAACACGGTTGCCTGCTTCGTCTCATCATGTGAAAATTTCTCGTTTTAAAGAAGCGAGAAAAAGAATATGTCTCGTCTTGTGTTTGACACGAAATGGCACAATTTACAGCAATATTACTTCTCTTTGATGCAAAATGCTATGTTGCTTGATTGTGATTTCCACTACCGCTGTAAAGACTACCGGTCTGTGTTTAAATCGAGCAGCAGAAACTGAACAGTACAAGTCGTCAGTCCAAACAGGCCAAACACACTACTTGAACACAATTGTAACTTCGAAAAAAATTAACAATTAAAAAATACTCTTTCGTAGAGTTTAATAATTAAGTAACCTCCATGTTAAGAGAAACTGAAAATTCTCTTCCAAAGTATTAACAAAAGAACAAGTAACTTTGCATATGTAGTTCAACTAGTGATATGCGCTATACACACACAATTGAAACGGAAGTCATTTCGTGCTTTTCGCTTTTTTCTGTATTTCTTCTCCTCGTAAAGTTGGATTTAAATTAGCACAGGAGTGTTCGGCTGAAGATTTAGTTATAATTTAGTTTCAACCCTCTCCAAAACATTAAGCATCAGAGTCTCAAGTGGGAAGCATTGTAGTTTGAGAGCATGCAAGATGAGTAGAGTTGGGTACACATTATGGCCAGTCTTCGTAAAAGTCTTCATTTCAACGCAAAACAGAATATTGTTCAAAAGGTTTCGCTGGAGGAATCTGTCAAAACTATTGCTAAAGCGATTATAGTCACATACAGCGATTTGCTTATCACTTAACATAACCAACAGAATCGGAAAACGCAAACTCGCGTTACTGACGTCACATAGCGAATTCATAACATTAATATGTCATACTGATTTCATCAACATTAAAATGAACATTATCCGTTCTGTCAACAAAAACCCTCATTTAATGAAGCTCATGGTCTAGTTAGACATTAAAGGAAGAATCTTATCGTTTTGTGGTTTGAATACATCATTTTAGGTGCGTTAATTATTTCAAAATATAATAATTATTAATTATTTTAAACAATAGTCACTATCTTATCCACGCTCAAGAATGAGGGTGTAGTAGAGGTCAAACACAATATTGATTTGAGTGCTTTGCTACTTACATTACTTTCGAGTCTCAGGAAAGGAACTCCAAAGTTGTTTAGAACATATCATAATTTTAATATATTTAGAAATTAATAAATAATTTGATTAGTAAGAAGAAAATCTATCCCCGTGAGCAAAGCTGATCTTCACCAAATTTTGACAGTAAGTACGAGACAAGAAATAAGGGCATATGCATTATTTTAAATTTTTATGTGACAGAAATCTCTTAGGGGCAAAAGTAGCCACCCAACAATTTAAAAGTCGATGCCAAGAACACAGAAGAAAAGGGGACGAATTAAAATGATTGCTCATAAAGTATTGACCTAAAATAAGGGAATAAGTATTGCGTACTTTCCTTGTTAAAAAAAAAGTTGGTAGAGTAGAGACCTCTTCAAATTTATTAACAAGAAATAACAAGATTGGTAACGAAAATATTGCAGTTTCGACATACATGAAGGATTATATCGAAGACGAGTACAAAGACAGTACGCATAAAATAAGCAAATACGTGTTTTTCACTTTTCGCAGAAAAATTGTTCTACCAGGCGTGTGCCCACACATAAGAAATGTTCTAGGTGTCGCCAATAACGTGAAGAGGGAAAGAGTAGGAATTACATGTGTATACAAAGATTGATGGATACTAAATACGTACTTGCATTATAGTGATTCAACAGACTTAGGCTCAGACACTATCACATAAATGACTATATGATTTCAAAATACAATATATTTGAGACGAAGCTTTTCTATCTTGCTGCTTGATAAAATACCGTGACTACGTTGCAATGAGCTTAAGGAAAAAAATTCTTTTCCATCATGGAGATTCGTTACAATCTTCGAATGGGACGTTAGAATTCTTTCACAGTTTATAACTCCTAATGAATAGTCACAATTACATATTTCACATTAGTTATCAGTTAGCTTCTATAATGTTTATAATATATTTATATGGTCATACACCTTCTGCATTCGTTTTCCACACGAAAACAATATCAACCTTTCTATTTTTAATCACAGCTCAGGTAAATTGCGATTTGCCATGTCCCAATCCATTGCTGCTAGTATAATTCACTTGCGTTACTTTCTTTAAATGTTATCTAGCATACTGGAGGTAGACACGATTAATTATTTCTCTAATGTTTCAATTCTGGATCAAATGTTTTGGTTCCAATATATTTAGTATCTCAAAATTCTCACATAGTTATCCAATGAGATTTGCCCTTCAGGTCAAACTAGTGAAAACATTTGTAATAACTGAATTGTTATAAAAAGATTAGTTTCGTTTTAGAGGAGAGAGAATAAGTAGTAGAGTACGAAAAGGAAATAAGACTACAAACGGTTTGAGGTATGCGCAGAAAGGTAAATTTCTCCGTCATTTCTACTTTTGCCACAGCTGGCAATCCTATCAATTTCTCAACATATCTCTACAAGTTCAAACTTCACTACTAATCTACTGATGGATTTAAAAGAAATTAACTCCACCTTATTTACCGTGGTACGTGAGGAAGATAGCCCTTTGACCCCACAAAATAACTCTTAAATGACTAAAAGATCCTGAAAATTTCGAAAATATGGTATGCATAAATTTCGGAAGTTTTTTAGAACGATATTGTCCATCCATCCTCCTACCGACAGGTATAAGAGCAAGAACGGAAAGAGCTATTGAGAGATATTGAGAGCTATTTGTCAGCAATAAATTTACCAACCCAAGAAGAGGTTTTACCTCCTCAACTATCTCTTAATTTAGAAAAAAAGGATACAATTACTCCTGCTCGGTTTCAACGCTTATCTCCATAGAATAAAAAGAGCAACAGTTTTTTTTTGTAAACAATTCCCTGTCTCAAATTGACGTGCCATGACTATCCTCAAAACATTGCCAAAACCAAAAGTAATTCAAATTGTATATCACTTTTGGTTTCAATACTTATTTACACGTATCCAAAACGGTAAGAGACATAGAGATGCAGTTTTCTGCCATTAATTCATTGTCTCCGAAAAAGATTTAATTTTCTTCATTGAATAATTGTGTATTCAAACAAGATCTGATTCAATATTAGCCATATCCGTTTTCACACTTCTAGCGTCAAGTAATTTTCAACAATCGATCCGAAAGCTCATCAGCACAACCTGCAACACTATCAAAATGGAAGTTTTTGAAAAAGTGCTTATGCAGTGTATCTAATATGTTATATTGATAGTATTGATAATATTTAAAACGTTACTTCAGTTAATTCAGAGATCTTCTATTATATAATTTATTATATAATATATATTATATATAATTTATTCAATTCATTATATAATTTATTCAATTCAAATCAGTTTTTACGATTTGGGGACTCTATAATGGTTCGTCCTATGTCGTGCTCCGGGATTTCCGTGTCGCAAGTTGTTTAAATGTGTCAGTCATTTTCAATAAATAACAAAATATGTATTATATATACTATACACTAAATATGAATTTAAAAAAACACAGATTTTAGGATAAGATAGTGTGTGTTTTGTTGGAAAATAGAAACTTGCTCCTGTAATTCGGAGTCAAATTAGGAAGACGAAAGGAGATGATTGTTCGCATCAACAATGCACACCGGTAAACACATTATGATATTTTATATTTTCTAGATTTTGTTTCAGATCATTTTGAAACATTCAATATTTATAAATGTTTTTCAACATAAGTATTTTATGTAAAACTTGGATCTATTTGAGAAAAAGAAAATTAGTATTAAAATTTTCGTCTAGATATAAAGTTTTCTATGAGAAAGTTTCAAATAATATAGCAATGTCTGATTTTTTGTGTGATGAAATCTGCTTCTGTGTACGCTTACCCGTGACGAACAAGAATGTGCATGTGCGATTCGACATGGTACAAAAATATAACATACTTGCCCATGAATGGTTACATAAACTTCACTACGCCTTATTCTAGTACAAAGAAATAAGCACGAAAAATTGTTTTTAACTTATATCTATTATATATGCTTTTAATTTCGAAAAATTAATTTATAGGGTATATCTATGTGTAAATAGTAAGTTGTTTATCTACACGAGACCATGAACTATTTTACCGATATCAATCATATCGTTGGGAGTCCCCTTGCTCAGATGGTTATGGTGTTTTAACTCCCCTCAGAAATTTTTTGATCATGATACTTTGCTCCCGTACAAAAATAAGAAATTATATTTATCTCAGTTTCCTCAAAATTTACCGTATGTATCATACTACATATTGTTTAAACACTGTCTCCTTAGATATTTTATGGTTTAGCTCAAAATATCAATGTGATACTGTACTTAAATCTGGTAATGTGGTTAAAATTTATACGATCGAGAATTTAGTTTTAAACCGTATGTTTAACGTTTTCTGGTTTCGAGTACTATTTCCTTCATGTTCTTCAATTAAACTACTTCTTCTCAATTTAAAAGATAAAAAATAAGTATTTAAAAATAAATAATCATACACATGATGTATCACGTGTGAATACTTGTGTATGAATATGTCACTTTATTATCTTATCCAGACGAAAGTACGTTTTATTCATTTGTATGTTTTCTCACTATTAATAGATATCTTGTGTGCTTTCGAGCCTCAATTACTTACTTTAAATTTTTAATATTATATTAGCAGAAACCAATTTATTTCAATATTAACAAATTATCTGGGAACTTTCTACCACATTTTGTTCCATTCTTTATTCTATGATCATTCACTTGTCTTAATCATCATTCTCCCTTAAGCATAAGTGTAGCGTGTGTGTTTAACTGAAAGCTTTCATTTCAAGATACCATTTTATTTCATTTCGCCAAACATAACTTCATTATCTCATTGATTACCAATAACTCTTGACATGATAAACTTTAATTTAAACAGTTTCAACTTATAAGATTAATGAAGGTTGCCGGTACGTTTGTGTTCCTTGCCTTAAAATGACCGACATAATTTGTTGCAGGGGCTAAATTTTCTCGTGGTTATTCACGCTTGCAACACCGAGGTTAAAAAGGAAAATACATACTACGAACATACACTTCAAAGACCTACTAGAACTTGAATCAGGTGCAGTTGTTGGGTGCGGAGAGTATCATATAGGTCAATCCACACACTCAAGTTCGTTCCCATCAAAATATCTCGCATCTTGCAGAGCTGAATTAAAAGACCACGCCACTGATTCCGGTAATTAGTTGCTACAGTAATGGCCATATGATCCTGGTAAATGAATATACACACTACCTAATTGAAACTAGGAAAATTATCCTAATCGTATTAATACAAGATAGGTGAGTGCAATTTCCCGTTCACGATAAGGTGAGTCTGAATTTGTTTTGTTATATTTGCTAAGAGACAACGGCAATTCTCTCCGGAATTTGGATAAATAGAATATTACGATTATTTTCATATAGAACTTGGTGATCAATCAATATCGTAGGCTCCACAAAAAGTGCGCCGCTCTTTTGTTGAATATATGAGATATTTTAATAAGGTAGAACATGTGTCTATGTCGTTTGGAATTCCTATGGTTTGAAGGGACTGAACAATCATAGTGACGATTGTTACTTCTGTTGTTGTGTAACTGGTGCCCTCAATGTTGAAATAAGAAGAAGGTAGTTTAACCAAATATTTAATCAGTTATAGGGCCTGTGGGTCATGGTTCAGATATTCCCATCCCAAAATCTTCATCATTCTAGAGTGTATTAGTGATTCTAGTTCGCCAGGTGAGAAAAGTGACCTAGAAAGTGTCAACTTTGAACGGCCTACTTGTTCATCTCACCCAATACTTTTTCACAAAATGATCTTAATGATTTGGTTCCGGACTTAATCTGTGGGAGGAGTCAGCAGTTCTTAGTTGTAGGCTTCACGAAAGGAACATTCTGACATATGGAGCCACGACATACAAGGAGAGAAAGTCAATTTTCATTCTACTTTGTACAATAACCTCTCGTGTACTTTTGTGATCTTTTGGATTTGTTTAATGAGTTATGTTTTCCTCTATTTCCTACTAGCTGGAGACTTTTTGTTGATTCTAACAAAACAATTTTAAAATGCGTCCTTTCACTCAATGAAAATAAGTACCCAATTGTACCTCTTGCCCATTCGATTTCAGTGAAAGAAACGATTAAATTAATTCCATAGAACATTAAATATCAAGAACATGGGTGGGAAGTATGTTGTGATTTCGAGATTTTGGACATTTTACTAGAGCAGAAATTTGGACACATGAGGGTACCCTGTTTCATTTGCAAGTGGTATAGTAGGGCAAAAAGTGGGCATTGGTTAAGAAGGAAATGGCCATTATAATTATTTTGGAATCTAAAAATATTGCCCATGAACTTTCGGTTCGTTAGGCCAAAATATTACTTCCAAACTTTGACATTAAGTTGGAACTCATTAAACAATTTTTGAAAGTATTGTAATGAAATTATAAGACTTAAGTTGGAAAAAAATATTCAAATAACCAATATTGTTTAGTACTAACAACTGTCTGTGTAAGAAAAATAGGCGTATTAATTAGATGAAAAAGGTTCCTTTAAAAAATAAGTAATTAGGAAAAAGGATTACTCTTAAAAAGATTAAGAGTGAAAGACATGACATAACTGACACTTCTTCACACAGTTCTACAACGCATGCATTGCAACAGCTAGAATTACAAATAAACCCCCAACCCCATTCACACAAAAAATACACATTTTAGTACATATAGTCTTTCAGCATCAGTTAACGTACATACAAGGGAAAATCTCAGGGAAAACACACTCTCTAGTATTAGATATAGGCCCAGAGATAAATTAACTTCCCAGCCATTTAGTACCTGCTCAGGTAAGGCCTTTCCCACTAACTACAGTACTGAACGGCATACCTGGGTTACCTTTTATCCTCACCCATGCGGTGACATTAACGGTAAATACAGAGGGTTATAATTTTTCAATACTTTTCATATCACCCTTACGTTCCCTTCCCATCATTTTGGGTAATCAATTTTTGAAAGAACATCTGGCACACACAGATTATAACAATAGAACTTTAACATTAGAACATTTTGGTAAGAAATCCCGCCCCTCCTCCCAACAGTAACGCACAGGAACATCTACTAACAAATGTTACAACCAAGTTCTCGAAAACAAACATTTCTTTTCCACACTGCAAAAACGCAAACAATCTCTGCGCAAGGAGTAGGCATGCTCAAACTGCATATATCGTTACATTCAGACATTAAACATTTTTATATTCATTCGCCAATTCATGAAAGTTTTAAGGGATGTTTTACCGTACATTCAGTAATATCAACTGATAAACTTGCAATCCACAATGTAAATTTATCTAATTATGACCAGACCTTTATACAGGGAACTCCCATTGCCTTGAGCACAGTACTTCCAAAGGTCATAGAGGAATTTAATGCGATTTCAGTAACTCAGCTATATGAACTAACCAAGAAACATGCGGAAGAGAACCGAAAACAACGCATGGACAAAATAAAAGACCATATTGATTTCACGAAATTCAATATCAATCCGGATCTTTTTCCTACTCAAAAACAACAAATGTTGGACGTTTTGAAAAATCGATGTAGCATAACATCCTTTCCAGCTGCTACGAATGACGAAGAATGAATGCGTAGAATAAAATAAACACACACACACACACACACACACACACATATATATATATATATATATATATATATATATATATATATATATATATATATATATATATATATTAGTATCAATGCATAAAAAATGTTAAAGTAACTAGAAGAAATATTCTTGTTAAATTCTTGTTATAAACAAGAAAAAGAAAGATTGAAAGAAAAATATGATGTGGAGGAATAGACTGAATAATACTGTAACTGTTGACAACTGGAGAAAAAATGCTATGCTCGTGAACTTGTGGGAGCGGGGCCTAACTCGCCGCTCCTTACCAGCCAGCGTGACTCCTGGTTGCGCTGACTAGTTTTTTGGTTGGACACATGGTGGTTTGCTTCGTTGTCGCAATCACAGCTTCGATTACTTGTATTAGCTAGGATAAATGTTTGAATGGAGTGAATGGGGCATCTCGGTGTTCCGTGCCAGTGAGTTCGTTATTCTTGATAAATTGAAAGTTATATTTCCTAATTCGGAATAAGTTCTTAGTGATTCGAGAAGAATTTGAAGAAGTAAAGAGTGAAATTTTTGAGGTAAGAATGTTACGGAGCCGGAGAGGAATATGGTGGCCAAAGAGGCCAGTGAATATAAAGTGATTACAAATCCCTCATATTTCGATAATTTTGGTGCTCCAAGAGTTTATTCTAAGTATATTTTCCGACTGCTTTCTCAATTGTTACTTTTTGAAAAATTCTTTTTATTTTAAAGAAAATTATAAAGAGAGAAATAATTTTAGTGGACAAAACCTTAAGAAGCTGAACGCAAACACTTGTATCATGATAGAGACGATTTACGCATATTAATTGGGAAAGGACAAGGGAATTACTAGGACATTCGAAACACTTCGTTCATCTGTAGTATGCAGAAAAATTCCGGAGCACGGAAAGAATCCGGAATTTATAAAATTCCGAAATTAACAAAAATCCAGGAATTCGGAAAACTTCCGGATTTTTCCGAATTTCGGAATGTTCACGAAATCAGAAATTCCGGATTTTTCCAAATTCCGGAATTTTTTTAAATATAAATTTTCCGAATTCCGGAATTTTGCGAATTCCGGAATTCGTCCGGTTTTACTTTCGGGAGTCCGGAAAGTTAAAATTCTGGAATTGGCCATATCTAGTTTACTCACAACCTTTCAGAACACTAAGCTAATAGCTGTCTACAAACAAAGATGTAATCCAAAGCTTTTGGTACCCTGCAATACGACATGTATTAAAATCCGACAGCAGTTTCAGTATCTAAGCAGAAATTGCATGTATCTAGCTACTGGAAGCTAAGGTATGAAGAATTGTATTGTATCTTATCTTTTTGTGTCTTATACAACCTTGTAAACCACTGAATGTCTAAACGGCTTTCTTTAAATCCAAGTTGTAGTATTCACTGTTACATCCATTTCTGTCTATATGATCGGGTTAGTAAAGCATTCTATATGAAAGGGTTAGTAAGTTTTTCTCTGCTCTCCCGTAAAGTTGTGATACGATCTACTACAGGATACAGAACGAAATATCAATTTAACCAAAGTTGTTGTATTACTACAAATCTGCTCCCGCCTCTGTCAACTCTCGTTGACGCGACATATTTGCCTTCTATACCCCGTTCTTAGTTTACTGAACTAAACAGTAACTATTCTGAATTATATTACTGCGCATGCCTCGTAGAGAAATATTTCTGATGCCAATAGTTTACGTTTTGTCCAAGGAAAGTTCTTTTTCTTATTCCCAGATTGACCCTTTTATTACATTATATGAAGAGCATGTAGGTCTAAATATTTCATGTATTACATAGAATGTAGGTTTAACTACTACATGTGAGAATATTGTCGACTTCCAGCAACGAAGTAACATATGATCATAGTATACAACCCACGGAAGTGATAGCTATTAATGCCCTGCTTGTAATCCATAACAACACAGTGGGTGAGTGGACTAGCACTGGCTTTTAGCGCCGTCCACCCGAGTTCGAATCTATCTTTGTTTGATTTTATATCCGTTTGAGAGAAAGTATTGTTTCTTTGCGCTACATTTAGTCACTCTTTTTGTATTTTTCGTCGTCCTTAACCGTTAAAGTAACTGTCTATTCTTATTGTTTCTACGATTGATCGATCTTCTCTTTCGTTTCATGTTGAACATGCACACGTAATGAAAAGGCGCTGTTGATAATAATAATAATATGAAATATTACTAGCTAACTCGTGCGTATATTTCGCACAATATAATTTTATATTATCATGTTTAAAAAAGTAAGGTTGGCTGCCCCCCCATAACTTTTTCGATGCGCCTTATGGGTCCACAGTGTCCAACGTTGGTCCCATCCCAATATCACCTCCTGTTCTCTCTATACATAGTAAGTTTGCCTAAAGAGGGCTCAGCCGTGGCCCAATGACTCCCCATGACAATGCGTCTTTGTTCTTTGTGCATTGAAAGTACTATGAGTGCATACTGTCTAACATTGCTACCATCACTCTAACCTTTCCTGTTCTCTCGATATAAATTGCTAATATTTTGAGTGTAAGGGTGATATGACATTTCAATCATTACATTTGATGAAAAATTGAGGAAGATATTGCGTTGCCACAAACAATACCTATTATTATTATTATTATTATTATTATTATTATTATTATTATTATTATTATTATTATTATTATTACTATTATTATTATACTTACCACTAATGTTGCCTACTACTATTTGTAATGCGATGTGTTACTAAAAAGCAAATCAAATAACACTCCTCGCCATTCACGCTCGCGAACTCGAAATACATGATTTACAGTTCTCTGTGTATAACTTATTGTAGTATTCTCTGGTTATAGTGGCAAACGTGTTGTTAGTTAGTTAAATAACTGTTGTTAGTAGGTGTTGTTAGTCAGATATACTAATTTTGGAACAGCAACTGGAGATACAATATTACAAATTATAAAAAATAAGATCAGAGAGAAGAATAAGGAAACCCAATGAGAAACTTGCTCCCGCGTCTTCTACAGAATATAATATTGATTTTCCCAAGTTTGTTTCAAGTGTTGGCCATCGAGGGGAAAGTATAAGACGTGATGCTTCAATATATCCATTAAATTGAACGATACTGTCAGATTGAGAGGCACACCCAGATAATGATGTCCTCAACCTTATTCTGAAGAAACACACATCAACCTCAGGAAATCAACTTCATTCTGAAGACCCGTCCTAATGATATAATAAGAAAGAAAAACTAAGATTGTCGTTCGCCTGGTGTTAAAAAAACCTATTGCCAAGTTACACAAAAATCGTTCATTTATCCTGCATATAACTCATCAAAAGAATAAGTAAAATTACTTACTTATAATCAAAACAGATACGTCTCTAAGTATCTTGACATCATGCATAGAATACTTTTCCAGTACTTAGTAATAACTAAAATACACAATATTGCATATTTTTAAAACTGTTTGAAAATACCCAAATTAAAAGTACAACTTTATTCAGATATGAAAAAGTTCGAAGATTTGAAGTAAATGCAATCAATTGCTTCAAGCAAACGAAAGTTAAACCAGAAAACTTAGGATAATAATTGTCAATTTCTGCAATGGTACTAACACACAATGCCAAGTATCAGGGACAAAGTACCAGCTTTAAAGCTATTGTTGTTGAATGTCAGCTAAAGATATGATGTTCGGAGAAGAAACAATGAATTGTTAACAGATGGCATTGCATGAATAAGAATAATTTATTTAAATATGCTGAATCGTAATGTCGATTTAAATGTTGTCATATAGCAACCATGTTAATAATAATCGCAATAATGAATTCCAGTCATATATATATATATATATATATATATATATAAAGTATAATGATATATACCGACAAATTGTAAGAGCTGATTCCTCGCATAAAAATAATAGTTTCAGAGCCAGGGCTGCCCAAAATTGCTAAAAAGCCAAATTTTAAGAGGCCCTATTTCGAATTCCAGAACCTGTGGATGGTAATCCTTATCAGCGTAACGGAAGCCAGGAATACGGGATTCAAAATGCATATTTCGTCAATTTTCCACCGAGTTTTCAGATATACCCTGATTTCAAGGAAGGCCTAAAGTAGGCAGGAAGTAAACCTTATCAGTCAAAAGTGTTAGGATCCGGCAGCTCCATGTTCTTATGTGTTCGGATTAACGTGTGATGCGAGGTATTTCGTCACGTTATATTTCACGGTTTTTTTTCATTTATAAGACTAAAAAAAACATCTTAGCATGAGCTTCCCAAGCACGAGAAACCGTGCTGCTGACGACAAAGAACACTTCCTACATCGCGTCAAAATTTTCCGTTTTTACTGTTATCAAAGCTTATCGTTTGTTTACTTTGGACCAATCATAAAGTCAGAGCATATTCCAAAATTCGGTTGACGGCATGTCCGGGAATTTCACCCTGCATGGAATAATCTGTAAACTCATTGATCATTAATGAAATATGCATTTTTGGATTGCATATGTGTGACTTCCTTTACGCTAATAAGGACCATCATCCACAGTTACTTGAATTCAAAATAGAGCGTAACGAAATTTGGCTTTTTCGCGATTTTGGACAGCCATAGGTATGAAACTATTCACTTATGCCCACAGTTCCTTGAGGAACCTTACGTTACATCTTAGGAATATACAATTACGTCACTTTTGACCAAACAGACGTTTATCCTTGTTTTCCCTACGTAGTTCATAACACTTCATAATTTTGAGGGGACATTTCTGGCAATGTGCATCACTTCTATTCTCCTGATTCATTACCGGTAGGTTAGCCGAAAATAATAATTACAGTTTGTTACAAACTGGCATTTCTCGAGTCCTGCTGGCAACACAAGTTCTTCAAAGTATTGATCTAACACTTAATGTTACGTAATTCATAGGTAAACAAAAACCTACAAATTGATAAAATGATGGTACGAAAGAAATGAAGAGCATTTATCAATGTTTTTAAAATATGCAAGTCATTACACAATTTACTAAAAGAATAAGCATTGTTTAAATGATGTTATATCACAGTGTTGGTAGACAAATTATGACGCGAACGGTTGTGATAACTTCCAGATAAAATTAAGGATTTTTTTTATTTTTTATATAAATTTTGAAAACGGTGTAAACAATATTCAACACAAGAGCAAAACAAGTCTTCGAGAATTGAGACGAAACGAGACGTATTAAATTTAGGAGACGAGACGAGTAAACCTTACTTCTCGTCTCGTTTCATCTCACGGGGAACACTGTCTTAACGATATATATATATAATTCTTGCTTGCAGTGACCACCTTGCAGATGTTGGTGCATTATTTTTCATGAATATTCGATTGTATGGCAAATCATTCTGCAAGTATACCATAAATCTGTACGCTATTTTGGGGGCATTTTCCCAGAATAGAACACCGTAGAAAGCATTATGTTATTAGAAATGAAATGAAATCTTTAAGTTTTACGCCCCAGGGTTGTGCCGGCTAGGCAAAGGGAGACAATGATGATGAGAATGAATAAAATGGTAGAATGAAGAAAGTGGGTGGAAACGGGATAACCCCTAGAAAACCCACGAACATATTGTTTATCCACCCCAAAGCCCAGTTGATTCTATCTAAGATAGAATCGGGGACCCCAGACCGCAGCGATGAACACTCTACTACTGAGACACCGCCGTTCCCGTTATTATTTAGGGCATAGTGACTTACGTAAAACAAACCTTGAAATTCCCATTTTCTTAATCTGCACGAAAATAAATTCGATGAGTAATATTTTTTCTACCTGGGTTTATTATACTTTCAAACTATTCTATGCATAAGAGTCGGAAGTCTAATAGAACGGCTATGTCCGTAAAATACCAAAAGCGGCAAGAGATATCGAGAAGCGTTTCCCGGAATCGATTCACCGTCGTAAGAATAGGTTCCATCTCCTCCGTCAATCTTCTATATAAATCTGAAGTGATAGAGTTCGACTTCTTACGGGCCATAAATCAAAAACTATAATAGTTAACGACAAGTGGTTTTAGGGAACTGATGCAATGTCTCTAGAAAATATACCATCTCCATTCCTATCTCTTTATTGAAAACTGGAACTGTTAGAAGTTTACTAATATTTTCGGTTTCAATATTGATTTTTATAGAGATAACCAATACGATATATCGAAAAGCAGTTCTCGGTCGTTTTTTTCTTACCACATATTAACTGTTTTGTAGTTCGCTATGCATACTCTTTGACCTCTTTATAAACCTTTTCCAGTTGATGCGACAAATAAACGAGTTTACTCTATACTATACAGTTCGAAACTATTTTTATAAGATGAACATTGTCTCACTTGAACGCAATGTGGACAGATTTTCTGAAACTTTCGTACTTTCTTAGCTCCAATATGTCTCTACAGGTAAGTATTCACGGAGATGTTTATGTAGAATCCGTAAGATTTATGAAGGGAGAAAGACAGCAGACTTTGCTCTTATCTGATGTCAGTCTGCGTTCCATTGGTTCCTTTATCTCCGGCAACAAAACAAAGTTTCGCACGTGACCTATCGGGGGGCAGAGAATGAATGTAACCTGCCAGGTTAGCATCCTATCTGCTGTTATCCTATCTGTTCTATAGTATGAAATAAGTCAGTTCTATAAAGGGTGGCAAAAACAACATGTGTAGTTGAACAGACAAGCGAATTACAACCTTATGAATTAAATCTAAAATACTTTCAGTACGCCATTGGTAACTAAACTAAATCTACCTATACATCTAAATAATTAATTTTTAATTAAGACTTACAAACTTTTTTCACCATATAGACCAAATACTGGTGCGAGAAGCAGAAAATGGAGAAAAAAATGGCTTATCATGTTTTGTCATTTATATACAGGGTGTCCCACAAGTCCGTTTTCATAGGCCATGTCGGTAACTATTTAAGATAGGAAAAAAATTATGAGATAGCAATGTTGTTGGGAAATATGTTTTCTATCTAAAATGTTGGAATTTTTGGAATTGGATCAACCGTTTGATCTCTACACTGGTATAGTGTCGTAAGTAAAGTAAAATGCAACGTTGCCACGTCTTTGTTAAATAACAATGAATTCAAGTGCGTGTGGTTTGAAGTATCCTGAACACCACAAATAGAAGGGACGGCCTCAATGAAGGATATGAAGAAGGATCACTCACAACATCAATGCATCACCATCAGAAGGGGTAGGGGACAATTTCAAAGATACAATTGAATTGTATTTGTTCATGGGAAACTGATATTAATTACTTAGTGACGTCAATCGAGACGAGACAACAGGACAATCGAATCAAATTAGAAAGAGCCTAAGTGCCAAGACTCAAAAAAAAAAGAAAAGTCGATAAACATAAGTTTTCGTAATACAAGTTAAACGGGTACTGCAACCATGTGAGCAAATTAAGCAACAACTTTTAAGTTTTAAACACCTTACAAACGTATTCTGTTTTGTATTAAGGCAACTTTGAACGATACAATTCATAATTTAGAATTTTGATTTTTGGACTGCCGGCATCTAAGGCCATTTATCCCGTCACGTATGTGAGGAATGACGTTCCTCGGCGAGCCAATAAGTGATGAAAGGGAAATAAGAAAGGATGGGGAAGGGAAGGAAACGGCCTGGGGATATTATGTTAGGCACCATCCCGGGATTTGCATGGTGTGAATAAGGGAAACCAAGGAAAAACCTCACTCAAAATGACTGGCCTGAAAATGCTGTTAGACTTCTACAACCGACCGCCCCACCGAGAATCGAACACGGGATGGCTCGCACCAAAGGCAGAAGCGTTAGTGGCTACGCCACGCGAAGCCATACGATACAATTTAATTCTACTTATTGTGCCAGTTAAATCCCATTAATGCCAGTTAATCTCATTATTAAATTGTTGTCCCGTCTAGAAACAGAACCGTCAGTATCTTCACGTGTCTAGACTAGTTCAGAAGAGAGAGGTTAATTATCTCTGGTGTAGTGGTAGCGTGCCTGTTTGCGACACGGCATTTGGGCAGGACAAACGTGGGTACGAACCCTCCTCTGATGGGATATCTTGACTAAGTTTCTTTCCTGGTTTCCTTCAGTCCCCCAGGTGGATGCCAGAATGGTCCACTCTCTCAGACCAGAATCGCTTCCTTCTCCAGTTCTAGAATTATCTAAAGGACCGATGTGACCTCGGAGTGGACACCTAAAATTTCCTTGTGTCATTTCTTTAAAGAAACAAATAAATAAATATTCTCGGCTGGTGAGCATCATTATTCATTTGCAGGCCTCGTCTCGACTCGTAAACTTGTTGCCTCATCTCACTTCGTTGAATGATTTTCTACAGTTGTATTTGAGTTTTCGGAACTAGACGAGGCACGAGAATGTTCTGGTCTCGTGAGAATTATTACTTCATTACGTCATTGGAAAGGGATTTTAAAAATGTAGTAGCCAGCGAGTTGAAATATACCATCCAACAGTCCTTTGATGTGCAACATGGCATACCATCCTTGTTTCTTTGACAAATGAATGATATGAGGAAAAAGGACTGCGACACTCACACAAGGGACATTCGACCTAACCTAACACTACACTTAACTTCAAGTCACCTACCTGCTGGAAGATTTTAAAACATAAAACAATGCTGCAAATGTGCCTTATTTTTTAGTTCTCTCTTGTCTGGCGACACAGGTGAATTCAGCCACTTATTAAATTGCTTAACAGTGTCTTTTGAATCAGTACCCTTTTTATGTTCTATGATTTATTTAACAAGTAGATGACGAGCAATGGTACCCTTTGCATGACTTGCATTCTATTGATGCCATTGAGTTGTCAAAGGAATAAGGATGGTATGCGATGTCGCCCATCAAACGACTACTGGGATGCTATATCTCAAATAGTTTTCCTCTACATTTTTAAATCCCTTTCCAATGACATAAGTAGTATTGCTCACGAGACCAGAACATTCTCGTGTCTCGTCTCGTTTCGAAAACTCATACACGACACTAAACAATAATTCAACGAAATGAGATGAGGCAGCAACAAGCTTACGAGTCAAGCCGAGACCCGCAAATGAATAATAATGCTCACCAGCCGAGAATATTTATTTATTTATTTATTAAAGGAAATGACACAAGAAGAGATCAGGCATCAACTCCAAGGTTACATCTCCCCTTTAGGTGAGTCTAGGATTATAAAAGGATGGCACTGGCCCGAGTGAAATGGATCATCCCAGCATGCATCCGGAGAGACTGAGCAAAACCAGGAGAAACTCTAGTGATTATGCACCGTCGGAGTTGATGCATAATCACTAGAGTAAGTTCCAAAGTTCCTGGTAAGTTCCAAATACCAAATTCCGTGCGGAAGGCTGGCACGCTACCCCTACATCGGCGGCTGGGTACGAGATAATTAATCCGCCCCCTTTGAACTTGTCAAAAATGTGAGAATACTGGCGCTTCTGTATCTAGTCGACACAACAATTGAATAATGAAATAGGATTTAAGTGCCGCAAATGTAGAATTGAATCAGAGAAGGCGATTAGTGGCAAGAGGGACCAGTTGCTCCCCCACTTTGTTAAAGTGGCCCCTTAATGTATATGGTTCATAGAAAAAAATGTGCCATATAATATTTGCCGTTGCGTGAGTACGTATTGATTATTTGCTTTCTCCTTCATTTAACAAAGCTACAGAAATTGCGTTTTATTCCAATTCAAAGCAATTAATATTGCAATTGCGTATTTCTTTAAATATCGTAGCACATTGCTTGTAGTATTTACTGTCTTCCTAAAAGTAATAATATACATTTAATGGCATATGTGGAATTAAAAATAAAAATTGTTTATTAAATCTCAGTTTCATTATAACTTCTACAAAACAAGACACATTATTCATTACTATGATTAATTTTATCCTTTCTATTTATTTGTTTTGCAAATTTGTTATTAAATAATCTGATCATACAATTTTTCAGAAATAATTTTAATATGTTCATAAGAAAGGAATCAAATCTCTTCTTACACTTTCGTTGTTTAACAGTACAAAGGTCTAGTACCTACTTGTGTTTCTCTTGTCAATTTACTTAATAAAATATGAAATACGATATAGGGAATTTTAACTGAAAAGTATAGTATCCTATTAGTTACACAATCTTTCGTCAAACAATTTGTTAGAAGCAACCAGGAAAACTAACATTGATATAAAATATTCAGATAATGTCTTGTCAAGTCACTTTTAACGTCCAATCGCCGCCATTGAATTGAATTGTATCCTTCAAAGTTTTCTTAGTAGCAAGCAGAATACATTTGTATGGAGTTTAAAGCTTAAGAGTTTATGATTCTGTTTTAAAGCAATCACATGTTCGCAGTACCGGTTTAGCTCATGTTCATCGACTTTTCTCTGGTTTTTGAGTCTTGGCTCTTAGGCTCTTTCTATGTTTATTTGATTGTCCTCTTGTCTCGTCTCGTTGACATCACTCCGTAAACAAATTAAAATCAATTGCTTTTCCGTACATGTCCCGCTCCCCTTCTGATGGTGACGCCATTGCTTTGGATAGATGTTCTGTGTGATTCTTCTTCATATCCTTCAGTGAGGCTGTCAATTCTATTCTCTTTGCTCCAGAATACTTCAAACCACACGAACTTTCCTTCATTATTATCCAACAAAGCCGTCGCAACATTGCATCTTTCTTCACCATTGGGCACTATACCAGTACAGAGCCCGAACGGTTGGTCGAATTCCAAAAATTCCAAAATTTTAGATTGAAAACACTTATTTTCCAACAACATTGTTCTCTTATCATTTTTTCGTATCTTCAAAAGTTACCGAGATGGCCTATGTAAAAGGACTTTTGGGACATCCTGATAATATTTTGCAATCTTCATATAGACTTTATATTACGTTTGAATACAAAGCCGAATATTTGTTTGTTTATTTATATCAGGTGATTCCGTAGTTCGTACCAGGCCTTTAAATCGAAAATGGTCCGAGATATGTACAAACTGAAAAACACGTATTCCATTAGTTGCAAACGACAAAAGAGCGAATTAAAAGGTTTCGTCCCAGGATTCCCCGCAGGGTCCGAGACGGGGTCCAACTCAAAATTGTCAAATGGAAAGAAGGGTCAAGTGGTAAATTCCTTGAACGCTATTGTAAAAAGAAAGAAGCTACAACAAGTCCCGATTCTGCACGATCACCCTAAGCAAAATGGCGGCGGGTCAAAATGTCATCAAAAGTTGCATTGAAAACAATATGGCCACCCCTATAAATCTGAAACGGGCAGCCAGACGGAAAGGCTTAAAAACAAGTGTCACATGATGTTTAAAGGACAACAGATCGGAGTAAAAGTTTTCGTCCCATGGTGCCCTGCATGGTCCCAGACGGGGTCCAACTAAAAATTGTCAAATGGAAAGAGGGGACAAGTGGTATAACGCTTGAAAGCTCTTGTAAAAAGAAAGAAGCTGCAACAAGTCCCGATTCTCTATGATCACCCTATGCAACATGGCGGCGGGTCAAAATGTCATCATAATTTGCATTGAAAACAATATGGCCACCCCTATAAATCTGAAACGGGCAGCCAGACTTAAAAACTGAAAAACAAGTGTCTCATTATTTCAAAAGTACAACATATCACGGTAACCAGTTCTAGATATCTAGGCAGAGTCCACTTCCAAATTAGCAGTTGTTTGATTGTGCTGGAAGGAAGACCCTGAACATTTTGAACAGCTATATTTCCGTGGTAACATACCTTTTCCGGGTACAATACTACAGAGACTGTTCAGTCCTCTTTCGAGACACTACTGAAAAGTGTTGCCTTGTCTCGTCTCGTATTCAACACTGGTAACATACACAGTATGGAAATGGAAGCGTTATGGTGGACAGATAAGCATAGTATATTGAAACATCTAACGTTGTTCTTAATTTACAATCGTAATACATATACAGAATATATCATATTTGCCTTGAAGACAGCTGCTGTCCATTATGTAACAGATGTGCAATTCACACAGCTCGTTTTACATAACATTTTACCGAAATTGTCGTCCATGTACAGCATGACAGCGTCCAGACGGTGATAATATTTATAGCCCACAGCTTCAAGCTCTGCCTCTCCTATGCTTCGAAATGCGGTCATTATACGTTGCCTCATATCTTCTGGTGTAGCTGGTCTATTCGTGTAAACAAGCTAATTGAGTCGACCCCAGAAATAATAGTCCATGCACGTAAGGTCTGTAGAGTGAGGATGGAAAGAAGTATTGCACCCTCTTCCTAACCAATGGTGCGGAAATAAACTATTTAATGCACCTCTGCATATACGAGCAGCATGTGCTGGACAATCATCCAATTGCATCCACATATTACGCCGCATATGTTCTGTCAAGAATTGATGGAATAGAGCCCACGTTAAATTTCCACCAATAAACCAGGGTACAATTACATGTGTTCCAATGATACCACCAAACACAATGATGCTCTAACGTTTTTGTCGGTCGATCTGTAGTGCCCAGTGCGGATTCTCCACAGCCCAATAATGCGCATTGTGTAGGTTGACATGACCATCACTTGTAAATATTGTTTGGTCTGTCCACAGCACGTACAAAAAGAAAAACGTCCTCAATTTCTGATGGGTCCAATTACAAAACTGGAGGCGCTTAATACGGTCAGCATCTGTTAACACCTGGCACAAGGAGATATGATACGCGTGGTGTTTATGCGTCCACAGTATACGCAGTACACTTCTTTGATTAATTCCGCGATGCCGTGCAATATCTCTTGATTCAATAGGACGTACTTCGTCAGCAGCCAAAACATCAATAACGACATCGTTGTCATCTACAATTGGAGCATGTTTGTGACCACCAGATTGAGGGAGAATGCACCCTGTTTTTTTTTTCAGACGATTTGCTAACCGTCGAAGTACATTATGGAAAATTGATTGCCGCTGTGGGAACCTTGCGTTATAAATTCGGGCTGTAGCTCTATAGTTTTGCCTACATTCCCCTGACACCATTAACATGTCAAATGCCTCCCCGTTCGTATATGGCATTGTTCCAATACAATGCTATCTTTAGCCGACACTGCACGAACACACAGTATTAGGGTAGTACGTGCCACGTTCTACAATGAATTGGAAGCCTTCTGACACACACACACACACACACCTACACACACACACACACTCACACACACACACACACACCTCAATTCGTAGCATGTGTTACTTTTGCACAGCACAAGTACTTTACTACAATTCGTACTAACGACCCTTCAGCAGAACATGCTCAACTTAGTGTGGAACAAACTGTGTTCTAGAGTACCGCACATTTGTGCCTTTCAATTCAAAGTTGTCTGCGACTGTTTGTATCGAACGGCGTATGCTTTTGCAACGAACATAAACCAGCAAATATTGTTGTAAATACAAAAAAAAAAAAAAAAAAAAACCGGTTCGTACCTTTTCAGAAATGTTCCCTTTTTAGAAAAAAAACATTGTCTCTCGTTTTTTTTCCTAAATTTCGTTTTTCTTCAAATAGTCATTTGTAACGCATCTTACATCTATTTAAGTATGAAATATTTTTATGTAGGCGTAATCACCGTAAAATGCAACATAAATTAAACGCTTGATGATGACACGCTACAAATATTTTACAATTTACATGAATACCATACTTATTAACAATTCCGGTTTCAGCAGTTTTCATCAATATCAACTAAGAAATAAAAGTAGAAATGAAATTTTGTTTTTTCGCTAGTGCAGGCCTTTAATAAGCACGAAAATAACGTCAAGAACAGTATAAAATTCCAATAACTTGCTAAAGGTAAAAACTAATACTAATTTGCTAATAGTATTTTTCTAAATGTCATATATAAATAATTTGTCGACTAGATATATATGATATGCAGAGCCGGCTCTACCATATATGCAGTGGCGTATTTACGATTTTGTTTGCGAGGGGCTTTGCTAACTTTCGGGAGGATTTGCCTGAAAATGTGAAAATTCTGCAAGATATTTCATATACTTTATTATAGTAAGTAAGATTTCTGGGGGGGGTTAAGCACGGAAGCCCCCCTAAATACGCCACTCTATATATGCAACACGTGCATTTGCGTGGAACGGCAAGTTTGGATGGTCCGGCAAAATCTGTCATAAGTATATTATTTAAATTAAATATTTCTTGTTGGAAACAGACTTCATGATGATGGTAGTTACATTTACTAAGCTGACCTTCTATTTGAATACAACATTCATAAATTATGTTTAAGTTGCATTAGTTTAAGGCCACATGGACAATGCTCAAGCAAATGGTCGAATAAATCCGACCACAAATTGCTTGATTGTTGTCAAATGCAAGAATTCGATTCTCGAATAGTAGTGAATATCTGTTGCATTTAGTAAGTTATCACAGTTTTGATATGAAAGTAGTCTTGTTTTTGTCAGAAGCAAGTTCCTTATCATTGAAGATAGAAACAAGTTTTTTTTTAAAAAAAAATGTTAGAAGATGTAGAAGAAAAATCAAGAAATAAAGATGAAAGAGCTAGTTGCACTGGAATTGCAAACTGATGCATTGAGATTGAAACTCGATAGTGAATTCTCTAAAAAGGATTACCATCTTCCCTCTGCACGTGTTTGCTTTATCTTTCACTATTATAATAGATTAACATTTAAAGAAAGAAAACAGACACAACGGAATTGCATTTTTAGTTAAGTATTGAAGCCTTTCTGAGTGCGACTGCACTTACCCTCACCTTTGTTGTTCATGCTGGAGTAGCATACTTAAAATCATTACTTCTAAGTTTTGTTCTTTCTGGAGGAATTGGGAGGCGCCAAATTATGCCATTGCACGAGGCGACAAATTGACAAAAATCTGAATATAGGATGACTCAATTTGAAGTAATGCAGGGTTTTTCAAAATTAATATTAGGGTTTTGAAACTTTGTAGTATGTATTGCAATTAACTTACAATTATAAATATTATAACAAATGAAATAGCAACTCAAACAGTTTTGTACGCACGCATGTACATGCATTGTTTCTTCTGTCTGCCGTTAGAAAAAGCAAGTAGCAAAGATGGAGACTAGAGAGCAGAAAGCTTTTTGTGTTTTAATAAAGACTACACCTGTACAGTGCAACCGTCTGTGTGAAGAATATTAAGGAGACGCTTGCTACTACGTCTTTATTGTTTGCAGTTGCTACAGGTCTAAAGTCTACAGAGTACGGTGTACGTGCGAATTTCGCAAGTGAAATATTCCTGCATAACAATGAAGATTTTCTGGATCGTGTCGTCTTCAGTGATAAATCGACTTTTCACCTAGGAGCTATAGTGAAAACTCATAATGTTTGCATCTGACCGTCACCAAACCCTCAGGAGATGGTACAATTGAAACGAAATTCCTCTATATTGAACGTGTTTTGTGCCATATGGCGGGAAGTTTATAGGCCTTTCTCGCCATCGACTAGATGTGTGCCATGTGACGAATGAATCTCACATTGAACACTTGTAGCAAAGACTGTTTGAGGTGCTCGTTTACTTGATTCATTGCTTATAATTGAACGTAAAATGTAATAAGTACTACGAAGACTTAAAACCCGAAAATTTATTTTGAAACACCCTACATTTCTCACCAACAGTGTTGGAAATAAGATGTAAAAAGGAGAGAAAATTTTCGTTATAAAGTTATTGTTTACAACGATATTATTATTAGTCGAGACTATAACTACAACAACAACACGAGTTAGTAGTAAAAAAAATGTAATCAAATGTATACTCGGTAGACAAGGTGGCCAAAGTGGCACACACAGGTGTGTCACTTGTTTAATGCGCTCCAGTGTGGACACTAATTAAGATATCGGGATATTATTCTTGCAAAATGTGGTTGGACTATAGTTTATCATATTAATTTCTTTTTCTTCTGGTGTCGAATTTCCTTCTCAAATTACACCCCAGTCAAAAATTCGAGAATTTTCTAATTTCGAATTTCCTTTACTTTTTTCCTTGTAGCTTCATTCGTTGTAGAAATACATCCTTAAGGCTTGCCACGTAGATACCTCGTATGGACACCTAACTGTTGACGTGAATTGGCCGGGCCTGCGAGCAGTGTTGCGAATTAGGGAAATTAAAATTCTCCTATATTTGGGCAAAAAATAGAAATTTTTGTTTGTAAATCCGTACCTATACGTCAACTTACGCCAATAGAACATTTGTCCTTACTTAACAAACGAAAGTACAGATCGTTACAATGGGGTAATTAGGGGTGGCACGTAAAATTCGTATTTAGGTCCTAGCCCTTGATTTTTCTAGTTTTCCCTTACTTTTCTGTTTACCGTAATATATTTTTGGTAATTAGAAGTTTTGTTCCTTAAATATCGCCATAATACTTGAAGGATATATTAGTGGTGTACCAATGTTTAATTTAAGATAGTTTGCGTCTGTTTGGTAGCAGTGTTGCCAGCTACAGAATATTTTAGTTCCAGATTTTAGGGGAAAATTTCAGAAAAATTATATGTTTTTTCTCCATTATTTCCCTCTTGTTGGCTATATCGGAACAAACCTACCAGTATGTGGAAGTCTCGTCTTTGCTCAACACAACGCATTATAGAAAGTTTCAATAGGATAATTAGGGGAAGCCAGCAACTTAAGGATTTCACTGTACCTTTTCAACACACCAAAGATTTGTTTAGGTGACTTGAACCCATATAGCAGCAGTGGTACTAGATACAAAACATTTTTGAAATTCGGTTAGGGAATTTTTGTAAATTTTCACCTCTACATTTCCCTCAATAATTTCTCACCCGTTGGCAACACTGCAATACCACTTACACCAAAATATAACCACATCCATTTTCTTAAAAACAATGCCTTAACCATATCAATCGATTGAATAGTTTTTGAGCAATAAATCACTAACTGGAAATGTAGGAAAACGCCTAAAATGACCTGGGGCCGAAAGGAATAATCACACAATTTTGCTCGTATAGGTACAAAGAAACAAACGATTTGTAAGTTGCGAGGGCTTCGACTCAAGTTCTGTTGATTATTTCAATGATCTGCAACATAAATCAATAAATAATAGTAGCCAGAAAAAAAAACAGACTTTTGAAAAAAAAACATGAAAAAGAACGATGTTTCTTATTGAAAAAAACTTCACAGAAAAAAACGTTTTTTTACAACACTACCAGCAAACAGCGCAATCCAGTTGCAGTAGTCGTTATCAAAGATGTGTATGTTGATTCATTTCGGTATTTCATTTGAAGTTATACGTTTCACGACATTCATGTCTCATCAATTTCACTTTTACACGACGCATAAGGAAGAAAAGGGCTGGAACCTTGCGTCAATCCCATTATTCGCCTGTTGTTACTGAGGAACACTGAGCTTAAAATAGTTATAAAGACGAACCAGGGTGTGACATCATTCAAAGCTAGGTCGGGAATTGGGGGGAAAATGCAGTCCTGAACGGAAATAACACAATAATGCGGAGAGGGTCGCAACGTGACACTCGGGGATTGGCAACATTTATACGTCATTGGATAGCACACGGCAAGTCCAGAATATAGATCTATTTATACCGCCGTTTTGGGTTCTGGACTGAATGCGGGCAAATGGTGCAAAACAACATCTCCCAGGGGAATGTTCTGTATAATTGCTGTATCCTGGGGAGTTATGGTATGCATCATGGAAACAAATCGTCGCGTAGTGCACACAGCCGAAATATTTCGTCCGATGGGATAGTCGGGATGATACAGTGTTCAATTCCCTTGATCCAATAGTGTCTGAGGTCTGGGAGGGGAGAGGCCACCCTAAGAAGCAAACATCACAACTACCGACAAAGGGCTTTCAAACACACATCCTGTGCGGACACCAAGGTCAAGATGTGGGAAGAGCCCCAGACCTCTAACAAAACAGATGAAGGAAACATTGGTAGATCATGCTTCGTTCCACATTCGAAGAATTCTGTGCAAGGAAAGTGAAAACAATTGTTTTCGCCCAACTGACTAGTGTCATAGACTCAATATTTCGGCTGTGTGCACCACTCGCTGATGTGTCTTTATGATGAATACCACATCTCTCCAGGCCTACCGGGCACTGTCCAGCAATTTTACCGCCAATTCCACTGGAATATGCATTCATATAAATGCAACTTTTGATGACATTTTGACACGCCGCCAGGTTGCATAGGGTGATCTATCGAATCGGGACTTGTTGTAGCTTCTTTCTTTTTACAAGAGCTTTCAAGCGATATACCGATTGACACCTCTTTCTATTTGACAATTGTGAGCTGGACAACGTCTGGGACCTTGCGGGGTACCCTGGGGCGAAACTTTTTTACTTAGTTCTGTTGTCCTTTGAACATCATGTGACACTTGTTTTTAACCTTTTCCGTCTGGCTGCCCGTTTCAGATTTATAGGGGTGGCCATATTGTTTTCAATGCAAATTTTGAAGACATTTTGATCCGCTGCCATTTTGTATAGGTGATCGTACAGAATCGGGACTTGTTGTAGCTTCTTTCTTTTTACAAGAGCTTTCAAACGATATACCACTTGACTCTTCTTTCCATTTGACAATTTTGAGTTGGACCTCGTCTCGGACCCTTCGGCTGACCCTGAGACGAAACTTTTACTTCGCTCTGTTGTTGTTTGCAACTAATGGGATACGTGTTTTTCAGTTTGTACATATCTCGGACCGTTTGTCGATTTAAAGGCCTGGTACGGACTAACGGAATAACCCGATATATTTTTGAGCACAGTTGTGATTTGAGAAAGGTCAGCGTAATTGAAGTGCACATCGAAGTTCCAGGGACTAGCAGCGACGCAACTAAACTAGTTGTCACCCGGGGCAACAACTCCCCTTAGTGCCCCCCACCTTTGACCAATCAAACAAAACAAAGTAAAAACACTCCCTGACTACACCTGATATTGGCAGCACACACTAATTCTCCTTTTACATTTTTTTCAAGTAGTAAACATTGATTCCAAAATTGTAGTAAATAATTTGACTTTTAGTACAAGATAAAACACCAAACTCGTTTTTGATTGCCAAATAATCAGACAGTAACACACTGGGCATATTCTTATGGTCTTATCATAATAACGGCAAATCACAATTTATTTGTAGTTATATCGGGATGTGCATATGTGTAGAATGAATCAACAATATGTTGCTGTAGAATAGAATATTTAATTATGACAAACAATCAAGTATTATGCTCAGACATTTTGCAAATCTCTTAAATCAATCTAAGTTAAATGAAAACCCAAAAAGCTGGAACTAAAATCTAACTTTCCGGCTCTTTTGGCTGCAAAGATTTTTACAATGTCCTCAAAAGATAGCTATTTCCATATGATCCTAAGGTTGGTGAGTCGTTGTTCTCCTGTTAAGTTAGAAATATTTTTTATGAAATTGAGTTTGGTAAAACTCCTTTTCTTGCCTTATAGTGAAAACAATTATTTGCGCAGTTCTGCCCCCCCCCAATCTTGCGCCCGGGGCACAAGCCCCGTGTGTCAATCCTTAGTTACGTCACTGGCGACTAACAAGGGAGATGTTTCGGTTCGAACGCGAGGATCAACATAAAACTTGGTAGACATATACAGAACTATGTACTGACCACTGTAAAAAGTGAGTGTAAAATTCGTTTTCCGCCGACAACGCCACCTATCCTTGGAAACACTAGTAGTTAGATTCCGCGTTATAGGCGCTGACTGAAGATCAGTCAGGTGTATCAGTGTGTGGTAGTAAGCTCAAATTAGTGTTAGATGTGGGAGTCAGTGTGGATAAATGGAGCGGTATGATGCATTAACCGCCTTCATGTACTTGAACTGTTAAAAGGCTAACTAAGGCGCAAATTTAATGATCAGACGTCAGTTGGAGTGAAAGATCAGTCATTTGAGACAGTTTTGTGCAATTTAATTATCAGTGAGTACGAAAATCAAGTACAAATGATATATACATCGACGCTCTACAGATATTATGAATCGTTCGTGAAATATTTCTTGCTTGTTTTTAAAGATTTTCAATGGAAGTCTTTGACACTTTGAACTCCGATATGCCAACTTCTTTTGCCGCTTGGAAAGCCCAGCACTGTAAATACCAGTAATCTACTGGTACTCAATGCTCTCTTATGACTTCACATTTCACTGTTTGGAATTTCATTTCCCGATTCCCTTTGAATGAAGCAAAGTTCGTAGAGAGCACGTATCCATAATTCAAAAAAGATTTGCAGTTACTTAACGAAATAAGTTTCTTATGTCATTCCAAATACTTCCTATACGAGTTTATCCTATTCCGTAAACTAAAACAAAGCTGTACTTTTCAGTTTAAGTCTGGAGATACGTGGTATTCGCTATGAGTGCTGTCTTTTTCCCGCTCTGGAATACTGTCTTGTTCCCGTTCTGAACCGCTATCATGGATGTCTTGATTGTCTTCCTGTGCCCTGATATTTTCTTCATATCTGTAGAGTGTCAATTTTTTTATCATTTCTAATTTATCCTCGTACTCACTGATAATTAAACTGCACAAAAATATCCCAAATGACTCATCTTTCACTCCAACTGACCTCTGATCCTTAAATTTGCGCCTAAGTTTGCTTTTTAAGAGATCAACTACAGGAAGGGCATAATGCAACAGCCCACTCCATTTTTCCACACTGGCTACCACACCTAATACTTATTGAAGCTTACTACCACACACTGACGTACCTGACTGATCTTCACTCAGCGCCTAGAACGCGTAATCTAACTGCCAGTGTTTCAAAGCGTAGGTGGCGCTGTCGGCGTAAAACGAATTTTATACGGGACTCCCACTACAGTGGTCAGTACTTAGTCCTGTATATTTCTACCAAGTTCGATGTTGATCCTCGCGTGTCCGAAACATGTCCCTTGTGAGAGTTTGTTGTCCATTGGTTTAGGAAGGAGGCGGATACTAAGAAAAGATGGGCGGTACAAAAGGAATTTTTGATCATTTCTGAAGGACATTTTAACTTAAGTTCCTAATATTAGTGGTTCATAATCGCTGCCGACTGCTTGATGCTCACTTTGTTAATGGCTGTTAGTCTATTTGTAGATCAACATTTTCGATTCTATCCTGATTGGTTTCGTTTCTTCTTCTTCTTCTTCTTTTTTAAATAATGATTTGTGTTTTCACTTTCAATGGTTCTTTGGTTTTAGTGGAAATGAAATCTATGAATCTTGAAAAAAGATTAGAGGAAAGCGAAGGCTCTAAATAAGTTTCTTTCGACTTCTGGACAAAATTTCAAAAGTGATTATCATATAAATGTTGAAGTGAGGGAGTAGACAATACCAGTTACTCTTAGCGAAGCGTTTGCAAGTCGACAAACTTTTGAAACTGTAAGTTTATTTTACTTGATTGCAGTAAATTAATTGTTAAGTTAAAATACAATGGATACCGCTTCTTCGGTTATGGGTATGAGTTAAACTTAATGTATTTTAAAATGTGTTTAAATATAATTAGTTTTCACTCAGTATGTGCGTATATAACTCGAAAGGATAACTATAATCTAAATCAAAATTGTAGTAGAAAGGTTATTAGGATTGTAAGTGACACGTTTTTGTGTCAATCCCAGCAGCGTAAACATATGTCCGGTGGATTATAACAGTGTAACAATCATTATCAATCTATTGTCTCGTATTAAATTTAGATGGAGTGATGTGTTTAAACATTTCGTAATAGTCCTAATGCAAACTAGAGTCCTGATTGTTATTAGTTACTTGTGTTCAGGTATGCACCAACGGAGGTGGTCAGAGATTTTGGATATCCCAGAACTTTTAATTTTTAAGAAACTTAGCACAATTTCTGGGAACAAATATATAAAACTATTTGCATTGTGCAGGCTACTCGAAAAATCTTCGGACCTAAAAGAAACATTTTGAACGCACCACTGCTTGTGTTTACATTTGTTACTCATTGCCTGATTTTTAATGCCGATGTTAGAAGGAGACTTGAAAGGATTGAGTTGTTTTATAGCCCTAAAGGGTCCTGAAAATTGGTTTTGCTAGGGGCCTGATTTTAAAGTTTCGCCACTGGATCGAAGACAAACTAAATATCAATTAAGGTACACATTTTTGTTATTTGTTCTGTATTAAATAAGTTCAGCTAAATTGAATAAAGAATGTTTTGAGATCAATTATCTCAAGAACGACTAAATGGATTAGCTTCGATCATCATTATCAATGGCTTAGTCAACGAAATGGATACATATCCAGAGAAAGCCTGAATTGTGTATTTATAACATGAATTTTCAGTAACAATGAAAACGAGGAATAAAGAAATTTCCATAATCGTATCACTAGAACATTCTATGTAAATATGTTTTTAATGAATCATAAGAGCATATCTCTTTATCAAAATCAAACTTGCGTTAATGTTAGACATGAAGCTCATGAACTTTATTCTGTTTCGACTTTTATGCTCCAATTGTACTTGTCAAAATACATCTTAGTTATATATCTTAGTTGTGTCTTGTGCTTATTTAATATAAAAGATACTATCAATTATTAAAATTGGAACTTTGTTTGATATTCATCCACAGTCAATTAGTTATAATTTCGCCATTTTTCGTTAATAGTCATAGGGAGACTACAGATATTGAAGAAATTTGAAATTGTAACAATTACTTGACGACTTTTTGTCAATTACAACTTTCTACTATTCTATTATCATTTAGGTGGGGGCGCCTAAATATTATTTGCTTACACCTATGAAATGTATAAACCGTCTCTGGACTTAAAAGTGGAAATGTAATATACTCTCTGAAAGTTGGATGAATTCTAGAAGTCTTTTTGCTAACTAATACATTTCTATCTAATACTATTCCACTTAATGAAATGGTGGAACTAAAAAAGTGAAAGGAAACGGTAGAACCCCGAGAAAACCTACGGAGATAGTGTTTGTCTACCACAATGTTCACTTCAGGTGAACTGGGATCGAAACAAGGACCACACGCACAGTAGAGCGCTCTACCAATTTCTTTTATTATTGTTGTTGTTATTATTAAGACTTCTGACGTCCTTCCTTTTTATCCTCATTGTTTCCACTTATCAGGACAGGGATACGAACACAGACACTTGAAGGACAGTTAAAATCACAAGAGCTGTTCTACCGGGAATCGATCTCGGGATCCTACACGCTCGAAAGTCCTATACGCTCGCAACTAGGGGCAGGGAGGGTTCACTGAGTCCGCGGCGCTGTTAGGGGAGAAGAAAGTAGAAAATGTTGATAGCTGTAGAAACCTTAAACTGCGAAATGGAAATAAAACAAAGAATGGGAATGTGATATATATATATATATATATATATATATATATATATATATATATATATATATATATATATATATATATATATATATATATATAGTGGGTCAAATAAGTTTCCGTACACCAGAGATTTGTAATTTCAAAATGATGTAATCTCTTAAAATAAATAAATAATATAACGCAATTACATTAGCTGAATTTCTTAGTGTCTACTTGTAAAGTGTACACATTATCGTGATGGTATTGAACATACCAATAGTATAAAATGATAAGTTAAGTTGCTGAAAATTGAGATCAAAAAAGTTTCCGTAAACGGTACAAATATACAAAAGAAGGAAGCAAATCACGCACCAAAGAACGTTTTCAGTGGTTACAGATAACAGTAGCGTGCTATATTGGTGATAAGGTACTATTGCAGTTACGTTTGGGCAAGGAAGACCTACAGAAACAGTAAAACGACGCGTCAAAATGGAAGTGCCTATTCCAATGCGCGAACTAACTATAAAATTAAGATAAGAAGATAAGTCTCTTAGAAACATAGCAGAGACAGTAAAGAAATCACATTCTACAGTATATTCTAAGTAGATATATTGCAACAAATCGACCATGCAGTGACCGTCCAACAAAATGAAGGATAATCGTAAAAATAAAATACCTTTTCGTTGGGGAAAGGAAGACGAAATATTAGAACAAATGAAGGTGGTGATTATAATTCAAATTGTGTTTAAAGTTCCACACTTCTCTAGTCCTTTTGTAACACATATAGATAGCTGCAGTCGTGCCTATAGTTCGATATTAAGTCAGTACGATGAGAAAGGGCGTCTTCGTCCTGTTTATTTCTTTTCTAAGATGATTCCTCGGAGTGATTAGTCAAATAGTATCTTTGATTTAGAAATGAAGAGTATACTTTACGCTCTTGATAAGTTTATTATCTATTTACAAAAGAAATTTACCATTTACACAGACAATACTAGTTTATCGTGGATTCTAAGAAATCATAAGAGACAAAAGGAGTATGGTTCTTCAATTGAGAAAATAAGTAAATACTCTTTTGATATAATTCACATGCAGTCTTTAAAAAATCATATCGCTGATTATCTTAGCATTATGCATAATTACGTAGATTTTACTCCACCCAACCGTGAAATTGTAGAAATTACTAAGGTTAATGAAAAATGTCCGTCTTTCTTTTGTTAATTCTTGGAGTCATTCTGTCTTTAATAAACCACTTCGTGAACACCAAAGAGAAGGTCATCAGTTAAATGAAATAACCTTGGCATTAGAAAGAGAAGAAAATAGGAATCCTTACATATTAAAAGAAGGAGTGTTATTAACCAAACTAATGGTAAAAATAGGGTAGCTTACGTGCTGTAATTTCCCAATTTTTGCGCTAATATGTTATTAAATACTGGCCCCCAGAATTAGAGGAGGATGTTACGGTGGTATCCAGAATACTGTATCTAAGGTGACCTCTAGGTTTACAAGGGAGAAATGTATTCTGAAACTACTGATTATGTAAGACTACGGTATGATTATGTTAAAGGAGATCCAAGAACTTTATCGTAAACCCTATGGTACATATTATTCAAAGGGCCCGAGATATCCAAATAATGTAGTTCATTTGCACTGCATGGGGGTTTGGCCTACTAGTTATGGATTTAGTTATGTAGTGGTTTTGATGGATAGTTATGGTCGACGATTAGTTGAAATAATAGAGCCTTTAAGATCTTTGAATTCAATATTAATTTGTTCTAAATTAACTAAAATCTTCCTTACGTACATTTACCCTTTCTCACTTCTACATGACGATGCGTCCTACTTCACATAATATTTGTTTAGTCTAGGTATTAAGAATATCTGTACGTCACCATACTTAATGTCTCCGAACAGGATATATCATCAAAATAAAACGATTAAATCGATACTCAGGGCGTGTGTCAATAGCAATCATACAAAGTGGGCTAATTATATCTATCAGATCCAATACACATAAAATATTACTGAAAAATTGTGAAACTCATAAGACCCCTAGTGAGCTTTATCTTGGTGGAAAAATGTTCAATTCATTAGACGTCAATTGGATATTAGATATGAGTATAATAGAAAAGACTCAAAATAAAGAAGAAATTAGTAATGCCATAGTAGATAACGTACAGAAAGCTTGGAAAAGGGGACATCAAGTATATAATAATAAGCATGTACCTAGTAATCTGTTTATAAGTGAATTAGTTCTCTTAAGGAAAGTGTTAAAAATAATCTTTGGATAACAAATATTATGACAAGTTTGGTACTAAATTTTCTGGTCCTTATAAGATCCTAAGCTATCCGGCACAAAGCTCTATTTGGGTTGTTTGTGAGTAATCCTGATGTAAAGTTGAAGCGTCATGTTCAATCTAACAAAAAGTATTGCCACCAAGAAATGTCAACAATGTTACAAATACTAATAATAGTAATAATAATCTAAATAATGATTAAACTGAAGAAAGAAGTTTGTAAAAAACATCTTGTTCTGGTTAATTTCTAACACGAAATTGTGTATATATATATGGGTTGCAACCTGTTTTATGGGAAATTTTCGAGATTTATTTTACCAGAGTCTCACCCCCTAAATTTATTTCTTTTGGTTACTTAAGCATGTGTGCAACATTTCATAAAAGTATATCTTTCCTATAGCAGTTTCATCTTATATCTCGTAAGTTGACTCGCTTCACGCCTTTAACATACTTTTCGTCCCAGTTTATTCGTCTCCTCTTGCACTTTCAATTTCAAGGAATGATTTGAATATCTTAAAACGCATTCATTCATACAAAAATGTTAATGCAGCAATTAGAGAAACAGCAATGCAGAGTCTCTTACGACATTTGTGGTATTCGAGCGAACGGCTTATTGGTCTCAGTTTCTTTGATGTTGAAGTACTCCTACCAGTGAACATAAACAGAGTTATTTAGGGATGGAAGTGAAGGAGAAGAACTCGTGCGTTTAAGATATGAGGAAACAACAAAGAATAATGCCCTTAGTGATTCTTGATATATATGAATGTTGATATGTATGTAGGATTTTTTATCTTTAGTTCATTTCGTTTAGTTATTGAATAAATGAGTAGCATAAATGAAAATAAGTTGTGTAAAATGTGGAGGGCGTGGTAATGCCTATTCTTCTACACTACAAGAGAAACTGGGCCTAGACGATAAAAAAATTAGTTAGGCATCTTCTACGAAAAAAACCTTGATTATTTGTTTCCGTGGTTCTCTGATATTGTTAACTGTCTTAGCGTGTTTTGTATAGAATTGAAAGATGAAGCTGATCTGAGAGGCTCTTTTAATATATTAGCCATTAGCGCCGCCAAATGTTTATTTTGATAACTCTCAGCTAAAAGTAACATGAACGATACGGCTTTATACGAAGCTTTTAGTAGCAGGGTAAAACTCTAAACAAAATGGTTGAATGTTTAATCGACGAGGTAAAAAAAACCTGCCTAATATTGCGCTTTAGAGGAATATTTGCGAAAGGAATTTTTATATTATATTCATTTTAAACTAGAGTGCACAAAGTAGGAAAAGTTTGTAATGAGAAGGCAACTAATGTATGTAGCATGTAGTTTATTTTGCCTAAGTTAAATATTAAAATGTTGTTCGGTAAGTCAAATAATGTTTTCCATGATAATATGTAATGTGATGAATGTATAAAGATATTGCAACAAACTATCCTAGATATGTAATTCTGGATATTAGTAACATTCGTATCAGTTATTGGAATGGACTATTGTGCACTTTTCACATACTATAAGTTATTCGGCGTTTGTTAGAGAACTGTATTTGTACCATTTTCAGCGTTCGTTTCCACAAATTTACTTTTTCTTAAAATATGTTTCCTTCTAACCTGAATGAAAATTTAGTATATATTCCAAGCAGTAGTAATTTGCACTGTTTAGTGAATTTATAAAATATTGTGAAAGATAATCTTGGTTTAAATTTCAGCATGACTATATTTGAATTAGCTAACTATTGCCTCACTCTTTAGAACAAATCAAATAAAAAAAGAACATGGGGCGGCTGCTCTAAAATAGCCACCTTACCCATGTGACTACTCCAAGCTTATTTCTATAAGCTACAATAGCGCAGCTTATCACAAGTCTTAGAAAGGCAATGCCATCATTACGTTACTACCAAGAACGTACACAATTAGTGTACAAAATAGTAATAACAATTTACAAGAGTAAGTATATAAAAATATTTTTAAAGGTCAAGACATGGTATGGAAAGATTCGATGGTATGGAAAGATTCAAGTCTATAAGAGAGAAGATCAATAAGATAGCTAGACACTGTAGTGCGGTCTAGTCTCACATACCAGCCGCACACAAGTATCACTGTCGTCTTGGGGGCAGGATATAAACTTCGGGTACATTTTTGGATGGTTCATAATTATATTAATTACTAAATATAATAATCAAAAAATCAACGCTTGTTTAAAAAAAGCTAGAAAGGGGGAATTGGGAGGTATGTTTTCTTCAACCTTTTCTCCCTCGCACGCTATGGGTGTTATTCTAGCTTTTAAGAGCTTATTGTATGTTGTATTCTCTTCTGCCCATACTGTGGTAGTGATATGCTTTCGGAATATTTACTTCTGATGTTGCAACATTTTCATTGTTGTTGGTGCAATATGATTAAAACCATTGTCGGTGAGGGTAATTGGGAGTAAATGGAAAACACAAGCTTTCATTTTATATATATAACTTGTATTCGTATTTTAAACTAATAATCTTGTGAGGCATAGAAAAAATATACCCCTGTTAACGCAAAATAAGGAGTAACGTACACCTAAATCCCAATGATATTAGGCCAATGGAAGCCTAACTTTGGAGTAACTTATTTCTAAATCTCAAAGATATTTGAATACTTTCTCAAGCTTTCCAGTTCTTCATTATAACATAGAATATTGTCCTGTTAACGTAATCATATAGGAAAAAAAATATAATGTCGTCAAAACTTTCGCCGGAAACGTGAAATAAAATAAACAAGTGAATAGACGCTGTTATTCAAAGAAGCATAGGAGATGGTAATAAGACTAACACTAAATAACTATAAACTACTACAATAGAAAATGCGTTTGAACTGTTAATTTATAAGTAGGTTCTATTTACAGCATCAGCACTATTGGCATACCCAACGGCCACTGCAGTCCTAAGTTGTATAAAATAGCGTAATAAGCACTGTACTATGAAACAAAAGTGTACACCACAAAAGACAATGATAGCACAGCATTTAAATGAATTATATCCAAAAAATATTGACTCAGGGTATTCCACTCATTTACCCCCACATCATGCGCCCAATTACCACCTGGGGGTAATTGGGAGGTACATATTTCAACAAAATTTTAACTGCCTCACAGTGAGAATTCAAGATTGTTCCTTTTGACAGCAGCATCCCTATTATGTTTTTAAGCAGCAGTAAAATAATATGATCAAATTATTAAAAGATGCGCGATTTATTACGACTCGAATCAAAACGCAAACAAACATAAAACTCGTTTTCAAGTACGATTTCTGAATCAAATCAATTTTTGGTCATTATTACACCCTCTCATATTCAAGAAGGTTTTTTTTGTGATCAACATCTACTCACCCAATATATGGCTGTAATTAAATTTCCTAAAATATATTGAAATGAAAAATACACATTTAAAAAAGTTTTCTGCCCAATTACTCCCTCTCAGGTGAAAGAAGTAAGCTTCCGTTAGTTTGCCATTGGAAAGACGGGGATCCTATTTTAGCATTTGAATATATCTATTGACTTTTTGCTATTAACTAGGCAGGTTTGCTTCGTAACTATTCACAGTTACTTATCTTTTGCATTCAGTAAGCGTTTTATAAATACTAACAAAAGGATGAAATATTAGACAAAGTTTCTATTATTCTCTCATTATTCATTTTCGTTTCATTCTTTTTTCTCGTCATCTTCCTAAGCCCAACTAGTAGAATTAACGGAAGTTAAAATGAAAGTTAAAAAACAAAAAAATAGTTAACTATACAAGTAATTAATGAATACTTAGTGTGTTGCGTATTTTCAAATATACAGGTATCATAGAAAATTATTTACTTTAAAATGCAATAATATTGTGCAAGTGTATTAAAGCGTATATCTTATTGTAAATGTTTACACGAAATAAATAGAATACGATTGCGTAGTTATACATAAGTATGTACACTGTTGCATCTTTGTCAATATCGCCGAATGTACAATCCGCGGCAAAAAACCTGCAACATGAGCATATAAGTTTATTGTGAAATGACGAAGTCTTTTGCTCCAAAATAAGTGTGCACGGGAGGAGGACAAGGTTTATCCTGGCGTGATTCGTTCCACTTAGACGTTATGTTCATTCCCTGTGCTGTTAGGCGTAGTATCACAATAAGCTTACATCCTCATGTTGCAGGTTTTTTGCCGCGGATTGTACACAGTCAAAGTAGTTTTAAAAAATGTTCAACTACATACTGATAGGAATATTTCAAATGATTAATTTTCCGTTTTTTTTATTTTTTCAAATTCACCTTCATAAAGTAAGCATGTGATTAAAGTTTATGATACACTCGTAAACAAATGTTTAACAAAGTTGAATTAGTCTATACTCTTAGTAGGGAAGCATATGTCATCCCGTGGCAGCTTTCGTGAAGATAAGACAAGAGGGTGATTTTTTGATTTACAGGTGCCTTCTGATGAATAATTTCGATGGAGTCACACACTGGTGCGTAGGGTGACATGATGTCATTAAAATGGCGAACAACTCGTTTCATAAACAAGCATTATCTCCGTTGTTTATGGGCCGATTTTCTTTTTTCATACTCATTTTAAAGGAAAAAAGTGTTGTGTAAGTATTTCCTCTGAAACGAAAGGTATAGGAGTTATTTCATAATTTACTGAATTATTGAGTAATTATTTATGAAATAATCGAAAATAACTCCGAAACCCTTAACTCTGAAGAAAATATTTACATAACAGTTTTATGGGAAATGTACTTATCTTTAAAATGAGCTAATAACAGACAAAAGCGTTCCATAATCGACGGAGATATGACATATAATATGTTAATTACGACATCAAAATGGCGGTCACGAATAAAAGTATACTTCTAAATATGTCATCCCTTGCCAGTTTTCTTGAGGATAAGATGAGAAGATGAGTTTTTTTTATTTAGAGAAGCCTTCTGGTGAATAATTTCGATGTCGTTACTCAATGGTGCGTGGTGTGTAGACATGATGACGTAATCAAAATAGCGGACAACTCGATTCAAGAAACAAGAATTGTCTCCGTTGTTTATGAACTGATTTTCCTTATTCATAGCTCATTTTAAAGAAAATTAAAAATCCTATGAAACCTGCTATGTAAGATTTTCTCTAAAACTGAAGGTATAGAAGGTATTTAATAATTTGACGAATTACTGATCAAGTATTTATTAAATACTAGCTGAAATGCCCATTCTTCGCATGGGTCAGATAAAATATCTATGTAAACAAACTGAATATCTAAATGAAGAAAATATCGGTCATTTTTTACTACTTTTACATGATTTGGTAACCCCTCCCCGTATGTGTACCCCGGCTCGCATACAATGGTAGCTGAATTTGAAAATCATCGATAACGTAAGTGTTACCATTGATCTCAACAACGGCAAAAACTATGGATTTGACACTAATGTCGGTCGTTTTGGATTATTTTTACATGTCACTATACCCACTAATGCCTTCAGAGTTTCACCATTGGTCTCAGCTACCGCAAAAACTATGAGTTTGAGACTAATGTCGGTCATTTTCTACTACTTTTACATTTCCCGGTAAACACCCTGGTTCGAATTTTGAAATATAAGCTTCGTCTTGGTCTAGGGCCTAGACCAAGGCACCCGTCACCAAAATTTGATAACTCTCAGTCCCTCGTCTGCTCCTCAAAACGCACACAGACACAGACGAACATACAAACAAAGTCTCAATTTTATTTATATTAAGTTATAACAAAAGGAAATCGCAGAAAAATAGACATTATCTTCGTTGTTTATCAGCCTAATATTTTTTCTTAATACCTTGTTTGCTAGTTAAATAAATTTCCTATGAAAATTTCCATAGTTATTTTGGAACGGGATTACAATATTATTTGTAAAATGAGTTATTGGGAAAAAACGGCACAAATGTATATATTGTACTGATGGAAAATGAAACATATTATTTCTTTTTAAAAAAGCAGATTCTACTATTGGTTTTATATGATAACATGACAGATAAAAATAATTAACATAGTGTAGTTTCAATAAAGTGATTGATTATTGCCTTGCACGCCACCTCTACTCTGCATCATCATCGATTTCCAAGTTACGCTCTTGTTCCATTAGATTATTATGCGACAAGTTTTCACGAAATTCCTCACTGGCTCCACACTTTCCCATTTCAGTGCACGGCAATCTACGTGGAGAGCATCTACAAGGTGGGGCGCATTCGTTTCTAGAGCAACAAAATTACATCAATTGAAGAATGTAATCTGAAGCTCATGGCATTTCACATGTAACTGGAATTATTTTGTCATTTTCTGCAGTTCATCCATGTTCAATTGACGATGGAATATTTGGCTAGGAATTACAGTCTTCATTTCAATCCATAAGTTAATGATTAACTCTCTTCAATGCAGTTATAAATGAACTCTTGACTCGTGGCAACTGTTCCCAGCTTGTCTGTTTATTTGAGAACATTAACTATCGCATATATTGAAGATTGCTAATATTAAATATTGATTAAATATAAACTAATTATTTGCTGAGCAGAACTATAAATTTTCATTAAAATTCAACACGTATTACAGTTTCGCCAACTAACACTTGGCTTCATCAGACACTATGTGATACAGGGTAAATGTACAATCGTATGTACAGATAATATATATATATATATATATATATATATATATATATATATATATATATATATATATATATTCGCCATAAATATATAATGGTGAAACTGTAACATATATTGAATTTTAATGAAAATATATAGTTTTGCTCAGCAAATAATTACTTTATATTTAATTATAACAAAGCAAAGCTTCTACTTATAGAAAATATCACCTTGGTTGGTAGAATTGACAGCTGATTTTTCTCTATGGCTATTATCACTTCATCAGAAATAAAATCTTGATTGCCTAGTGAAGAAAGTGCTGATAGCATATCGTCTGATGCGGAACAGAAAACTTTCTAATATGAAATCATCTATTTTACTGACAAAATGCCTTTGCTTTCACATCCGCAAAGGGAATGGAATACTGGAGGTGCAGAAGCTTTTAATGCACCTAGAACATTGAATATATGTCTAATCGAAATTATGTCTTAAATTGGGCACAAAGCATGACAACACTAGAAGTTCAGGATATCTTCGTATGCTAAGAACCAAAATATCTGTATCTTGTGCAAAAATAAACAAATTTACGCACCCCTCATTTTTACCCGTCGAAAGAGTGGAGAACTACTTCATATCTGATTCTTCTTGGGAGCTACGTTGATTGTCCAATAAGCAATGTGTAGAAGAAAATTTAATAAGAAAACGCCATGCAACTACATACTTTTTCTTCTTCATGTTTGCACAGTAAAGCATTTTCTGGGCCAAATATTCTGTCAGATCATCTTTTTACCAACATGCGAAAGTATTTTCTGCATCGTAACATTTACTATGTTTGTGGTGTGGGTGATTTTGTATTGAGTAGATATAGTTGTGTTACTTCTCTTTTGCCTTGTAGTATTCTTTATGGAATTTTCTTGATAAGTGTCGAAACAAAATGAACCTCATCGTAGCTCCAGTACTTCGTTTCAATATTTTTCATGAATACTAATGCCAGATCTTCGCAATTTTGATACCTTTGCCTTTACTTATGTCAAGTGATTGAAGTTCTGGTATATACCGTCAACCATTGCAACTGAAAACGGGATTTTATCAGCTGAACCTGCCTCAGAATGGAGTTGATTTTGTTCCGACACAGCTGTTTGGTGTGATAGATTTCAAAATCTAAATCAGCTTACTTTTCCCTAAACACAGGGTCATTGTACCGTCGCAGTTAAAAAGTGATCTCGGGACAGATGACAACTTGTAGATTCCAATCATTTCATTTAAGTCGATATCACACTCTGGCGAGCGTATCAGAAGTAGTTTAGAAAATAGTTATCTGGCTGCCTTCAGTTCTTTTGATGTTGTCGGCCTGTCTTTACTTTTATTTTTCTTAGCATTACAACATATTTTCATTTATTCTTTTTGATTGGATCCCATAAATTTATGGTACAAGTTTCAGATATCAATCTTCGATTTTTAAATCTTTGTATAGTTTATTTAGAAGGGAATGAATGTTAATGAAACCTGCTTTTATATTTTCTGAGAAAAGACTTACTTCCAATGTTTACTAAATCAGAACTATCATATCAAAAAGGATTTCCTATTCTTTTGAGCTAAATGCGTAGTTAGTTTAAGACAATATCTTCCGTGAGCATTACTGGCTTTGAATCGTAGTTATGCAGGTCCAGCTCTGCTTGCTCCACACACTCAGCAAAATGCAAAGTCTTGTTAGAAATTCGCTTAATTTCTGGTATTGTTAGGAAATACCGTTTATGTTTACTAAACCACGTCTAATCTTCAAAGCTCTATTTTCTTGTGCAAGTGCTTGATCAGCGGCTAGAGCACAACTTGAGACGTTAGTTTTATTTACAACCCAATATCCGTTTCTAAAATCTGACCATAATTCCAGATAGGATTGCTTCAATACACGTATTTCTGTAACGTAATATGCCAACATAGCGGAGTAGTTATGCAAATCCAAGGCTAAAAAGTAACCAATGATTAATTCTACACATCTAAGATGCTCTTTCCAGTCACCCATTTTTATTTATCATATTAACCCTAAAAGTGTTCAACCATAGTCATATATTCTTGTACCAATTTAAATGTTGTGTTGTTTTGTTCCTGTATACTATCAAATTTCTTAATTTTTTCATATAAATTGCTTCTTCGAACAGTATGTAATAAATTATCACAGTACTTGCCTTGACTCTTTAACCTTGTTGACAATCTCTGGGTATGGATACTTCTTCAATAACACCTTCAGATAAAAGCCATACAAAACGACAATAGTACGCTTGTATGCTCCCTTTGTTCGTCTAACATTTTGGACCTGATGATTTGCTGCACAGTATTCCCATTATACCAGTCTTCTAACATTTCTGGAAAGTCAGATCCAGATATAAATGTGCCACTAGCATGTAACAGTGTCATACATATGTGTAACTCTCCAGGTCGTAGAAAAGGAGTCGGCTAATAAACAATGAAAATAATGTTTATTTGGCTATCACTGTCACCCATTGACCATTCCACCATACAAACATATTCTTATATCTCAGATATTTTTCTGCGATCTAATTTTGTTATAACACATAATATAACGTATTTAATAAATACTTGTTCAATAATTAGTTAAATTATTAAATATCTTCTATACCCTCAGTTTTAGAGAAAATACCTACATAACAGTTTTTATAGGAATTCCTTTAAAATGAGCTACGAAGAAAAGAAAATCGGTTCATAAATAACGGAGATAATTCTTGTTTCTTGAATTGAGTTCTCCGCAATTTTGATGACGTCATCATATCTAAACGCCACGCACCAGTGAGTGACATCATCGAAATTATTCACCAGAAGGCACCTCTAAATTAAAAAAAGCACCCTCTCGTCTTATCGGCACTAAAGCTGCTACGAAGCATGTTTTTCGTACATATGCTTCCTTACTATCTATATGATCTAAGATTCTTTCTTTTTGCTGGAATATAAGCTTCAGATTCATGTGAGTATAGCTGGAAATATTGGCAAATCCAGACTACTTAAATTTTAAACCCGAATCTCAAGTGCCCTCAGAATAGTTTAGAGAATAATATAGATACCCGCCTGGTGATAGTTGCTTCATACTCGAATTTTCCAAAATAATGTATATGATAATCATTAATAAAGCAATGCACCATAACCACATTGTTGCTTCTGTGTGTATAATCTGGAATTTAAAAATCAGAAAAATAATTTTGGTGTATTTCTTATATTGTATAAAACGATATCTCATATGTGAATTCCACGGTAGAGGACAATCGTGAATGTCAGTTCTGGTGAAATTGAGTTAGTAGATGAAATAAATTTTGGGATTGGCCACGGATAGTACGTAGGTAGTTCAATTTCGGAAATATGCATCTAGTTGCCAGGGAAATGTTTGTCTTTTATGCGTCATTGCATTTCATAGAAATGCTGATTTTTTGAATTTACTCGAAAGTTAGAAAATATGACTTACAATTGTCACTCCCTGAGCTGCTACTAAAGACATCCAATACTTTAGTGCGAATGGTGAAGGTCAAATGACAATAAATGTCCAATAGTATAACGGAGAAACTTATCATTTGTAACACACACACTGACCACAAGAATGGCAAATAATTCGTGTTGTGTCGTATCGCTCAAAACCTCTTTATTAGACGGTATGAATGTCCTTAACCTCTGTTGTGTGTCACATTTTGTGTATAACAATAATGAAAACTATCTGAAAATTAAGAAAGAAATGGAACTACCTGCATTCGCTTCTTACATACAAACTAATAGACTCAATAGTGCATTTGCATATTAAACCACTAATAATATTCCAGTTACATCATTGTTCTCTTTTCTCGAAATCAAGAAGAGATAACGAGTATTTAAATTCCTATTAAATATGTTGCTTCGCAACGTCATTATCAGTCTGCTATCTTATGTCTTTTTTTCTGTTTCAAGAATAAACAGAACTAATATTAATCGAATTTAAGTGTATATGTTTATTTCTAAAGTCATTATAGGTGTGGCAGTGGCATAATTGTTCTCTATCATAAGACATAATTGTTCTCTTTCTTGAGAATGAATTGAAATAACGAGAAATTGAATTCAGATCCCTACGTTTTTGTTTCAAGAAATTATCCATCTGCCAGTACCATTATTTTTTATGTAAAAGTCAAAAGAGCTAACAAGAAATAGGATTTAGAACCTGAAAGTGATTTGTTTCCAATACCATGACCTTACAGTGAGTTGCGTTCCTTGAAACATGTGGAGAGATAAAATGAAATTGAATCTTTCGTTTAACATCACACGAATATGCCCTTTAGGGGAAGGAAGATGGACCAATAAAGCAAGTGAATTATGATAAAAATATTGGAATGAGAATGTGGGAAAAACTGGAGTACCGGGGAAAACCCATAGACACAACGTTTTCCACCACAAACTTACTTGGACAATGATCGAGCAAGAAAGCTCTCACACCAGAGGTAAAGCGCCCTATCACAAATCTGCTGTGGTGTTCATTAAAATGTTTTCCGTCATCTGAAGGTATGTGATAAGCCCTTTCAACGCTGATCAACACCATTGTTCACGTGGGTGGAATGGGCAATATTCATAATGTCGTAGAACTAAGAGAATTGAGCAAATTCTTTTGTTTAAAGTTAACTGTTACTTGTTTCATTCTTAATATATTTTAAGGTAAAAGTAGGTCATACTAGAGTAGTAAATAATTTCTAAAATTGAAATTTCCAAAAGAACCTCTCGTTGGGGTGGAAATTGTTGTAAAATTGTATTTACTGCTTTTCTGTTTTGCAAAATACATCAAATTGATAACCCACTGTTCTATGAAGATTTGCTAGATTTCAATAAATTGACATAAATAATAGATAGTGCAATATAATAATGTATTTTTAGAGGAGATTGCAAATTATAAAACACTGTATCTATTTTACAGCATGCAAAAAATATATAAAATATAATAATTTAAATCATACCTGAACGTACCTGAGTCCTTCCGTTTATTCAATAACGTGTTCATGTGTTGAGGGAGACTTAAATATACTTTCCAAGAGGAAAATTGAAACGAAGAAAACGAAGACGAGTAGTATTCCCAGTTATTAAATCGACCAGGAAAAGTCACAACTGTATACAAGACTGTTCTCGAAAATGTCAAGGACAGAATATACGAAGTTATATTATTAGTTTTTATATGTTTTAAAATAACATGCTTATTAAAAGATCCGATTGACAATGATATGATATTTTCTTTCTTATGTATGATGTGATCAATGCAGTCATTGATGCTTTTATACATCAAAAAACAACATTGTTAGAGATTTAAAAATATCGTATCTTCGTAAAAATAAAGTTTTTTTTATATAGAAACTTTCACATAATTGCAATGCACTCCTGTACTTATGGTCACGGACTCAATACCAGGTTGGATTATTTCCATCAGATACAAATAAATGTAGTGCTTGCTGAAAGTTTGATTGATAGCATTTAGATATATACGCTTGACCCTATCACCTATAATCTATATGCTGAAAATGATTCAAAGAATAAACTATAAATCATCAACTAAATACATTTGTGACTATTGAAGAGAGCTTACCAAGCTTTTAGCATTCGACTTGATTAGTGTTTGTGTGTCTGTCCTTCCGTTTACCTCCTATAACTTTATAAAACTGATCCGATTTTAATTTAAATTAATTTATTCTTTCCCTCAGCTGCACGAAATAAGTTAAAATTGTTTATGGTTGATTAAGGCCAAATCCATTCATATTATAAATTAGTGTACATTCACACAAACCATTTTCAAATATAAACTGCATACAAATATTGTGTTTTAATAAAATAGTGTATATTTTTAGATGATTTACTAAAAATCCCCACTGCTTGGAATTAGAATTCTGCATGATTTCAAAGAGGAAATTGATCACACTTCGAGGTTTACAAAATATACAATCCATGCAATATATATATAAACAAATATCTATCTTAATTCAGGATTTCGTATATTTTGAATCAGACTTACTAAAAGTCCTCTCTGTAGAAACTTATTCTTATGGAAGAATAAAGGGATGGACTAACCCTTCCCGATTAAATCACACGCAATAACATTCATAAAATCTATTTGATTTTGATAAAATATACTATAACTTATACATACTTTTTTACAAACTTTAGACCTTGAGTAAAAACGCACCAACAATGAGCAGTGAATTTAGCCCTCCTTAGGTTTTATGAAAGTTAGTACGTTAAAACAATACCTTTTTGAACAGTATAGTACGGTTTTTGTTGTTTTAGAAAAATAGGTTCCACGATACTTTTTGTAAAGTTTTCCTACTTTCATACAATTTCCTGTATTTTTCACACAATTTCTATGGCTTGGAGCTAATGACTGTAACAAATATGGTCTTACTCAAGCTTCCCTCCTACCTATGATCTAAAAAAATATATTTTCGGACAACGTTCATTTAAAAACATGATTTTTTTTTGGAATATAGAGTAAGGATTATCAATTACCTCTAGAGGATATTGGAGTGAGTCCGTGAAGATAGAATGGATGCTTCCCTGTCCTTTATTTTAAAGAAAATATCTTCCGTGAAAATTTTCTAAATATTATGTGTGCCTTCTTGATGAGAAAGAACGTGGTCATATGGTTTAGAATTTAAATTTGTAATAAAGTAAGACAGAAGGTGTGGTTCTGGAATTCACAGAATCCTGACTGTTTAGAATATTGAATATAATGAACAAATACTGCATTAATATTTCGTGACTTTTAAGTTAAAATGAAAAGGTCACTAACGAGTTTCCTCCAGATGATTCGCAGAAAGAACACGTACAAGGCATACACGAGCCAGGACGTTAATATCAAACTCCTAACAGTGTTTCCACGTTTAGAGGAAACTAAAATACACGGTTATCTACGTTTCATGGATTCTGTAAAGCTAATAATGAAATTATTCTTTGCTGGCTTATATAAAGATAACCTATGAGTATTTGTTGATTATAACGTAATTTACTTCAATGAAAGAAAGCAAAATTAGAAAATTCATTACATTACATTCATTACATTTGTACTTTCAATGAAGGACAGTTCAGTTGTTCTAAATGTCAGGGACTCAGTACCAGCAGTGGAGTCTATATTGTTCATTATCTAACTAAAAATAGACAATTATATGGGAAAGCAATGCACGACATTCAGGAAGTTGTTTTCAGTACATGTTTTGTAAACAGTAATTTACTCATTGCGTAAACAGCCATAACTTACATGCGTGTCGAGAAGCGTGATTATTATTTAAGAATAGAGTATACTCGCCAATGCTAAAAATAGTCGGAATATTCATTTTCCTTTCTCGCATTCCACAAAAGTTGGATTTTATATGAAATTTATATCTATTAAATCTGAGTACGCGTTTCATTCAGTTTCTTTTCAAAAAAATAATGGAAAATCAAAGTGTTAGTGAGCTGCATTAGAACACTATTTCTTCAAGAACCTGCCTGAACGAGAGTGCCATTCAATCCCAATAATATTTACCTTAGCTCTGGGGTGGCGTAAATTATTTAAATGCAGATAGAAACCCCTCTGAGCAACGAAATAGTTTTGAAATTGAATAGATAAAATGATGTAATTTTTTCAAATAATATTCATTAATAAATTAATTAATACTACAATAATGCTAAAGAACCCACAGAATTATATTCTAACTCCAAGTTTATTTAATTCCTTAACAACGACTAACAATGAAGAAGTTTATGATGATAACAGTGTTTGCCACAAAAAGTATTGGGAGTTTCTCGATTTCCAAGCAAGATGGATCTTTGCAATTGTCACAATATTTCCTATTTTGCCATTCATCGCTATTGAGAAAGTGTGACATAAAGGGTACCATATTTCTTACATGGGTGAATTTTAAAATTTATAAAGAGCTAAGGAAGAATGAAGGAAAGCTAGGGCCTATATAATTTATTTTTCTCTGTGTGCGTGACGCTGATCCAATATTACAAATTTGAAATGAGCGTAATTTAGGCATTTATTGTAAGTTTCGGTAACTAATAGATCGTCAAACTCTAAACCGTCTTCCACACAAAACTGCTGTAAGCGGTTGTAATATTTTTCTTCCGTTGTAGTAACATAATTCATTCTATGCAATTTACTCAAAGTGGAAATAACAGGTAGTAATACTACTTAAGCAGTGATTTTTATGAAACTGGTGAGGAAACATCTACAAGTCTTGACTAAGGGGTGCATCGTTTGGAAATCACATCCCGAATGTTCTCCACAGATAACTCACTGGAAAAAGTCACGTGAAAGGAAACAGGAAAGGAACGTTAACGTGAAAGGAACGTTAACAGAAAGCAGTATTAACAGGTTTGCATCACGATCATAAAGCTACTATCAAGAGAGAAACCTGGCATGGAGAACAAAGGTCAACGTAGTGTTGCCAGTCTGCAGCAAAAGAATAACTTTCATCTGTGTGAATTTTCACCTGTTTCCTTTCATTGGTTAAATGAGTGTCATGCAATGACAATTAATTACAAGATTTAAGAGGATTTCTAGGTAATCACATAGCAATAATGATCAAAATGTGTATGATTCGACATGGCTTACAAATCTGAGGTAAGTATTTTTTGCTTTATATCATTTTGTTTCGTCTCCTGAACTTGTTAATTCCTACATTGGATTTGAATGCTATATCACGTTTTTCCTAACCTTTACATTCAGAAGCCACTTTAACCCTTAACAGGAATGTTATTTTTTTCGCTTACAGAAAATGTGTGTCTGTGGGAGACGGACATGTATAAAGCAACATCTTTTTTTTTAAAAAAAAAAAGCATATGTGTAATGTAGATTAATTAAACTTTATATTTTGTACTTCGAGGAAAATATGATAAACAAGAATTACATATATTAATTCGGTTCTATTGGCATATAAATTAAGAAAATATTTCAATATCTACATAAAATAGTACATAAATTTAAAAAGTACAAATTTTAAGTTAGTATAATTCTACACATTACTACCATGCAAATATGCTATTTGTCCACATGTAGATACCCATCCCAAATGTGCTATTTGTCCAAAAGAGCCTGGAAATGTTTGACGGACATAGTAGCTCTAAATAGATGTGTCCGAAAGTGTCTTGAAAATGTTGAATACAAATCTTCTTATCCTGATTTACAAATAGAACAGAACATTATGAGAGCAATAAGGGCCTTTTTTTTCAGATAGGTCAGTAGATCTGTAGTTTGACTTTATTCTACTTCAATTTTCTTTTGACCTTCATCCAACTTCATTTTGAAATCTCTTGAATTATATCATCACATAAGGTAGACCAAATATCAACTTTGCTAGGACTTTTCCCCCAGATTTTTTTACATGGGTGCCTATACCAGAAATCCCTCTTACTATGTTTTGATGAAGAGCCCTTCGGTTTCTTAGTTGTTCATCTGAATTCCAATCAAACCTGTTTTTACCTCTGTATCTAAGGCTTTCATTATCACATGAAACTTGAGTAGGGCTGCTCACCATGACACTTCTGTTACTACTTGAACTCACACCTTGCACTGTATCAAAATTAGTATCGCCCTCTTTGTCAGTAGGTAATTCATGACTTTGAGGAAAAAATGAGGGGTCTTAGTAAGAATCTACTGAAGACAGTAACATAAATTCCTCCTCCACTTTCATCATGTTTGGAATTTTTGCGTGGATCTGATGTATTTACAGTTTCTTTCTTACATTTGTTTCTCGAAGTTCTATATTGTGCAAATACATAAAATCTCATACAAACAAAATAGTATTATGAAAGAGTTTTATAGCTTCTTTTTCATGGTAAAAAGTCAACCACAAAACCTTTCGAAAAAAAACTGTCTCTTCAGGAAATGTGTGTCCAATAAACACGCAAAAATATAGACGATAACGGAAATGTGTGCCTCTCAGACACCGTAGGTTTTCTAAAATCATCTATAAATGTTCACTCAGACATTATCGCCAACAATGAACTACTGCAACACACGTACAACTAAATAATAGGAAGGTACTGAGAAAACCGATACATTGAGTGAATCAGTGTTGCCAATGTAATACAAAGAAAAACCATAGGTGTCTGCCAGACACACATTTCCTGTTAAGGGTTAAAGGTATGGTTTGTTTTTTGAGAGAAGAAAACAATCAATGCGTTAATGTTGACGAAAAGCATTAGTTGGGGTAATTAGTTCTACCGTTCCATTTACTACGTTGAGTAAAAAAACTGTCAAACGTTTATATAGATGATGCGTTAACTATAATATAATTATGCAACAAGCCTTATGTCTTTTGTTAATTATGTTTATATCTTATTATGGACAGATAATGTTCTAGCAAGTTTAGGAATTTTCCTATATTCTGTGTGGTAACTTTGCTATATGCTAGTTATAGTTTTCTTTTCTTCGTGTTTGAAACAAGAAATTTGTTGGTCTATATAACAAGTATTATTCCATATGCAGTATATATAGAATGTACTGTAAATACAAGAAATATTGAGCTACATAGTGCTAGCTTAATATTTGTGAAATGTATAATTTTACATTGAATGTTGAAACCTTGCCGCATGAATATGTGTATCACCTCATCTTAAAGTGAATTGAAAATTGCACTCACCTATCTTGTATTAATACGATAAGAATAACTTCCCCATTTTCAATTAAGTAGTGTTCATATTCATTGAACGTGGACCATGTGGCTTGTAAAGTCTAGCAACTAATAACTTCAATCAGTGGCCTGGAATGTTAGTCCAGGTGTATTAGAAGTGAGATATCGTGGTGGGAATGACCTTTACTGTATGTGAGTAGAAGGCCGGCTGGATAACTGGATTTGACCATTGACCGTTAGGTCCGACCTGAGAAAGTTCCCATGGCCTAAACCGGCCTAAAGTAGTATATTGGTAGGTGTTATGACACATTCATGCTCCTGGACGACTGGTCACTGCATGGGAAAATATTGATGTGAAACGTTGTCAGTTACTAGTCGTATATGTCGGTATACACGTGTTTGAATAGTGTCATGCTCTGAGGTACTTGTATAAACAAGATGAAACATGAGGTTTCTTCTTTTTCTCGTAAAAATTGGTCGTCAAAGCTTCCCATAGTATTGTATACTTATTTATTGATTAGCCTTGTGTCCCATGTACTATAGTATAAGGTACGTGAAAATGTGGTTGAGATATCGAAACTCCTCATTTCGAATTAACATAATGTTTTTAAGTGTTTAATGCTTTCTTTCTCATCGACAATTGAATCCGGATCCTCATGTAAGAATGAAAGGCATATGCGGTAATAAGAATAGTATCGGAGTATTCTGTAGATGGTCGAGAGAAAGAGAGAGATTTCATTCATTTAATCGTAGGACGTAAAACTTATATATTTCATTTCATTTCAAATGTTGTGAATAACGATTTAAGTATATACTGTAGTTCTTTTCACCAAGTCTGAGATCTGCATGGTCAAATTTTTTAGCCAAAGCAGAAGCCTAACCCTGGTAGTGATGTCAATCGGTTTTGCTTAACTTTTGAATCGAGTTCAAAAACTTGATCATGCGAAAACTCAAACCCAGAACCTCGTGAATGCTCTCCTTGCCTAATGAAAAATTCTTGACGACCGAAATCTGCTGTCAGGTAGAGTTAGTACTCAGATACGAATCGCCTATCTTTTATGATTATACATGCTGTTGTACCAATAAGATGTTCACTACAAATTTACCCATTCGAAGATCGAACCAGGGACCCTAAACACCATAGATAAGCACACTTTATTATTGAGACACAGTGCCCCGTAAGAGAGAGAGAGAGACAGATGAAATCTTTCACTTTAAAATAACACAAATATGTTTTTCCTTTACGCTAAAGGGACGCATGATTAAGGCAAGTGAATGATGATGGAATAAAATGTGGAGCGAGAGTACATTGAGAAAACTCACGCATATCATGTTGTACACCACACATTTACTCGTACGGAGATTGAACCAGGGACAGTAACGACCAGAGATAAGCACACTTTCTCATTGAGGCACTGTGCTACAACAATATAATTATTCTGTGTTTAATATCGTTACAGTACTCAGAAAGGATCTCTAATTTTCAATCTAAGCAAACAATTGTGTCTTTCTCTTACAACATTTCTTAAGCATTATTTTACTTCAATACCAAGGCTATAATCCTGAACGAATTTTCTTCATTTCAAGCAGACAAATACCAGAATGAATCCTAGCATATACTCATCTGAGTTTCTCATGTCAAAGGGGCATATAAGCTCGTAATTACATTCCCATTAGGTGTATCGAATCTTGTATCATTCAAATCCTCTGGCATCATTGTCACCTTTAGCTAAAGAACATACTCATAGGACGTTACATCAGCATAATCTTACTTGCGAGAGATTGAACTACTTACACCATGCAATAGATATAAACGTTTTGATCTATCTTTGAGTCACCGTGCCATTCAGCTAAGAAATAAACTTGACCTACATTGGTTCCCTGCCTTCTTCTGTGAAACTCAATGGCAATGGAAATGATGCTATTCGCAAGTATATATTACATATTATATAACATTATTGCCTTTCCCCTGAATGCCGTCATTGTATTTGTCTCTTTAGCGTAAAGGGTATATTTGTTGGACGTTAAACTGAAAGATTTCAGCTCTCTCCTACGGGGCACTGTGTGTGAATGATCGAGTGTGCTTAACTCTGGTCTTTAGGGTCCTGTGTTCTATCTACTAGCGAGTAAATTTGTGGTCAACAACATCGTATCCATGAGTTTTCTCGAGGGTCTCATAACATATTTTATTACATCATCTCTCACTTGTCATAATCATGCGTCTCCTTAGCGTAAGAGGGGCATATTATTGAGCGTTATACTGAAATATTTCATTTCTCTATTAGGGGGTGCACGGTGTCTCAATGATAAAGTGTGCTTATCTCTGCTGATTATGGTCCCTGGTTCTATCTTCGAACGCGTAAATTTGTGGTGGAAAACATTGTATCCATGAGTTTTCTGGATGTACTCCCGTTTCACATTTTATTCTATCGTCATTCACTTGCTTTAATCATGTATTCTCCTTAGCGTAACGGGAAGACATATTTGTGGTATTTTTACCTGAAATATTTTATCTTTCTCTCACTCTCTTAAGGGAGCACTCTGTCTCAATAATAAAGTGTTCTATCTATGGTGTTTAAAGTCCCCGGTTCGATCTCCGAGCGAGTAAATTTGTGGTGGACAACATGGTATCCGTACAACGCCGTGTATATCCATGAAAGATAGGCGATTTTTATCTGATACTAAAAACTAGTTGACTGTGGATCTCGGTTGTCAAGAAGTCTTCAGGAGGCCAGGATAGCATTCATGAGGTTCTGGGTTTGATTTTTCGCAGGATCAAGTATTTCAACTCGATTCAAAAGTTCAGCAAAACAGATTGACATCACTACCAGGGTTAGGCTTCTGCTTTGACTCAAAAAATTGACCTTGCAGATCTCAGACTTGGTGCAAAGAACTACAGTATATACTTATATCGGTATTCACAACATTTGAAACGAAATAAAATATTTCAGTCTTACGTCCTACGTTATGCCGGCTAGGCTAAAGGAGAAGGGGATGATGAGAAATGAACGAAGTGGTTGACTCAAGAAAGTGGGTGGAAACGGAAGAATCCCAAGGAAACTCACGCATACACGGTGTTTGTACACCGGAAAATTCACTTGACGAGAGCTGGGGATGAGCCCGAGACCTTACACATCATTTAACGCTGACTCGTTATACAGAAGTTTATTTCGTATCACATTGGACATGATAATGAAAGTTTCTTTGGAGAAATTTTATTTATTTATTTCTTTATTTATTTATTGGTCACCTTTTACAGGAAAAGAATATTCCTATTTACAATAGACTTTCATAATTACAAGCTTTATAAATACTGAAACACTTAACAAAAAGGAAAAATAAAATAAACATGCAATTAGAATCACAAACATGAGAAAATACAAGTAAGATATATATATTTCTATTAATTCCTCCAATAATAAATGCAAATATACTAGTAGAACTTAGTAAAGAATATAAACCCAGCCCTTCATGAAAGAATGAACGAAAACAAATAGAGCATAACAAGAATATAAATATCCAAAATATAAATGTTGATTTCTGTCTAAAATATAAATGTTGATTAAATGTTGTATAATAAGATTTCTGTCTAAAAGCAAAAATGTTTTCATTTAATAGAAATAATCTTTTAATTTCAAAATACCATAATCAATGTCAGGTTCGAATTAAAAGTTTCTTATAATCAAAAGTTATATTTAAGAGTTTTTACATAGACTTAATAAGGCATAGCAAAATCTAAGTCGTCATTCTCCTATATCAGCTTGTCGTATAATCGACAAACTCTCGTAATAAGACAGTTTAAATGTGCCATAGTTTGAGACATGTACGAGATAAAATTTCTTAATTTTTTGATTTTATATTATAATTCACTGAACTGTCGACAATTCCGTTCATTAATTTATAGAGGAACGTTAGTTGAGAGCGCTCGTGTCTAGTTGCCAATGAATACAACCAAGAATACTCTGAAGAGTTCTGTACGATACCGTTGCTTCATAAGAATTAATATTAAAACCTTATAATACAGATATTTTAAAAATTTGGATACGTTCAACCTTGTTAATATAGATTTGTAATAAGGAGCGCAGACTATAGAAGTATAATCAAGTCTACTTCTATCAATGGTAATAAATACAGTTATTAAAGCATGAACATTGTGGAAGTCTCTGGTGTTCCTCATTACAAATTCTAAAAGCTTAAAAGCCTCATTACATACTTTCTCAATATGTACATTAAAATACATCCTATTATTGACTAAAATTCCTAAATCATTTACCTCTTAGCATCTTTCGATATTTAAGTTATTAATCTTATAGTGAAAATAAGTGGGATTTTTTTTCTTGAAAAGGTTATTACAATATATTTATTGATATTGAAATGCAGTTTATTTTAAGACTCCAGTTTTAACAGCTACTTAAATCATCTTAAAGCTTCCAAACATCATTAGATTATCTTATTTGTCTATACAGTTTTATATCATCGGTGTGCAATAAGCAATTTGAATTTTTGAGAACATATGTAAATCATTGATAAATAATACACGAAATAAAGGACCTACGTTATATCCTTGTGGCACACTTGAGTAAACATAAAATAAAGTAGATCTTTGGTTATTGAACACAACGTATTGTTTTCTCTTTAGGTAAAAGTAAATCAATAGAAGCAATTGTTCTGAAAATCTAAAACTAGACAACTTCATATTTAATATATCGTGATCTAATTCGTCGAAAGCTTTTGACAAATCTGTATCAATTGTATCAACTGAATGATTATTATTGAGAGAATCTGGTATATACTGAACGAAAGTAACACGATTTGTAACTGTTGATCTCCTGGGATAAAACCCATGCTGATAAATTGATATATATGGTTTAACATGGTTAAAAAGTTTGTTATAAAGGATGTGTTCAAAAACGTTTGCTATTGTAGGAATTAATAAGATTTTTCTATAATTTTCTATTGTTGTTTTATTTTCCTTCTTTAATATAGGGAGACTTTACTAATTTTCCAAACATCAGGATAGAGAGAAGTTTTTAATATGAGATTATGGATATAACATAGAGGTATCTTCACTACTTCCTCACATCCCTTAACAATGAACGAAGGAACTAATTTAGGACCATAGTATATAGACGATTTTAAGTTTGTAATGGCATTCACATATCTTGTTCAGTAATGGAATTGATCAATAGAAAGTAAGAAACATTTAAAATGGGAGAATAAGAAACATTATAATTTGGACGACATGAAGAGTAAACGCTTTTGTAAATTTGAGCAAAATTATAGGCAACGGCAGAATCAGAAGTAAGTATTTGATTTTTATATACCATATGACTGACTTATAAATTATTACTTTTTTGCTCTTAAGGTAATTCCAAATGCATTTAGGATTTCTCTCTAACTCGTTTTCTGATTTCTTATATAAAGTTCGTAAGTTCTTTTAATAATAGTTTTATCTCGTTTTCGTAGCCCCTTAAATTTATTCAAATTATAAACTGAAACATGCATATGTTTTCTATAGTAATTCATTCGGTCATGTCATTAGTAAAACAAAGCTCAATTTAAGCTAATTCTTATTCTTAGTTTGCTGTGGTGAAAAAGTGTGTCCAGGGTCCGAACCTATTCAATGGAGTCCGGGTTCGATTTTCGGTACTAACATAAATCTCTCTCTATCTCTTTACAAGATTATATCTTCTCCAAAAACAAAAGGGGGGTTGTTCTACGACCATCTACAGAATACTCCAATACTATTCTAATTACCGCATAGGCCGTTCATACTTAAATGAGGGTCCGGGCTCAATTCTCGATGAGAAAGAGAACATTAAACACTTAAAAACATTATGTTAATTCGCAATGAGGAGCTTCGATCAATAAATATCTCAACCACCTATCATCTACCATAGTACATAGGAATCAATGCTAATCAATATATAAGTATGCAACACTAGGGGAAGCTTCGGAGACCAATTTTTACATCATGTTTAATGTTTATACAGGCACCTAAGAGAATGATACTATTGAATACACGTCTATACCAAAACATACGCTTAGTAACTGCCAATGTTTCACATCAACATTTTTCCTTGCAGTCAACAGCTATGCAAGAGCATGAATGGGTCCTATTACCTACCAATGTTCTATTTTAGGCCGGTTCACGCCATAGAAACTTTCCCAGGCCGAGACTAAGGGTCAAAGATCAAATCCAGGTATCTGGTAGGCCTTCTACTGGAATACTTTTTCTGCTTCTATCCATGTGCTAATAAGATTAAAAATAAAATGAAAAGATATGAGCTCAGTGGTGATAGGTTGCACTAACCACCAATATTCCTTTTAGTTAAATGTAAGTTAGAACACTCATGTGTCATCATATGAGTAAAGTTTACATATATTTGTAAAACAAAATTAAAGGAAAGAAAACAACAGTTCCTGATATAAAATCCATTAGAACAAACCCATAAAAACCTATATCCAAATACCTACAGCTACCGTGAGAGATAGATGTACTTTTTGTTGGAGAAAACATTAGGGACACATTGGTAGTAACTACGTTATTGTTAAGCTATATTAAGGAATAATTTGCATTTGCTCCGAAGTTCACAACAAACATATAAAATGAATGGTTTCGTTACGTATTGTGTGTTAAATTCAGTAAAGAACACTCTTTTTAGACAGATATATTATGTTCATATCGATTTACTAATAAGCGTATTACTTAAAGTTATGCAGACTGTTGACTCACAGTGTTTTGTTCTTAAAAACGAGATCAACACATGGTTCTTAATATACTTTCTAATTGTTTACGAAACGTAGGAATATATAAAATCCAAACTTGTGATGACGCAGATGAAATGGCTGTATCTACAGCATTAAGCGTTTATGTATATTATGTAAACATAAAAGTGACAGTTGTAGGAAATAACACATATATTCTGATCATGCTTATTGTCCGATATATTAATCCGCATCCATAACCATACAATACATGGACCAGAATATATCCCAGTAGGCATCTAACCATAATGGTAATGATCATACCAAAATTGCGCCTGAATTTTGGAAAGATGATTCAAGCCTTCCTTTGTCACGTTGTTTCTGATTGCGACACCACCTCAGATATATACAGAAAACGAATATAAAAAAATACAGTTTGCTAAAAACAAAACAATAAAAAAAACAATATGAGATGCAGTGAGTGTTTCCAAGTATGCAAATGGAAAAGCGCAAGAGATTATAGCTGCAGCAGAATTATTTTCCTTGGCACGTTTTAATGTACGAGGATCACACAATTTGAACAAACTAAGCAATCATTTTTTTCCTAATGTTACAGCGCGTAAGACTCTTGGTGACAAGTGTGAATCTATTCCGTGAAACAAATGGAGAACATAAGCATGTTTTTAGTATTTATCACTAGGTACAACAGTTTCTTTATAACAAGCTTAAGGCCGGGTCTAACGTTTTGAGCTGAGATCATCAATCCCTATATAATAACACGGTGAACTTCTTTCCAAAATATTATGAAAACTATTTGTCTTATGCAGTTCAAACTTTCTCCAGATGTTAACCTAACCCAATACTACATGTTCACTTTTTTATTTTTAATCTAGCTCTTATAGTTCATTAATATTACATTTTAAAAATAAATCTGAAAACGCTGGAAATATTATAAAAATAAACACAAATTCAGGTATTGAAGAATCGCCAAGGTTTCTTTTCCTGCTCGTAAATTTGCTGATACAATCTCTCCTGATTCATTCACACCATTGTTCCTCACTGATCTTCAAAAAGTTGGTAGGGGAGGATAACAAGTTGTGAAATGAGAAAAGATTGTTCATCTAATAATGTGGAGAGTCTATATCTTCGAAGTTATGTTAGTTGACAATCTGATCATATGGTTCCGAAGAAGAAAGGGTTGCGGAAGGCAAGACTAGCTGCTGTCAGAAATGAGACAACCTTATCTCCCTACACATCTTTTTACTTGTATTTTATAACAAGCCTTGTCAAAAAGAATACACTTTCTCTATTTTCATTTTTCGACCATTTGTCTTGATTTTTGCGCGGTAAAAACGATGAGACACAATAGAGAAAACCCAAAACTAAAAGCATTATTATCTATATTTTGCTTTTCAAAATAAGGAATGTAACTTTAAAAAATAAAACTTGTAACTTTGAAAGAAATATCTGAGAAGATGAAAGAACAAATCATGGAATTTCAGGCGTGTGCCTAACAGTAATATACAAAATAAATAAATAAATATTACAATATTTCTGTGGATCTAGATCATTTGGACCCGACATTGGCATTCCAAGGATAAGCAAGTGAAATATTTTATTCACTTGATTTTGACTGAAAACCTGATTTACAGAATTGATTGAAAAGTTCGGAGGAAAAAAAACGATAACTCTAATTTTAAAACTGCGTGAGTTGGTTACAGGGTTACAGAAAACAATAATAACACTCATGTGAGCTGAATTGCTGAAAGAATTCAAGATTAAAAAGAAAAAGCATACTGAATATGCTGTTGTTTCAAACTTGAACTCTTTCGACGCTCATATGAATATTATCATAGTTTTCCCCAAATTCTTCAATTTTTAATCTATCTATCTATCTATCTATCTATCTATCTATCTATCTATATATATATATATATATATATATATATATATATATATATATGTGTGTGTGTGTGTGTGTGTGTACAGGGTGATTCAATAAGAACGTACCAGGTCTATATCGCAGCTAATACTGCACGTAGAGCATTCAAACCAAAAATTGCATTACCAAATCGTATGTGTAGAATGCAATAAAAATAGTAGCGAGACCAGTGGCGTTTCGTGAAGACCTTCAACGGGGGGCAACTTCAAAATTTGAAATAGAAAATGGTATAACTGTTGGAATCGTTCGAAAGGACATTAAATGTCATGCAACTTTTAGAGGACAAACTTTGTCATATCCTTTCCCAGTTAGCCCATAAAATATTCACTTGGAAAATAATAATATTTATAATAAATAAATGACTAGGCAGAACATAATAAGTGATTTTATTAATTTTGAAAGAGGAAAAGAAAAAATCTTTAAGCAGTTAGTTTCCGGCTTATTAAATATAACACTTGCGTCGAAGAGAGATGTTCACAGTTTGCTCATCATATAATTTAATTAGATAAAAGTGCAGAACAAGAATGGAGTACCACTTTGTTTATTTATTGGAAAATTTATGTGTAAAATCTCTTAATTCAGAAACGAAGAATTTATTTATGTAGGCGAATAACGTGTAACTCATGTAACTGAGATACAGCGCTAAACGGTTTGCCCCATCACCATGATATTGTTCTATCTAAACAATGCAATGAACATAAGTATTTAGTAATATTATGAAGGTTAATTTACATTTATGCACTAATAATTATAACAAATATATTCTGATCAGTGGCATATTTAGGGAGGCTATCGAACTCGAAGCCCCTCCGAAATAATTTCGTTATTATTTTTTGCATTATATGCGCAACCCAAATGCATCATACTGATTCTCAAGCCCCCCCCCCCGAAACAAGATAATAAATTTGCCACCGGTTTTGATAATATTTGAATAGGTATTATAAGCAGTAATACTATATAGGAAGTTCAAACATGAATTATCACAGAAATAAGAACACGTAAGATCTTAATAACTGTAGTCGAACGAAGTTTCAAAAAGTTGACCTCTTGAATGAAAATGTCATAGATACTTGTTAATTGCATTTGAAACTAACATCTCTACATGTGCATTGGCAGTTTACACTGGAAAATATTCCACTGTGGCGCAAGAAAATAAAAACTGGATATTGTATATTTTTACTTTTTTAAATTCGAGACGAGGCAAGAAACACAATTATCGTATCGTTTTCGAGACGAGAAATTCCTCCAATCCTGTGGGCAACAATAATTCACCCAAGTCTTGGATCTCAAACACTGTTTTAGTGTCACATGATTCATTTGTAAAAAAAATTATAAAATAATGGTACGAAAACAATGAAGAGCATTTATCTACGTTTAAAATATACAAGTCATTACACAATTTACTCCAATAATAAGTAAGGTTAAATGTTGTTATATCACAGTATTCGTGGACCAATCCTGATGCAGGACGGTTGTGATAACTTCCAGTTGAAATTAAGAAAAACAATTAAGGTTTTTTTTTTACATAAATTAACAAAATGGAAGAACAAAGTTTTGATACACGAGCGAAAGAAGCCTTCGAGGATCGGGACAAGACAAGACCTATTAAATTTAGTAGACGAAACGAGAAAACCTTGTTTCTCGCCTCGTTTCATAGAGAACACTATTTGAACGAAATATATATCACTCTTTCTTGTAGCGTCTACCTGGCAGATGTTGGTACATTTCTTTGCATGAATAATACATGTTATAGCATATCAATCTGCAAGCATATAATCAATCTTTACGCTATTATTGGGAAATAGAACACTGTAGAATGCATTAGGTTATTATTTAGAAATGAAATGAAATCTTTGAGTTTTACGTCCCACACTTATGTCGGCCAGGCTAAAGGACACTATCAGAATGAATGAAATGGTTGAATGAAGAAAGTTTGAGCAAACAGAAAATCAACGAGAAAATCCATACACATGGTGTTTGGCCACCACAGTTTTCGAAAATCGATTGAGCATCTGAAGAAAAATACCATCTTCACCTGCATCTCACTATTGAAACAGGAAATGGTAAAACAATTTCACTCTTCCGGTTTCCAGCTCCATATAGCCAATCGGGGCTATGCGGATAATGTATGTGTTTTGTTTCGGGAGACCCGAGTTGAATTCCCGGCGGGAGCTCATATGGTTAGGCTTTCACGTTAAGCTGTAGGTCCATGCCTTATATAGCCTTGTTGCTGAATAAGACGCTAAATTGAAATCAAACCAAAACCAAATCCATAGCTCCATAGAGCAAAATCGGTAAGTGATACCAAGTTCTTTTATATATATATGTTCTCTCACGATTTTCTTCTGTCCCATCAGGAGAATATCAGCAGCATGATGTACTCTCCACATATGGTCTACCCGACTTCCACATTTCCTTGCCTTTCTTTTGGTATAAAATGGCCTTTCCGCTCCATCTGACATTTCGTTTTCTAAAATAAGTATTAATTAATACATTTAAACTGTATTCGTCAGTTAATCTGTGTGTGTCAAACACAGCAGCGGTCTATTTCTCAAACCCACTAGTCTTGTAATGTTTTTTGACAGCCCATCAAACATCATGAAGTAGAAATACTAGAATAATAGTAACATTTATTTCTAAGTACGATTGCTGACACCTATAATTTGCCGTGTATAAGCAAGTATAAAATATTTGATTTTGATTAGTGTCACACGTGTATTACAAGACTAACTAGTTGTTTTCGAACGTAGGCCCCTGTAGTCTCGTTTGATTAAAAAGAAAAATGGGTTCTAAATGCCACTCAAAATGCAGATACATAAATAAAATATATGTAGTAAAAGAATAGTAGAGATTTACTCATTTCAAGATTTGTTAGACAATTTTGATACGAATATACCTAACACATAGTAAGTACTAGCATTTAGTATATCGTCCGTTTTTTCTAACAATAAGACTTCTTATTATGTTATATAACTAAGATATAATTAATTGAAACTATTTATTATTGAAATTATTTTGCAGTTCGCTATTTATCATAATATAGTATATCTTCTAATTTCTATGCAAACTTTTGTCAGTCAAATAAGCGAGTTTGCTATTCAGTTCACTATACAGTTCAAAACAATTTTTACAAGCTGAACACTTCCTTCACTTGAAAGCAACACAGAGAGCTCTTCTGAAACTTCCATACGTCGTTCGTTCCAATATGCCTTTACAGGTAACGATTCGCCGAGATGTTTACGCAGAATCAATGAAATCTTTATGATCTATGAAGAGAAAGAAAACTGACTTTGCTCTTATCTGCTGTCAATCTGCATTCCATTGGAGCTCACGCACGTGACCTAGCGGGGGGCAGAGAATGAAAGAAACTACCTGCTTAGCCTCCTATCTGCTATTCTGCGTTGTTGCCACATAAAGACCGTAAGTTAAACAGCTTTTAAATCCAAGAAAATTAATATTTAAATAGCGCGCTTTAATATTACCCAACCAAAAAAGTAAAAGTGAACATGCAATATTAATACTAACAAACATTTGGACGAATTTTGAAATGTATAAAATAAATAGTTTTCATAATATTTTGGAAAGAAATATGCCATGTTATTATATAGGGAAATCCCATCGCATTTCGAGTGTTGGACACATCCTTAATCCTAATGACCAGAAGAGGTAAATGTTCCGAACACTTCATTGCCAAAGGCTATGACTCCACCCTCTATGTTAGAATAGTTGTACTTATAATGACTCGAGGGCGTGAGTGCACGAGGGAGAGGACAATCTTCGAGGGCGAGGAGCAATTTCCAGCACAAGGGCGAGATCGAACGACGACGATGGACAACTTAATTCGGTAGGGCGAAAGCCAAATGTCACTGCGAGGGCGAGGGTGAACGAGGGCGAAGGGTAAACTGTCACTGCGAGGGCGAGGGTGCAGAAGACCGAGGACTAATTCCCAACATGAGGGTGATCGCGAGCGAGCATTATAGACAACTGCCTTCGTGAGGGCGAGGGTGAACGAGGGCGAGGACCAACTGTCACTTCGAGGGCGAGTAATAATTTCCTTCGCGAGAACGAGTGTACACGAGGGAGCAGGACAAGCATCCTTAACAACAACTATTTTAAATTTTTCTGTTTGAGCATTTTTGGAGGAATATAATATTTAAAATAAAATTTACCATGTCCCCTAGGTGAAAAGTTGATGTCATAGCATGGTTACAGATTGGTCATATTCTCACTTTTATTTAATTGCAGTAGACAATTGAGGAGTTTGAAGCAATATTAGCGTAAGTCTGTAACAAACATTTGGAGAAAAACGACGTTGAAAATTTAAGTAGTGTTTTTTCCTTACATAAAACAATGTAATATGCAGCATTTTATTCCGATATTGAATTGATGCTACCCAAAGTCAAGTATTACATGATCAAATACATCCATCCATGCATACACACGGGTACATATATGGGGCAATATAGTATAGGAAATATATATGCAAGTTAGTTGCAAAATTGGGGTCCCGCCATAGTTTATAGTTTTCTCAAACGGGCCCTGCACCTTCTAAGTCAATTAGATTACCTTTTTCCCTTACTTTGAAGCAAGGACAAGTTTCCTGTACGAGGGCAAGGGTGAGGAGGAGCCGATGGCCAACAGTCACTTTCAGGGCGAGAGTGAGTAAGATCGGAGTAAAATGAACATCTAGGGTCTCATCTGCTAACTGATTTGTCTTCATTAAATATGTACAGCGAGTAGAAAGGTGCTATTTATTTCTAATGATGATGATGATGAATAACATACATATCACAGCTAGCAGATTATGAATAATAAGGACTATAATATATATCACGTATCGCAGAGAATATAATTGCTTACGTAATGGCACATCATTACGCCAAAGGTATTACATTTGTACTTGTAAATTATTAATTGTAGCTTTGGAAAATTCAAGATTACGAATAAAACTCCAACTGATCAAAGTAGTATATATATTTTAAGATTATATATACTGCTTTGGTCAGTTGGAGTTTTATTAATTACCTCTGTATCGTATCAAAGAGCAACTAGCATGAAAATAGTGTTTGCCACTGTATTTCACTATGGCGGTTAAAGCTGCCTCAGGAAACTACATTTTTCACTCAACAATTTGTAGTTGTAAAAGTGTGTTAGGAGATGTTGATAAAAGTGTGTTGTAGATATAAGCAGGACACTAATATATCTTCATTACGCTGAATGCCTAATAGATCTTCATTACTCTACTATATTGTACGAACAAGAGAAGAGAACTGGTATTGCTTTGTAGTTAATTAAACGACCCGTACCTCTTATCTTGGCATAGGATTAGACATTTTACATATTTTGTACATTATTTTCACACTAACATTCTAATACTCCATATACAAAAGAAATATTTCAATTTCTAGTTTCTGTAATTCTCGGCATCAGTGGTATACGAACAGTAACTGTTATTACGTATATTCTGCAAGCAATTATCAAAATTTTAACGTATTAATATGTGGGGTCTATCTTTGCTGTGAGAGAATATCAGAATGTTGAAAGGTAACGCTATAATTTTCGGCGGCGGCTATTTAATAGCATCGAAACTACGAACTTATCTACAGTCTTTTTGGAAGTTGTAAGGGATGGATCAACGAATGGACAACCGCAGTAATTTTCAGCTTTATATAAATTATTTCAACATTTGGTCCAAATTAAAGCTTATTTCATTGAGTTCTTAACTTAAAAGCTCTGAGACTTACAAATACATTAGCATAGCTCTTAACTACGATACAACGCAGTTTTTTAGTATTTATCAACGTATTTCTGTGGATTTGTTGCAATGAATGTTACACTAAACTATCAGGAAATAAAACATAAATACGTGAAAATTATATATTGAAATGTATATGTTGTTATTACAAATTTTTTGATTATTTCAAATATAAAATCATATTATTACAAAGTTTTGTAACGTCACCATTTTGCTAAGAATAACTGCACCTATGTTCTTAGTACTCAATTAAAGTTTTGTAGCATATTTATTTTCTTCAATAATTACAGAAAATGGTTTCGGTTTAAGAGTAATTCCATAAATGGGTTCTGTTGAATGTGGAGTTTGTTTTGGTGGAAATGAGAAAGAAAATTTCTGTAGCATCGCTGTAGTAAATTGGAAGAGAATCATCTTCGCTACCTGTTCGCCCAAGCATCGCCTTCGTCCTGAAAATAAAATACAACACATTAGGAAGAATGTTAATTCTTCCTCAGGTGACCTTAACATGATTTTCTTACAATTGTAGTACATTTACATTGGAAGGAATTTGTGGTTAATTGTATTGGAGGACAACATTATTTAGAATTCCATGTGATGGCGGGAGTTAAATCTTTCTAGTAAGACACTTTAATATTAAATAATAACTGTAATCTTGACGATAGGCAATAATTGATTTTTATTAGTTGTGGTTGAATATAGGCTGGACCCTTTAATATTTTTATTGAAACGCGGGATTAACTTCAAACGTTTATCACTAATATCTAAATAACTGCATAATTCTAGTTTTTCAAATTTTAATCATAACAGTGACCTTCATTCATTTATACAGTTCTTAGTCGCGATTTGCATATGGGTAATTGCTTTTTCTTAACCAGTTATGCACTAACATGACCATATGTTGACAGTAAGCAGAATTCAATCTTTCAAAGTCAAGGTACTATTCATATGTTGTTATTGTTCTCTTACCTACTTATCTTCCGAGGACATAAGCGTTTCACACTGCACATTGTGCAGAGTCACCTAGTAGCAATAGTTAGAAGTTTTAATTATTTTTTCCTCACCCAAAATATAAGTGCCTAACAAATATATTATATTATTCTTACCTCTCAACATTCGTAGTTATATCTTACGTTGGAAACAAAATTTTTAATCCACTATGCCTAATTAATTATTTCATTCATATTACTGTAACATAAACCTTTTTACTTAACGTGACAATGCAGTTTCGCTAGGCATTTACAAGTGCATTTATTTAGTACGCTAGCCTTTGTTACACTCGTGTTTCTAAAGCTTCACAGTGCCTCATGAACATTTTATCAAACCAGTATACCCAGTATACCTTTATTTGGTTTCATTAGAAATCTTCTATAATGAGTACACACACACACACACATTATATATATATATATATATATATATATATATATATATATATATATATATATATATATATATATATATATATATATCGGGGAAACCATATAGTCGTTGGCACTCTGACAATTATTGGCACTTTCCTTAGTTTTTTCTCTTCACTAAGGAAAAATGGATACGTGTTGGTAAAAAATTCCTATAGCTGGCAGCTCTGATTTTCTCTGCCCGCGTTCCCTTTGTTTGTTTTGCCGGGAACCTTTCAGTTGGAGTCAAGCTCTAGTCGACAGTGGAAGCTATTTGGATTTTTCAATTTTGCAGGTAATTCTTATACTTTTTGTTAAGGATATCTATCAGCTTAAGAGAAATGTAATTAGTTTGCTATTGTTTAAAATGTTTTAATATTTTTTGCACGAGAGGAATTGGGTCTACTAATCATTCCAGTGGTACATTTTCAACCGATTTGTTTTTCCTTCGAATGAATGCATGGGGTGCCAATAACTGTACGAATGAAAATATAAAATGTCAGTTATTGACACTAGAGTGCCAATCACTGTCTCTGATGCTGAAGAATAAAATAGCTTGAAAACTGTCCGATAATGCTTTCCATCTCCACATCTATTCTTGGTCAAAATTTTGGTTTCCTACTCTAATAAGTAACAGTTATTGGCACAGTGCCAAGAACTGTAATAAATGATCATGTCAATGACTGTAGGGATTTGCAGCAGAATAGGTTCTGGTAATGAAATATGTCTAATATGCCTATTGAAATTATTTCTTCGTGTAGTCTAGTTCAGGGGCGGACTGGCAAAGTTTGGCCCACTCGGCTGAGTTACAGAGTTAGCCCACCATCAAAATTTATTATAATAGTTTGAACTTTGAGTTACAGCAAGAAAGTATTTTTCAAAACCCAGCTAGTCGGCCATGAAGTGCGCGTGGTCAGACACAAGCATAGTTATTAACAATGGCGAGCTAGCCTAAGTCAATGTGAATAACGGAGTAAAGAAACTCCGGTAAAGGAAAGTCTGCTGTAAGATTCAAAACGTTAGTCCCAAACGTCTGGACGGTTATGGACATTGTTGGTTTTAGTAACATGGGCATTTAGTTTCTACTTTTTTTAATGGTAGGGCCTAGATCAATGTCAAATTATTTCATATAAAATTAATTACAAAACGTTTTCTTATTGTTGCAAAAATCGGCACACAATGCCATGAATTGGAAGAAAAAGATATGCACTGTAACTGAGAAGTGCTTCCCCTAAGTAATATCAAAAGGTGTAGGAATAAAGACAGCATCGAAGGTATGACGTTCCTCGGTCTACATTACAATTCCATCTGAGAAATCAAGATGTGAAATCATCTTCCGGACCACTACCCATTTTAGAATAGGAAGAACCATTGTTCGTGAAATTGTTAATAAAATGTGCTGAAAAGAGTTTTCCCAGACAGAAACATGATATTGTTAAAAATGTTCAAGACTTTCTCGTGAAACATCCTCGTCCTAATCCGTTTCCAAATAACATGCCAGGAAATGCATGGTATAGATCGTTCTTTCAAAGAAATCGTAAGGTTGCGGAAAGAACGTGCGAATCTGTTACAAGTGCGAGTGCTTGTGTAACAGAAAACGACATAAGGTCATGGTTTCATAATATACAGAAGTATTTTGAAGCCAATAACCTAACAGATGTTCTGCAGGATGCAACATGTGTTTACAACGGTGATGAAACTAACTTTTTGCTTTGGCCGAAAACTGGGAAGGTGTTAGCGGAAAGCGAAGTAAGTAATGTGTACGATGCAGACACGCAGAAATGCAAAATAGTCTTTAATAGTTATATTTACTTTCAGTGCTGCAGGTGACGTAACACCCCCAATGATAGTTTTCCCTTATGTTCGTGTGCCTAATGATGTGGCTCTATCTGTGCCTACAGGATAGGGTATCGGTCGCCGTGAGAATGGGTGAATGAAAGCCGAAGTATTTTATGGATATATAGGTAATGTGTTGTATCCGTAATTAAAATCGAAAAATGTCAAGTTCACGATTATATATTTTGTAGACGGTCATAAAACTCATCTTACTTACCAACTTAGCGAACTTTGCTGCAAGCTTCAAATTGAACTCATTGCTCTGTACCCCAATTCTACAAGAATATTGCAACCTGCTGACGTTGCCGTATTTACACCATTGAAGGATGGGTGGAAGCAAGTGGTACGAGAGTGGCAACTTTATAATCAAATGCAGTCTCTGACGAAAGCTAAATTTGCTCCTCTGTTGAAACAATCAGTTGACACTTATATTTCGCCATCTATTATACAAAATGGATTTAGGGCATGCGGTTTACACCCGTTTGATCCCAACGACACAGATTACACTAGATGCGTTTCAAAACCAATACAAACAGTTCAAGAAATACGCGGTGGTAATGAGCAAACTAAAGATGTAGTATTAACGAGAACCGAGTTTGAAAGTATAGTAGGAACTGATGTAATGAGAAGACTTCAGGAAGTTGACAATGAACAAATCCTTTTAAATAAGAACGAAGAATTCCATGTACTGTATCGCTTATTTCAACATTTTATAGATAATAGTAGGTCTAAGTCTTCAGTAGAGAGATGTATTAATCTTCAGTCGGGGCAGGCGAACAATCAGCAAGGTTCACCTGTATCATCTGCATGTATCCAACTCAATGATTTCAACCACTGAGATACTGCTAGTGATGCTCGTACTCTTTGTGAAGTAAACCCTAGTACACCCACCAATGGTAGTACTACAGATGCAAATGCTTTACAAAAAGGTTCCGGCTCAACTCCAAAAAAGTTAAAGACCGAACACCCGCTGCTGCAAGATGTTTTAGTATGGCCAAAAACTCCTAAGAGAAAGGGGAAACGAAATGTAGAAAGACTGCCGTTTGTAACAACGTCTCATAAATATCAAGCATTTTGCACGACAAAAATGAAGAAAGCAATGAGCTGAACAAGAAAAGATCAGAAAGCAAACAAGGAAGATGTCTGAGAGAAAGGAATAAGAGTTAAAACGCAGAGGAAAAGCATCTACAAAGAAATCAAAGCATGAGGTCTATCTCGATTGTTCAACTCAGATAAGCGGTCCTTCAACTTCTAACCTTGACCAAGTCAAAGGACTGACTGAATCATTACAAAATGGAACGCTCACAAGGATGCTGAACTTCGATTCGTCATCAGCTGCGAGAATCAACGTAATATCCAGCAAACACTGTTTTCAGCCATTCTTTTCGGGAAGGATGGATCTTGAATGCGAGTTCTGCCACAGCAAATATCACAGTCGTTCCATTCCATAGTACCATAAGGAACACACACCAGAAGACATAGAAGATGGATTTGTGTGTCACGGGTGCTATGTTCTACAGGATGACAGTGAATGTGGTCTTATATGAGGACGAGATTAATGGAACGGATTGACATAAATCATTGAAACATACAATTTTGCTTGTACATTTCCCATTTTTTTAAATTTTAAAAATATGTTGTGCATTCCCCGGTTTCAATTTGCTTTTACTTCATAATGTTCAAGGTCTAAAATGTCTATTTCTTGTCTATTAATACATATAATAATTGATATTACTTCCAGTCAGGCCTACAAGCCTTATTTCTGTCAATCGTATCTTCTACTGTATGCTTTATAATGGTGCCAACAACTGTCGTCATTGGGTGCCAATAACTGTTTTTGAGTGCCAATAACTGTAAGATCATTGTCACATTACAAAATATATTTTTATTGCCAAACTTTACATTTGTATTGTAATTTCACAACATATTATTCAATTAGAGATTCCCAGAAAGTATATATTAAAAAATCGCCAGTACATGTTATAAAATAAGTCTGTTATAAAGTTATGAATGAAAACAAATCATTAAAGTGCCAATAACTGTATGGTTTCCCCTATATATATATATATATATATAGATAGATAGGTATCTTTTGAATGCATTTTTTATAATTTGTTTACCACCATACGTAATTTACTATTTCATTTGAATATCATTGAGAATGATGCAATTGCTATATCACGAGAAAAGTGTCTTCTGAATCGGACTTTAGGGTTGTACAAAATGTAATAAAATAAAGGAACCTCGACGAACTCATCACAACAAATGATGGCAATGGCGAAAGTTTAGCAGTAATAAATGGAAATGTTAGTAGTAACTATTTCTACGACTGTCCATTGAGTAATTTTCTCTCCAAAATTCATCATCTATAACAATACATGGGTATACAGTGCAAACTTCTAAAGGTAATGCGGGTAAGGGCAGTTGTAGAATACAATAAATTTATGAGCGGAACCGGTTAAATGGACTCAAATATTGTACACTACAGAATTGATACGTGTGGGAAGAGTAGTGCTTGCCAACATTTACGTCACTTACATACTCCACTGTAAAGAATGTTTGGGACTGTCATAAAATTGTTAGATAGATTCATCGCAGAACTAACTATGCGATGAGACATTAACCAACTTAATATGCAAAATACCTCATCTTAGCAAAGAGCTCTGACTTCCGAAATTGATATCCATGTATTAAGTGATGCTAGATACGATGGAATATTCGATTTTTCAGAGGCTATTAAAGATTGAAAAAGAAAATGTGCTACAAGGATTTCTCCCAATGTTGACCGAGCACGATGAAAACATGCTAAATTGGTTCTGTGTTCCGTGTTCTCTTTCCTATCATACATCATGAAGCATTTTGAAAGTAAGAAATATTTAGAAAAATACACTTAGAAAAATGTTTCTACTTATGAAATAAGTATCACTGGTGAGATAAATCACAAAATGTGGCAGTACATCTTACATTATAATAAAGAATAAAGCAGAATTTAAATACCCGATGAAAAATATTTCTATACTTGTAGTCATAAATGACAAACGTGACCATAGGTCACATATTGTTACACCAAAAGTAATGTCAGTCACAGATTTAAGTTTAAAAACAGTGTTCTTTAAAACAAAAATCCAGATAAATTTATGCTTGCCTTAAAGTGTATCACTTAGCTACTTCCTGAATATTAGTATATTCTTCAATACACATATAATATGTATGTAAGCATTCTATTAAATCGTACTACCATATCAAAGAAAAGATTTTCAAACTATTATATTTGTCAATTTATCAGTATTTGTACTATTTAATGATAAAATATTTCATAAACGTATTGTAAACAAGGAGAATTCCTTTTCGTACTAAGTTAACTTCAATTACAGTAGAAATTATTATAAGAAGGTAGTTATAATATTTTCTCACAAGTGCTCCATCTAATAAATGTATATCCAGGAACCATCTGATACTAGATAAATATATGAAAATTTAAAGCCCAATGCATTCTCGATAGAAGTTTGAAAGTAACTTACTGCTTGTCAGAAAGACATGATTATTAAGTTTAGCATCTTATAAACTTATATTGTGAATAGCAATAATTCTCGCGTGCGCTTGTATTTCTTACAGGCATTTTTCTTCAAATGGTTAAAGAATAATTAAGGACAACCTTTAACTACAAATCCACTAAACTTAGTAACGAAAACAGTTTTTACGTGAAATATTGAGGTGTAATATAATCATAAGCACATTACCGCAAGTAAGCCAATATTTTTCGTCCAATTCATAAAAATCTCTAGTCCATTTTTTCTTAAATGTGATTTTTTCATTGCTTGTGATTCGTTAATGCCTCCTAACTTTAAACTTTCTAATTTAAAATACATAGGAAGGTAAGCACACATTTCCAGAATGTCACTTCTCTACCTGAATAACTCCAATATGGTGGATTAACATTAAACAGAAACAAAACATCCTCTTTTCAGTTTGAAACATACACATGAAAAGTTCTTCCGTTCCAAAGCTCCTAGTTTTCGTATGCTCAATTTAAATTGTACAATTTTCTATAAAGCAAAGCTTTCTTAATTATGTTTCTAGGAACAACAATTTCTGGCAACCTTGATGAACATTTTGTATATAAACTTGTCTTACGTTAACACAGGATTGCTGGGAAAATATAACAAACACAATTTCTTCCTGTGAACGTGGTATATAACACGTAACCGTATTAAAAAGTGAAATTCTCTTTTCGAATACTAGTTTTCACCTCCTATCCTATTGATATATTGAAAATGGAAATTTCTACTTAGTATTGCAAACCAAAAAAAGTGTAATGGAGAAAGAAGAGAGTGACGTACGGTATGGAAAGGGAGTCCACCTAGCTCCAGAAAGTACGACAAGAAAGTGTGAGGAATCCTAAAAAATGGAAAATGAATTTGGCTAGGAAAGCAAGATATTCTTCCAAAGCTTTATCTCCATAAATTTTAAGTGTAGAAATTAGGATTGTAGAAAAAGCTTGATTTCCCCAAATTCATGTAAATTGGACGAGAGTGTACTTGTAATTATGTAACACATGTAACAGCTGACTTTTGTCAAAAGTGACAAGCAACATAAAAGGAGACACTGCATAACTACATAATTCTTATTTATATTCAGTATCTTTCTTAGAATTTCGGGCTTTTACATGCTTCGATTCTGTAGTTACAATAGGTTAGGAAAAGTAAGCATTAGCGCATAAAACGCTGTTCGACATATGTATGCTGTACTAATTTTCCATCTTAAATTTCGACTGATAATATGTTAATCGAAATATATTAAGGACTTCAGTGGTTAGATTCATATAAAATTAATAAATAATAATTATATCTATCTGGTTCGGGTTAGTTTTCTTTGACTTAATCAAAACAGAAATAGCGCACACTACGGAGCAAAGCTTAATGTTCCAATCAGAATATCGATGTGTAAAAGTTTCATCACATTGCTTAACTCTTATTGTCAAACGACGCATTGTAATATAGGTTAGAGTTCCATATCATTATATACAAAGATCTTAGGATAGGATTGAACCTGAGTAGGTCCCTACATCATATGACGAGACATTTTGCTTTAAACTAACCTTATATTATTAAATTGAAATTATTCTATTACATACACATACCAAAATTCCTTTCTTTAGTTTACTTCTATAGTATTAATACTATTAAATCCGTCGCTCTTATTGGGACACCCTATATCAGCCAGGTACATACATTTCTTGACAAAAGTTTAATATTGTTTTAATATTATTAGTTTATTTCTTAGAGTAACAATTAGTAGCACGTTTGTTTAGTACTATGTCTTCAATTATTTCCGTTTTTTTAAATAAAATCACTACTTTACCTCCACCATATGGTAAACCACAGTCAGAATTGATAAGTTCACCATCGTGAAGAAATCGTTCTGGTTTAAAATCATCTGGATTGGTCCACGTTTCTTCGTCTCTATTTACTGCAAACATATTGAGCCAGATAGTTGTTCCCTGAAATTGATAATGGTTCTGTTTAAAATAACGCTACATTATGTTGCAATGTATAAGGGTTGATACGTATGATCCTTAGTCAACGCTAGGCTTTTCAAAATTAAGCCAAGAAAAGTTCTCTAGTTTGCCATTTAACTTCACTTTCAGCACCGAAGATACATCAGACGTTCACTTATAATTTAAAGGGTAATCCGAACTCCATGCATTCTCCTTTGAAATATAACCCTGGATAACCCTGGTATTTTGCGCTGTGGATCGCTTACTAAATATGTTGCTACAATGAAGCTTAACGTTCGATATAGTGCCGTGCGGAACTAGCGATAATTTTAGTTTTGTGCACTATTACTGTGTTGAAACCAAATAAAGTTACAACAAGTATCACGAGCTATATACCCATTGCTACTGCTATGCTGATACGAAAGATTGTTGAACCAATGATAAATGATCCCAGTATGATATTTGGAAATTTTTAATCTTTAGAGCAATTAATAATGTTGATTTCATCATTTCACGTATACTTACATACTTGTTTACCTTGCTAACCTGATTGAAAAAGTTTTTTTCTTTTCTTTTCTTTTTCTTTTTTTTTACAGTCAATACTTTATTATATTCTTCGATCAGAATATTTTTTTGTGACACAGCCTTATATTAAACATTTTAAAAATCTTGATAACTTAGGTTTTGGTGCACATTGCACATTTCATAAAGAACATTTGGTCAAACTTTTTAGCGGTGCATGTGAACTCTAGTGTCTTCAAGTTATTTTCTGAAGAATACTATGTCTCCCAAGTCTGTGTTTAGTTTCACATTGGCTGCTGTAATTGCGAACAATGTTCTGTCTGAAAAGAGAGATCCTCTCTGTATCTCGAATTGTGTATATGATCTTGTTATTTATTTCCTCTCCAGATAATGTGGTGTACTACTCGAGTGCTTTAGCTGACATTATATCGTATTTTTCGCTGATCCTATTAAACAGATTTACTGTATTATGGTAAAAATACTATGTTTATATACTTGAGCCGCTAATTAATTTGACTCATTGATCCGAACATTTCTCTTTGTCGCACTTGTCTCTTATTAATTGGCAAGGTTTGATTTATGAGTTTGCGTTTCGATTATTGCTTCAGTAAAACGTACTTTTAACTCAAAGCTTTAAATTTAATTCGTGTATTTTGCCTGAAGTAAGAACCTAAATATTTCTGTACAGCTTGTTATACGGGAGAGCCAGGAAATGGCTTTACCATTGTTTTATTTTCGGTGTTGCTTAGGCCTCCTGGCGGGAAAGTCTCTACATTTATTACATTTAGAGTCAGCACTTCCTTTGATTAGTTGTAAATTAAGGGAAAATTTGATGACAGTTATGATTCCTACTACTGGAGGTACCAGAGGCTTTATGTTTGGTGGGGGCCGCAGTGGCTCAGTAGTTGAGCTTTCACCTCTGGTGCATGGGGTCCCAGATTCAAACCCTGCTCCCACGAAGAGAACTTTGTGGTGATCAAACATCGTGTACATGGGTTACCCCGGGGTTCTATCGTTTCCTCCCACTTTCCCGTTCCACCATTCCTTTCTCAGCATCACCGTCTCTTTTAGCCTAGCCGGCATAAACGTTGAGGGTAAAACTCAAATTTTTCTTTTTTAGTTTTTATGTTTGCTGGATCACATTACGAACTGCTGGATTCTTGAGTCTCCACAGTCTATCTATATACAGAATCGAATCATTAGCCATATCCAGTACCTGTGATCGTCTTTATGACCAGTTATAGCTAGGCGGGATATAATGTATTCTTGCATACCTTCCCATTAGTTGTTCAGACAGAGAAATCTTCTCTAACTATTGATATCCTATATTTCAATAGAAAAACATTCTAGTCAAATGTAGGTGAAGGGAGGTGGTTTTATTTCGTGTAATAAATTTGAGCGCAGAATTCAAGTTTTTACAATTTTACTACAGTTGCTGGATATTCTCACAGAATGCTCTATAACACCAACCAGTGTCTAATGCTCTCCTGAGCTGCCTTTCTTTGTTACTTGTTCAGGCAATACTCCACAAAAATCTTAATATAAATTTCAGACATAAAACTATAATGTCAGGAACGGCTTTATCTTGCTTCAGTATGCAATATTATTTACTCTGGTCGATACCAGGAGACTAGTAGTTAAGATGTGAGATATAGTAAACTGTGTTACTTCAAACATCAAATCGTAATTTCACTCAAAAATAAAAAATAAACATAAGACTGCAACCACTCGTTTATGAGTAGTGTTTCAGTGGGAAATCTATTACTTTTTTTTTAGTTTTATGCAATTTTAGAATGAACTATTACTGTAATGTCAGTAAACCTGGTACGGCATGTTCTCACTGAACATACTGGCTATCGTTAACGCCATTTGCCATGAACTGCTTTGGCCTTTGTAGGTACATTGCCATTACCCCTGAACGATATCCAACTATGAGTTGTCGGACACCGGGCTATTATTGTCCGAGAGTACTGTGTTTCTGCGTTTTCCATGAATCATCCGTACCTACTGCGTGCCTAAAGTTTTACTCGTGCATTTTCACAACAACTATTCTCTTGGATAAAACTTATCTACGGACACAACTCTCTCTGTCATGTTCATAACACTTAATGAAGACGGTAACTCTCCGAGACAGCACCTTGGCCGTGTATGCGCATTGAGGCCCTTGAAGGACTATCTGTTTTTTTTTTTTAAAAAAAAAGAAATTAAGTTCCAGTCGTTGTCACGTAACTCCAGTGTGATGCTCAGTTTTCTATATAGCTCCACGTCTTTTGCACTTATATTCTGTGATGTTTGACCCTGTTTCGGTCAGAGATATGACTTTCTTTCCCAGGACTTTCTGTCAGCAGGAAGTACCAATGTTCTTTAATTGCTGTTTAGCATCTTCTTTCATCGTTGTTCTTGGTTTTGTTTAACTAACTAATGGACTTCAGATTCACAGACACTTCCATATGACTCGAAGCTCCTACATTTCCAGCGTTATTTTTAAAATACTGCTTCTTTTGTTCTTCACTGGTTGAAGAGATCATCTTCATCATAGGTATTCTGCCTTTATTGGCAGGTCACTTGCCGCAGCTGAGAAGCTTCCATGCTCCACGATCCTCCGCTAACCTTTTCGTCTTCGCGTATGATCTTTCTGTTTTAATATCATCCATTAATTGTAGTCTCTTTCGCCCCCTCCCTCTCTTTCCCGCCACCATACCCTCTAGGACGTCCCTCATGATACAATCTCTTCTTAGGCAATGTCCCAACCAGTTTCTCTTCCTCTTCCTAATAATATCTAAAAGTGTTCTTTTCTCATCCACCATTTCTAACACTCTCTCATTCGTTTTCCGCTCGACCCATTTAACTCTTTCCATTCTTCTCCACACCCACATTTCGAAGGCTTCCAGTCGATTTTCGTCACCCTTACGCAATGTCCACGTTTCCGCCCCATACAGCACAACACTCCACACGAAGCATTTTATGAATCTTTTTCTCAACTCTTTGTTCAAGGTCTCACAAAACAGACTTTTCTTTCTTTTAAAGGCTTCTTTCGCCATTCCTATTCCTGCTTTTATTTCACGTTCGCATTTCATGTCATTACTAAGAACACTACCCAGGTATCGAAAACTATTCACTTGTTCTATTTTCTCCCCTCCTACTTTTATATTTGACACAGACCCCTTCGTTCCAATCACCATGGCTTTTGTCTTTCTAACATTTATTTTCATCCCATATTCTTCAAAGCCTCTTCTCATTTTTTCTAACATTTTATTGATTTTCTTTTCAGATTCTGCAGCAAGGGCCATATCGTCTGCAAATCTTATGCATCTAATCATTCTACCTCCTACCGAAATGCCATCATCATCATGTAGGCTCTTTTTTACTATCTCTTCTAGATAGACATTAAATAGTGTTGGCGAGAGGCAGCATCCTGGTCGAACTCCCCTTCCAATTGTACTCTCTTCCGTCAGTTCTTCCTCTATTCTAACACTTACTTGTTGGTTCATGTATAAGTTTCTTATGAGTCTTCTATCTTTCCATTCCAACCCTATCTTTGTTAGAACTCCCAACAAAAATTCCCAATTCACGCGGTCAAAAGTCTTTTCTAGATCAATAAATACAACATACACCTCTTTCCCTTTTCCTATAAATCTTTCACAGATCACCCTTAATAATCCAATAGCATCTCTTGTGCCCTTGCCTCTTCTGAACCCGAACTGCTCTTCCTCAGCATATGTATTTGTTCTTCCATATAACCTTCTGTTCAGTATTCGGAGCAGAATTTTAGCTGCATGAGATATGAGACTAATAGTTCTATAATCCTCACATCTCTTTGGGTTCGATTTCTTAGCCATCGGTATCATGATCGATTTCAGAAAGTCTCTTGGCCATTCTCCTGTTTCATATATTTCATTGCATAGTCGCCACAATTCTTTCTTTCCCTTGTCTCCTATATTTTTAATGAATTCAATTGGTATGGTATCTATTCCTGTTGCCTTTCCATTCCTAATCTCAGATATAGCCTTTTCAAACTCATCCCGAAGAATACTAAATCCTTTATCATCCTCGCCTACTTCATTTTCCACTTCAACATTTAGGCTACACGGTCTATCCCTACTCTCATATAAGTCTTCAACGTATTCTTTCCACCTTCCTATGACCTCATTTCTCTCGCTGACTATCTTCCCATTCTTATTTTCTACTGCCATCATGATACTCCCTTGTTTCCTCCGAAATTCCATAGATTTCACCTCCTTGTACATTTCCTCATATTTCCCAACTCTTTCTAATTCTTCTATGTCCTCGCATTTTATTTTGTAAAACTCTTCCCTCGCTTTGTCTGTTCCTATTCGTAATTCATTATTTAACTTTCTGTACATATTTCTGCCCTCTTCTGTATCAACCTGTTTCCACATATTCCTCTCCCTCATTTTCTGCAACATCTGCTCTTTAACCCATGATTTCTTAGCAGTTTTGTGTTCGCGGTAGCCTACTGCTTCTTCTGCAGCCTGTTGTAAGCAACGTTTAATATGTTCCCACCGTGCGTTACTACCTGCGCCTATCCTTTCCTCGTTTGAACATTTTTTTCCGAACAGTTGAAGAGAAGGGGAATTCAAAATTAGTTCTTTTTCACACTTGGTTTCAGTTCAATTCATGCACCGTTTTATTTCGCCGATGTCCATTACAGCAATGCACATTCTGTGTTGTTTGGCTGTCTTCTTTGATCTTAAATCATTTTGTTTCTTATGCATTCTGTTTCATTTTATACAGAGTTTTATTATTTGTTCCGTTCACTGTCTATGCAGACGTAATGGCTAACCGATGGACGTGTATTATATTCGTCACCAGGAATTCAGCTGCAATCCATCCATCCATCCAATTGTAAATTCCATAATGCCACATTGTTGCTATTGTTTTCATTGTTTCACCATGATGTACCACTTGCACGTATTCCCATTTGCAAACCGAAAATTTAATGGAAGATGGTGGCTGGGATGGATAACATGTGTCAGAGAAACAGTACTTGATCCAACATGTTTTTCATATGCTCACATTCATGTTCACTTACACCTAAAGAAACTAAAGCAATTGTATGCCCGAGCGTTACGGTAGTGCGTGATTGAATTCCGGGTATATGAAGGCCCATAACCATGCAAATTACCTATAGGAACCGCTAAAATTAGTACAGTGCACAATGGACCGCGGAAAACTTTGATTTTCAATTTTACACCTATCTCGAAGAAGCACTTCGTGTATGTACACTCATGTCCAATATGGTTGTCGCATATCTATAACTGTCTTCTTGTAAGAATATAATTTGATAAGGAATTTGCAAGGTACTTTCAATACCGATATTATGTGTATAATCGGGAAATATATATTTGTGGTAAATTTCACAGAAAAAGAATTATAAATACGAAAATTAGAATTAGTAAAACAAAAGTTTGCTAAATGAAAGTTTTATTTTTGTTTTATTGTTATTATTTACTACTCTTTTAACATGAAATTTGCCACATACGTGTCTTTGCCGATTATACACATACTAACATTACAAGAAATATCGGGAAATTCGTTATCAAATTATATTCCTACAATAACATATTTGTAGACATTCGCCAATAATTTTGGACATGAGTGTACCTTTTCAGTATCATTTGTTATTAAACAGAATGTAAATATGGAAAAATCTGATTTCCAAGTTCAAATTTCCAAGAAATTTATGTTTTTTTTTTAAATCTCAATATATTTTCAGTTCTACTGTGTGGTTATGGAAGTCACAGCTTCAATTGCAGACCCTACTGCCATAATACTCTAAGACACTACTGCCTGTCAGTCAGTACGCACAAGAAAATGAGCAAGTGCTCTCTGCGGGCAGAGAATAATGATTCTGCTAAGCAGACGCCAATTAGAGGTCACATTGAGGACACTAAATTTTAGCAGACGTCATCGAAACGTGGACCCAGCGTCAAAATAACATTGTGCAATTACGCCTGCGTGTTGAGTTTGGTTTCGATCTGGTGGTGTTATTGCGTGGATTGCCATTTTATTATCGGGCTGTACGGTTGCATAGTATCTGTAATTACAACACACTTATTATAGTGAGCAATCATACAATATTAGATCCCGGTTTTTATATTTGCAACAAACAACTTTCTTTCAGGCTAAAATAGAGGGCCAGATAGAATACTGTTCTCGCTTTATATTTTTTGATGTTATAATGCGACAATTATATATTTTGTGACAATTTTGTTATTAGTTTCTCCACGCTCCTCTATCTGTTTGTAACATTTCTTCCCTCGTAACACTACATAGCTAACAGGTCCGATGTTACTAAAGTTCACACATAAGCTACCTAAATGAAATTGCATACATTCCTACATCACTTTCTGCAATAGAAATACAGTGATTATGACTTACTTTCTCCAGTATTTGTAGCTGTTTTCTGAACTTCTACAATCAGTTGTACATTCCGTCTACTGAAGTTTATGTCGCGTAGTTATGTATATCCTAGCACTACCCGATTATTCCTAACTCTTACGAAAGTAATTAATCACTTACTTTCGGTATTTTGTAGCTTTCCAATACAAAATCCTCCAGAACCGTTCTTGGAAGAATTGGTATCACGGGCATTATTCTCTGTACTTCAAGGATAGTAGCAGCTGTATAAGGCATCCTAAGATAAACAGAAAAGATTATTAGTATAGATTTAAGAATATGTTGCAATTAATAAATAGCCAATATGAATAATGAATTGACTTTTATTCGTTCAGCATTTATTGGAGATAAATATTGAAATGAATATGTTGGTTACCTCTTGGCATGAAGATCAAAAGATGGTGCATTATTCATTCCAATGACATCAGATATTTCTTTCTGCACAATTCTCTGAACCTCAGGATGCAATGTTAGATAAAACACAATGAAGCTTAAGGTATTACTAGCAGTGTCCAAACCAGCCAGCACCAAAGATTTAATCATATCACTGGAGCCATCCACTGTAAAAATGACAATTCGAGTTCAAGTAGTAAAAGGTAATAAAAACTCAATTATTTTGTTTGTCCAATTGTCAACACTTTGTCAAACTATCAACTATCAATATTAGTGGTTTTAGCTGTTCACATTGTAAACTTGAGAAAAAGAAATACTTTTAGGTCTTAATTTTGATCTACATAGAGGCACAATTTTTAAATACCTAATTTGTAAGTGAAATATATTAGTGAGCATATGTTCTTTATAAAAGTGAAATATTCAACAGACAGCATAAAATATTACAAAGAAATGGATATAATTGTTGATATGTGATGAAATTTCACTTACTAAGTATTTATTAAATATACAGAATGCTATTCGTATGACACTACATTACCGTAATTGTTTAACAAAATTTTAATGTCTTTGGAGGGCTCGTTTTATCTCAAAAAACATGGGAGCAAACCAGAAAGTGGGAAAGGCTATTTTAAATCAAGTTTCCCCGGTTATATAATTTTAATAATTTTCTAACCAAAACTGAAAATTAAATTTTAGGAGGGTGGAATGCACTTAGAATGGCATTGCACTAGAGTAATAGGACCTAATTATCAAAATAATTTTGGCAATATACATTGACTCTCACTTATAGAATTACATTTTTCCTCGGAGAGTGTGTCGGCTTGGCACAGCAACAGTACAATACATTTAAAATTCCGGAGACCTCCAAAATTTTGCCTTGTTTGAATAAAACTATCAAGTAAAATAGAAGCTTCGTTCTGTATTAAGTTAATAATTGGTTATAATTATATTCTCTTTGACGAATAAAATATACAAAATAATTTACAGACATTTTGTCTGTTAAAAGATTTCTTATAATCATATAATCTACGCTTTTGAACAACTTAGCATTTTATTCAAAGGAAATGAATCATTTGCTAACCTATGTTCGTCTTTCAGAGATGTGAATGTCACTATACTTTTCTCTACTGATACGGACATATTATGTAACTGAATGATGTTTCACTTCACTTTCTCATATCTGCCATTGGTTTTGCTGTTTTACTAGACTTTATCATAAGTCCCATTGGTTTTCCTGGCAAGTCTAGTTCTTTACTCGTAACTCAATGTGATTACTTCTAGTTTACGTTACTCGAGAAACATAATAAATTCATTTTCCCTTTTAATTGTCTAATATGTGTTAATTGAAAATCTCTGATAAAAAGGAAGGTCTCTCTCATAGAGATTCATTTCAGTTTGTTGTGTTCTTGATTGTTGAAAGAACAGCGTTTATTTCGAAATCATTATATTAGTGGAAAATGAATATTAATATGAATGCAGAAATTGTAAAATAATATACCGGTATTACAATGTACCATTATTACAAATTACCTTCATCAACACTTTTTCTCACAACAAGATACTTAATTTGATAGAAAATTAATTTATTATAATCATTCAAATTATCACTTTATTCATCTTCATCGTTGAATAGAATTAAAGATAAACGTCAAAATCAATTTGCTAGACATTATATCACGTATTAACATTTAAAGTACATATTTTTAATAACAGGTTAGGAGGAGAGCTTCTATATACAACGTAAAATTGTGTTATTGTGAACAGAAGTGCATTCATAATTTCAATTTCCCAATGTTTCCGTAAGTACTATTTTCTTTCAACGATATTCCTTGTAAGAGTCTTAACAATGAAAGAAAATAGCTATTGTAATTTAGATATTTTACTTCTTTATTGACCATAAATATTGAAGTTCAATATTTCAGTATTCTTTCCACAAATTGAAATTTTCAATTATTTCGAATATTAAACTGAACAGATGCATTTTTGATAACACATAATTTAAAATATATACATTTTCCTGCACAAACTGATTTATATTAACTAACTTGTTGAATTAGAAATGTGATAAAAGATATAATTTATCATTATGTAAGAAATATTCTTTGTCATTAACCTCCACGTCAAGTGTGAATATTTTTTATACTATTAATGAACCTTCAGCATTTTATTATGTACGTTCCGCTGTTCCTACCGAAGAGGGAGTCTCATAGATGCAACTACTGGCGCAATCACCAGCGTTCTTGCGCTGGCTGCGATTCCGATAAATAAAAGTGATTCTCAGTATTTGAATTATAAGTCCTTTCATTTGTTAGGTACGTAAGACATGGAATTAACTGATGCTAATATGTATTCAATAAACCACTTTGCATCCTTACATACGTTTTATTTTTAACTTAAAAAATTACTGATTAGGTAAATTCATTCTTCAAAGAGCTACAATGGCTGTAAATGCAATAATGATCTAAATTGCACTACGCCTTTATTTTTTGTTAGGTGATTTCCATGATAGGAACACAGTATCAGCTGCCAATGACTATTTTTTAAGTCCTCGCTATTGATCTACTTATTGCTCGAAATCATTCATAATTTCAACTTGTGATTGGAAAGCTTTTCCAACCTCAGTGTGTGAGTCGAAACTCAGTAGCGTCTTTCAAACAACAAGTTTATAATTTACTGATATCAGAACAGAGTTGATTATCATCACACGAAAAAGAGCTAATAGAGAAGCTTCATATAATTATACAAAATTTAAAGTACGTTTTGTAACACGTATGCATGTATATATTATGCTTATATATCAAAGTGTAGCACAGTAAATAATGTTATATATTTAATATTCACGTGTGTGTGTGCGTTTATGACTAAGTGAGCGTTAGTTTCTATAAAACATTTTATTTACTATCTAACTTTTCTTATCGTAAAGTATTTCCCCAGAATTTTACATAATGTTATTTTGGTAGACAATGCTCCTTATTGACCTAATCTCAACATGTAAAACAAATACAAATAAAAAATAATGAATTGCTATTTTTAAATTCAAATCATTGTATTTCGTTTCATTCAGATGTTAAACTTTGGAAGCAATTTGCTAATTTAAAAGTATTCTGACTAGTTAATTCATAATTAAACTGCACTGATACGAATTTATATCAAAATGTATAATGTTAGGGATTTTAGAATAAGCACGGTTTTGTAGTCTACTGGAGAGAAGTCTAACGTTTTAATCGAATAACTAGTTTGAGATAATGAAAAAATAATGAAATATTTCAGATAATTTAGAACCAGTACTCTTACAACAACTTTCAATTTCCAAAATGTGAGTAAAAGAAGGACTCTTTCTAATCATGATAATATAAGTATTATCATATAATTAAGATATTTATTAAGTTTTAAACTTATATTTACTCTCAATTAAACAATCAATATTTTGGAAATGGTCGTGAACTTATACAGTTTTGCTTAGCAACTTTGGGGAATTTCTGGCTCAGAAAATATTTACGTTAGAAGGTGGTAAGAAACAAAATATGTGGTTACTCTGCATTCAATTTTCATGGCGTATTTAAACTAAAGAATGTTTCCAATTAGCTTCTTAATTTCGTAAAACTGACGGACGATTAAGATTTTCGTTGTGCAATACTTTTAGAACGAAAATAGTTGTCTAATAAATGAAATCATAAAACTTTGTCAGAAATTCATTCGGAAGACTGCTAATGATTACTTACATTTAATAGAAATATGCCAATTACCAGCTCGTCATTAAAATACCTAAGTAATATATCATTTTTTTCTCTAAAATCACCCACGTAGACACTTACTGGTTAGACTAGAATCCTCCTTTTGCATTTCCTGTAGTAAATAATCAATAAGATCTTGCAACCTATTGCTATCGTGGTTCCCAGTATGTTTTTGAAACAAATCCTGTAATTAAAAATGTTTATTTTACAATATGACTCTAGAGGTTGTGTGATTTGTATCTTTTACATTTTCAAACTTGTGCTATTGGGAAACATAAAAACCGACTAGGACGTTCATACTTTCTTAACGTTAGAAGTCATAGCCATTTTATTATATCGTGCGTCACATATAATGTTTATGAATATATTTAGAGCCGTTAGCAGTTAGTTCAATGAATTTGTAAATTAAGTATTCCAAATTATTTCCCATGTATACGTAACACTTATAAGTGAGTTAATATTTTTGTATATGCAAAATAAGTTAACTATCATGTATATTAATGTTAAGATTAATGTCACTAAAAGTAAATTATGGTTGTCAGAAATAATAGCTTTGTACTATAATTAAGCATGTGGGCTCCGAAGATGATGAAGTGGAGTTCCTTTACATGAATATAACATTATTAGTTCATATAAAACCGGGATATTTACATCTCAATAAAATATGTACGAGGAAATAACACTACTTTTGGGGTGGGGGAAAGATGAGCAAAATATTCCCTCATATGAAGCTAATAAACGTAGAGTGCTAAGTTCAAAACTAATAAAATAATAATATTCTATTCATCTACAGGGTCTTCACTTTTAGTTTATCATCATATGAAAGTGGGATATGTATATCTCAATAAAATGTGTACGAAGTATGAACACTAATTTTTCGGATAATGATGAGCAAAATTTTCCCTTATATCAGGCTAAAAAACGTACAGTGCCAAGTTCAAAACTAATAAACTGATAATTTTATATTCGTCTACTGGGTTTTCACTTTCAGTTTATCACCATGCAAAAGTGAGATAAGAATATCTCATTAAAATGTGTACGAGGAAAGAACACTAGTTTTTTGGATGATGATAAACAAAATATTCCCTCATATCAAGCAGAAAAACGTACATTGCCAAGTTCCAAACTAATAAACTAATAATTCTGAATTTATCTACAGGGTCCCCATTTTCAGTTTTTCATCATATAAAAGTGGGATATGTATATGTCATTAAGCTATATGCAAGGAAAAAACATTAATTTTTCTGGGAAAGATGATCAAAATGTTCCGTCATATAAAGATAATAACCTTACAGTGCCAAGTTCAAAACTAATAAGCTGATAATTTTAGATTCATCTACAGGCTAGCAACTTTCAGTTTTTCACTATATACAAGTGAGATATGCATATCTCATTAAAATATATGCGAGGGAAAAATACTAATTTTCCTGGGAAAGATCATCAATTTATTCCCTCAGATAAAGCCAAAAAAATCCAGTGCCGAGTTCAAAATTTATCAATTAATAATTTTACGTTCATCTACACATACCCCACTTTCAGTTTATTACCATATAGAAGTGGGATATGCATATCTCATTAACATATGTACGAGCAAATAAGATTAATTTTTCAGATAATGAAGTGCAAGATACCCACTCACATCAAGCTGAAAAACGTACAGTACCAAGTTCAAAACTAAAAAACTACAAGTTCAATATATAATGATAATTTAATATTCATCTACGCGGTCCCAACTTTCAGTTTATCACCATATAAAAGTGGGCTATGTACATCTCAATAAAATATGTACGACGAATAAACACTAGTTTTGGGGGAAAACATCAGCAAAATATTCCTTCATATGAAGCTAAAAAAAGTAGAGTGTCAAGTTCAAGACTAATAAAATAATAGTTTTCTATTCATATACATGGTCAAGTTCGTCGACATATAAAAGTAGGCTATACATATCTCATTAAAATATATACGAGAAAAGGAGACTAATTTTGGAGAAAAAGATCAGGATAAAAATTCCTCATATCTAACTAATAAGCGTACAGTGCCAAGTTCAAAACTAATAAACTAATAATTGTATATTCATTTACACAGACACCACTTTCAGTTTATCACCATACAAAAGTAGGATATGTATATCTCATTAAAATATGAACGAGGAAAAATATTAATTTTTCGCAAACGATAAGGAAAATAAACCTTCATACCAAGCTGAAAGACGTACAGTGCCAAGTTCAAAACTAATAAACTGATAGTATTATATTCATCTACAGGGTCTCCACTTTTGGGCTATCACCATATGAGAGTGGAATATGTATATCTCATTAAATTATGTACGAGAAAATAACCAACATTTGACGAATAATGATGAGCAAAATATTCCCTTATATCTTGCTAAGAAACATACAGTGACAAAATCAAAACTAATGAACTAATAATTTTATATTCGCCTAAAGGGATTCAACTTTCAGTTTATCACAATATAAAAGTGAGCTATGTATATATAATTAAAATATATACGAGGAAAGAGACTAATTTTCTAAAAAAAAGCAGGAAAATATTACCTCATATCCAACTAATAGACGTACAGGGGCAAGTTAAAAACTAACAAACTAATAATTTTATATTCATCTATAGGGTCTTCACTTTTAGTTTATCATCATATGAAAGTGGGATATGTATATCTCAATAATTTGTGTACGAGGTATGAACACTAATTTTTCGGACAATGATGAGCAAAATATTCCCTCATATCAAGCTAAAGAACGTACAATGCCAAGTTCAAAACTAATAAGTTAACAGTTTAAATTCATCCACAGGGTCCCCAATTTCAGTGTATCATCATATAGTAAAACTTTGTATATTTTTTGTCTCATATATAATAATGAGGTAGAGCTGTTAATAAAAAGAGCGTTCGGTATCGACTCCCACTACCAGTATTTTATTATAAAAAGTTCCTCTATCAAAATATTTTTACAAAATACTATACCAATTGATTTCTCTATATTAGGGTGAGTAAAGGTGGTCTTTGACTGTAAAGTCGCAGACAGGATCTCCAACAGAGCCCCGTAGGAGGCTAAGAGGAGTGGAATTAAGGAACCAATGCTCCGTAGCAAGCAGAGGCAGGTTAAGTTGCCAATAGAGCCCCGTAGCAGGCTAAGCGGCTGAGGTTTGGATTCCCAGACTGAGCTCCATAGCACGCTAAGCCAGGAGATAGGATAGGCATAGTCCCGTAGCAGACTAGAGGCCTGGGCTTAGGTTACTTCAAGAGTCCCGTAACAGACTAAAGGAAGGTAACCAGAAAACCGGTACTGAGCTGGATTCTTCTGTCCAATTTAAGCGTCCCTTGGGTGGCGGTGGCGCTGCTGCTTCAATTTCGTCTTCTGCTCTGTGGGAGGGGCTAAACGTCGTCTGCAGGTGATTGCAGGTCCCCCTGGTGGAAGTTCTTCTTGATGATGCACGTTGGGGTGTTTACAAACATTTGATGTGTGGATTCGTTTGTAAACAACTTCACAGGGGATATTACACCCCCTGGCTTGTTTAGAAATAAGCGGAAGGGTGGTTCTTGTTTATGTGATAGTTAGCAATACTGAGAAATCACTCACAAAAAATCACTAAGCACTAAACACTTGTGGTACTGAAATAAATGAAAATCACTTTTCGGAGCAGTAATGTGGTAGGAGAATAAAGCACTTAAAAGGTGGTCCCTATATACAGGCAGGATCCGTATATGGTACATGATACTTCATTTCCCTCGAGATAGGGCTGTTTTTGGCTTGGCGTTAATAAATATATACTAATTGACTTATAGTAACTGGAGTTGGAGTCTGTCTTAGCGGTTGCTCCTTAGTTGTATTATTGGTATTAAATGTTTCCAATGGAATAGGAGATGAAATTTATATGCGGGTCGTTCGAGATTTGTTTAGTAACGAGCAAAGACGACGATATAATATGTATAAAATAATAAAAGTTAGAAGTACTAAAAAAGCTACTATTGGCACTGAGATATAAAGGTAATTTATATTAGAAAGTTCGTGATTCGAACGGCGTGATTTCTTGGTCACCCTGTATAAGGTGCAAAAGTTTATAAAATATATGCACTAAAGATATGTATTTCAATAAAATAATCTAATTTTAAATGCCAATGACGATGATAATGATAGTCCTGAATTCCAGATCACCCTGTATAACGTAATTGTGGTCCTGGCTTTTGGAACTTCCTGTATAATATTCAAGTTGCATAATGTCGGTGACAATATGTAGTTCATAGTGGAAAAAGGAAATATATATAAAAGAATTGTAATATATAGATTAGTTGTCCTTGTAAAGATCATTTGCCTTTTAAATGCGGAAATGCAGATGTCAGCATTCTTTTCTTCAGCCTTTAAATAAACGAATCAGCTTTTTATGAAGTGAAGAGGAAATGGATGTTTGTACCGTTATGAAAAGTGTCTTTATCTGCTGAAGTCGTATCTTTGTATTTCTTTTTTCCTAGTGGTGAGTACTATATTTTTTTCGCTCGTGTAGAAAATAACAAAGAGGTTATTTATTCTTGTTCTATATAATGTCTGTCTTCATAAAATGGCTTAATAGGGTCTACTGAAATTTCTTGTATTTTCTTCCGAAAATAATTTGGAAACTCTATCTTATAAAGGTTAGGATTGAGTCTATCCAGGATTTGAACGGGTCGCATGTAGGAAGCTAAAAAAATTTCCGGCACTCCGATTTGCCGATTAGGAAAGTAGACCATTACTTTTTCTCCCTTTTCAAATTCAGTTTGTCGGTATCTTCTGTCGAAATACATTTTTTTCTTATTATAGCTAGCAATCAAGTTATTCTGTACACTCTCTCGTATTTTATTCAAATGTCCCTTGTTGACACATAATTTTGGAGATGACGCTAACGCAATATCAGAGACGGTCTTAGGTTCATATCCATACATGAGGGAAAAAGGAGAATATTTAGTTCCGGCTTGCACAAATGTATTAATGCCGAATGTAATATATGGTATCAGCTTCTGCCAAAGATTTTGGTTTTCTTGCACGAAAAATTTAAGTGCATTCTGTATTGTCTTGTGGAATGTTTCCACTATGCATAGTTATTTATGGTCGTATGCGGGGCAAAATTTAAATTCAAAGTTATAGCATTTTGCCAAATTTTCCAGCCTCTTGGCGCTATGTACTGGATGTCTATCCAGGTATAAATATGAAAAAGGTCCAAATTTATGTATGATGTCATATATGAGAAATTGTTCAATTTCTTCCGCTGTTATGTTGTCCACAACCTTGGTCACACAATATCTTGTGGACATTTCTATAGCCACTAATATGTGTTTAAATTGTCCATTTCCCACTGTTATTTTTCCAATAGAATCATAGTGCCAAGCTGTTGCGATCGGGTTAGGTGGGCGATGAAGTAATTGACCCGCTGGTTTAACTGGTAATTTCTTGAATTTCTGACATAAAATGCATGTCTTAATTCTTTTGGCAATGTAAGCTTTCATATTAGGAAAGTAGTATTTCCAAAGCGCCGAATGATATGTTTTAGTATATCCAAAGTGTGGTGCCATGGGGTATTGTGTAAGGCATGAAACCACTTACTTAATAAAGATTTCGGCACACAAATTAAATATAGTAGTCCTAGTTGGGGATGCTTCTTTGTTCTGTATAATATCCCGTCTTCTAAAGAAAAATATTTTGCGGCCCGAAGAGTAGACAACTTATTAGGTTCCTTATTTTCCAAAACAGTGATAATGTCAGAGAATGAAGGATCTTTCCTTTGTTCTTCTGCTAAATTTGGTAGTATTATAGGTTGTTCAATTTGGTGAGTAGTGTCTAAAGAATGGGATGCAAATACTTTAGCATCTTCTGTGTCCGAGAAGTTGTCAACTTCTTGCTTTTCTTCCTGTTTAATTTCTTGTTTATCTTCTAAACGACTAAAGATGTCCGCTGGGAGTAATTGACTTTTAATGTGTTGTATTTTGAAATTGTAGTCTGCTAAGAATATTCGGTAGCGACTAAATTTTCCAACTTTTCCAACTTTCCGCCTGTGTTGTGAGAGATGTCAAGCATTTGGTGTCTATAAATAATTTAAATCTATTTAGTAGGAAGTATCTAAATTTTCTCAAAACATAAATTAAGGCGTACAGCTTTTTTTGCCAAGTGGATGTTTTCCTTTCACTTGGTGTAAAACGAGTTCTTGTTTCGTTTTATGGTTATAACATGCTAATAAGCCTCCTGCGGAGATAGAGGGAGCGTCAGTATACACGCCTACTTCCAATGTGGGATCGAAGTGAAACAAATATGGCGCGTGTATGATGTCCATCTTAAGTTTCTCAAATAATTCGTCATGCTGAGAGGTCCATTGAAATTTTGAATTCTTGTCTAAAAGGCACTGAAATGTTGCTATTTTTTCCGAAAAATTTTTTATATGTGCTTTTAAATAAGAACATAATCCTAAAAAGCTTTTCAGAGTTCTTTTAGTAGTTTGTTTCTTAAAGTTTCGAATCTTGTTAGCGATATTGGGTGATATCTTGATTTCTTTCCCACTAACTGTGAAGCCTAAAACGTCCAATTTTGTGTATAACAAGTGGGTCTCTTTGGACTGGCACAAAAATCATGCTTTCGTAATCTTTTAAAAAGTAATTCTAAATTCAATAAGTGTTGTTTCCAATTTTTACTTCCTATGACAAAATCATCAGCAAAGGCAGTTATACGGGGTGGTAGGCCCTCTAAAAGCATGCGTACAGCTATACTGAGTCCGGCGGCGAAACTTGAGTGACCCGTTGTACAGCTCTGGAATTTATATGCCTTTCTAGTATGGTTGACCTCAAAAGTCATGTATTTTTGGCTTTTGGGATGCAACAATAGCTGAAAATACGAAGATTTTATGTCAATGGTGGATATACAGGCTTTTCCTCTTAAAACGTGTAGAATATCCTCCGTATATTGAAATGGAATACTTAGGTAATGTGGGAACTTATTGCAAGCTTGGAGGTTCATAACTAGCCGGAATTCCGAAGTCCCGGGCTTTTTCACAATGATCAATGGTGATGAAAACGAACTATCGTTAGTTTCCTTGATAATATAAGCGTCTAAGAGTTGCTTAATTTGTAAATCAATTTGACGTCTTACTGCTAATGAAACCGGAGGAGATCTTTGATGAAGGATGCTCTTTTGTCTATCCTTATTTTATGTATATAACCTCGGAAATATCCAATATCTGTTGGTTTGTACTAAAAAACATCTCTATATTTAAAGAGTAAATCTTGTACGGCTTTATTTTTTCTTCTGATAAATCCGGGTTAATGTCAAACAAATTAATAAAAAATAATTTTCTTTCTTCTAATCGATCCTGAATTTCTTTTTCTGATCTGTAAGAAGCTTCGTCATCATGGTCACTACCTGGACAATTACCCTGTAAATCTGTTTCTTGATGGTTCTCTTCTACGTATGCTACAGGTGTGTTCTTTGCAAGTGTTACCAGCCTGTTTCTAGGATTCGATATTAATAGAGTGAAGTTATTTTTAGGTACTTTGGTAGGCAATGTTTGCAGACCATGCCTGTCAAATAAATTCTCTAATGGAAAAATGAAAAATGTTTGCGTTTCTTCTGCTGATTTTTAATACTAATAGGTAAAAATAAATGTGTCCTGGCAGGTAGAGTGACTTTTCTGGTTGTAAAAACATCAGACGATTTGCATTGCCTAATCGTATTCATGGCACTAGACGATAGTTTTTCCTGAGTATTAATCTCCCTTGGATACTGTGGAGGTCTAGGTTTTTTGTACACTGAGAGTGTATGATTTTGCAAATCGATCTTTGCTTGCAATCGGTTTAAAATATCCTCGCCTAATAAAGGTAGAAAATCTCCATGTTGTAAGATTCTGAAGTAATGTGAGAATGTCGTTAAGCCCAATCTAAATTTAATTAAAGCTATGTATCGTAGATTTATAATAGAATTCTCAATTCCTCTCAAATTATTTGTGAAAGGGATTAATTTTGTATTAGGAGGAATGGCTAATCTAGGCCAGAGAGACAACTAACTTCCAGTATCAATAATTACAGGATATTTTTCTCTATTGACCGATACATTAACTAATAATCTATGGTCTTGATTTAACATGTTAACACTTCCTCTTCTTTCCGACAAAAGAGGCACTGCATATAACGATTCGTTCCCTATCATCTGATGTTCATCTTATATATGTTTTCGGCTCCCAGAACATTTTCTTGTTGGGGTCTGTCCTGGGGCCCGTATATACGTTTGCCTGTTGTTGTATATTTTTAAAACATACGCTGGAGGTATGTCCTCTCTTATAGCACGTTCCATATACCGTGATAGTTTCCGGTCTAGGAATATCATTATTGTTAATATTATTGTTTTTAGGACCATTCTTTCTCCCATTTTTCTGATGGTTCTGATTATTATTTGTGTTTTTCGATTTATGATTATTACGGCCGCCTTTTCTAAATTGTGAGGCTTTCATAGCATTCTGGGCCACCAAAAAGATAGTACGACCATCTGGTTTACTAATTTAGAAAAGTCTAACGATTTAGTTGTATTAGAATTACCAGAAGTGCTAGGCGCCGGGGGGTCAGGCGGGGGATTCTGGTTCACGGTTTGGTGGGAGGAACTTGTAGGTATTTGATTTTGTGGTGTAGCTTGTAATTGAGGTACAGAAGGTGCGGAGAACATAGGAGGAGGTTGTTAATATTGACTCCAATTATACGCTGGATTATATAACGGAAATGTGATTTTTTGTTGTTGCTGGTGAACAGGAAAGGAAGCGCCAGCGATCGGTCTCGAATGTAAATTGCTGATTGGTGTATTTTGTTCGCACAACGAGTAAATGGCATGTTGTAGTTCAAAATGATCACGCTTCTTCATGAAGTCATTCGCTTTTTCTAAATTATGTAAGTGAGTCTGTAGAGCCTGAACGGTTGTAAAGGATTCTAATGCTATTTTTATAACAAATTTTTCTACAAACCTAACGATAAATAATTGATTTTCTGTTCCTCGGTGGACTGAGGTAAAATTTGCCTAATTACTCTTAATTTCCTAAGAAAGTAAGCATCTATTGGTTCACTTTCCCCTTGCTGAACCTGGAAAATTTCAAATTCTGTCTTATACGCTGGAAGTTTCGCCCTGCTCAAATCTATTAATTTGTCTTTTAATTGATCATAATTTACTGTGTCCAATTGATTCTGAGCTTTTAATTGCAAAACCAAATCCAGAGCGACATCCTGCAAATACATAGGTAACAGCTCTTTCTTCTTCTGTTCGTTCCACGAATGTAATAGTGCAGGATGGTCAATGAGCATAAAGAACATATCGGGATCCTCCGTCACGTGACCCGAGTAGTTAGTAAGATCACGAATTCTGCTCCATATTAAAAATGTTTTCTGGAAAAGTGTTTTTACTAGTTCTAATTTGAGGCATAAACAAATTCAGTTCACTAAAAAAATAACACTTAAAAATTCACATACCTTCCAAAGAAAAAAGTCCACTTTCAGTTAATAAAAATACTGTTTGGTAGGGGGTATTCAGAGCTCATTCTGAGCAGGTCAAGCCCCTACCTTGTAAAACTTTGTATATTTTTGTCTCATATATAAGGAAGAGGTAGAGCTGTTAATAAAAACTTCACATGGGATATTACAATATAAATGTGGTCTATGTACATATCAATAAAATATGTAGAAGGAAAGAACACTAGTTTTTCTAGGAAGATGAACAAAATATTCCTTATATAAAGCTACTAAACGTAAAGTGCCAAGTTCAAAACTAATAAAATAATATTTTTATATTCATCTATAGGGACCAAAGTTTCAGTTTGACACCATATTAAAGCGAACTATGTACATTTCTTAAAATATGTACGAGAAAAAATCTAATTTTTAGGATAATGATGAGCAAAATATTCCCTCATATCAAGCTGAAAAACGTACAGTGCCAAGTTCAAAATTAATGAGGTGATAATTTTATATTCATCTACAGTGTCCCAATTTTCATTTTTTCATTTTATAGAAGTGCGCTATGGATATGTGATTAAAATATATACGAGGAAAGAACACTGATTTTTCAGGCAAAGATGATCAAAATATTCCCTCATATAAAGTTAAAAAACTTACAGAGTCAAGTTCAAAATTAATAAACTAATACTTTTACATTGATCTACACGTATCCCACTTTGAGTTTATCGCCATATATATGTTATATATGTGTATCTTACTAAGATATGTACGAGGAAAGAACAAGAATTTTTGGGATAATGGGGTTATTCCCTCATATAAAGATAATAACCCTATAGTGCCAGTTACAAAAGTAAAAAAATGATAATGTTCTATTCATATACATGGTCCCCACTTTCAGTTTGTCAACATATAAATGTGGGCTATGCATATCATATTAAAATATATACAAGTAATGGAGGCAAATTTTCCCGAAAAATAAACAAGAAAATATTTCCTCATAGCCAACTAATAAACGTACAGTGCCAAGTTAAAAACTAATAAAATAATATTATTTTATATTCATCTACAGCGTACCCACATTCAGTTTATCACTCTAAAAAAGTGGGCTATGTATATCTTAACAAAATATGTACGAAGAAAGAACATTAGTTTATGGGGAAAGTTGCGCAAAATATTCCGTTATATGAAGCTAATAAACGTACAGTACAAAGTTCAAAAGTAATAAAACAATCATTTTACATTTATCTACGGACTCACATTCAGTTTGTCGACATATAAACGTGGGTTATGTATTTTGATTATAATATATACGAGGAAAAGAGACTAATTTTCCCGAAAAAAAAATCATCAAAATATTCCCTCATATCCAACTAATAAACGTACAGTGTCAAGTTCAAAACTAATAAACTAGTAATTTTATATTCATCTACAGGGACTCCAATTTCAGTTTATCTTATTATAAAAGTGGGCTACGTGCATCTCATTAAACAATGTACGACCAAAGAATAATAATTATTCGGATAATGATGAGCAAAATATTCCCTTATATAAAGATAATAAACGTACTCTCCAAGTTCAAAACTAATAAACTGATAATTTTATGTTCATCTACAATGTTCCCACTTTCTCTTTTTCACCATATAAAGGTGGGATATGTATATCTCATTAAAATATATACGAGAAAAGAATACTAAGTTTCCTGTGAAAGATGATCAAAATATTCTCTCATATAAACTTACTAAACGTAGAGTGCCAAGTTCAAAACTAATAAACTAATAATTTTATATTCATCTGCATGGTCTCCAATTTCATTTGATTACCATATAAAAGTGGGATATGTATATCTTAATAAAATATGTACCAGGAAAGAAGACATTTTTTTCTCGAAAAAACTCAGCAAAACATTCCCTCATATCCAACTAATAAACGTACAGAGCCAAGTTAAAAACTAAAAAAATAATGATATTTTTATATTCATCTACACCGTACCCATATGCTGTTTATCACTATGTCAAAGTGGGCTATGCATATCTTAATAAAATATGTAGAAAAAAAGAACAAAAGTTTATAGGGGAAAATTGCGCAAAATATCCCTTTATATGAAGCTAATAAATGTACAGTCCAAAGTTCAAAAGTAACAAAAATTATTTTATATATATCTACATTGTCCCCACATTCAGTTTGTCACCTTATTAAAATGGGCTATGTATATCTTATTAAAATATATACGACTAAAATAATTTCATCTCATTAAAATATAACACTAATTTTCTCGAAAAAAATCAACAAAATATTCCCTCTTATCTAACTAGTTAACGTACAGTGTCAAGTTCAAGAATAATAAACTGATAATTTTATATTCATCCATAGTGTCCCCACTTGTAGTTTTTCACCATATAAAAGTGTTATATGTATATTTCATGTAGATATATATTAGGAAAAAACAATAATTTTTCGGACAGTGATCAGCAAAATATTCCCTCATATCAAGCTAAAAAGAGTAGAGTGCGAAGCTCAAAACTAATAAACTGATAATTTTATATTCGTCTGCAGTGGCCCACTTTCAGTTTCTCACCATATTAAAGTGGAATATGTATACCTCATTAACATATGCACGACGAAAGAACAATATTTTTTTTTGTTTAATGATGAGCAAAATATTCCTTCACATCAAGGTAAAAAAGCGTACAGTGCCAAGTTATAAACTAATAAACTAACAATTTTATATTCATCTACAACGTCCGCACCTTTAGTTTATTACCATATAAAAGTGGCGTATGCGTATCTCATTAATATATGAAAGAGATAAGAACACTAATTTTTCGGATAATGATGAGCGAAATATTTACTCTTATAAATATAATAAACGTACAGTGCCGACTTCAAAACTAATAAACTGATAATTTTATATTCATCTAGAGGGACCCCACTTTTCGTTGATAACCACAGTGACGTTGGATAGGTAAATAATTTTAAAATATGTACGAGGAGAGAACGCTAATTTTTCGGATAATGATGAGCAAAATATTCCCTCATATCAAGCTAAAAAAACGTACAGTGCCAAGTTCAAAACTAACGAGATAATAATTTTTTATTCATATACAGTTATCCCACTTGCAGTTTATTACCATATAAAAGTCGGATATATATATCTCATTAAAATATGTACGAGTAAAGAACAGTATTTTTTCGGATAATGATGAGCAAATTATTCCCTCATATAAAGATAATAAATGTATAGTGCCAAGTTGAAAACTAATAAACTAATAATTTTATGTTCAACTACAGGGACACCACTTTCAGTTGATCACAGTATAAATGTGGGATATGTATATAATTCAAATGTTTACGAGGAAAGAAGGCTAATTTTCCCGAAAAAAATCAGAAATATTCCCTCATATTCAGCTAATAATCGTACAGTGCTAAGCTCAAAACTAGTAAACTAATAATTTTATATTCATCTACAGGGTCCCCACGTTCAGTTTGTCACCATGTAGAGGTGGGCTTTTTATGTCCTGTTAAAATATGTACGAAGAAAGAACACTAATTTTTCGGGGAAAGATGAGCAGAATATTCCCTCATATAAATCTAATGAACGTATTCTGTTGTGTTTTTTTTTGTGTTCTCAACAACTCTCAGATTTTGTCGTACATGAGAGTATGTTGAAAATGCAATCTGGGTTACATTGGTTTGTATATTATGAAAAACGCCATTTAAATACTTGAAATTTAAAGTTCATGATTTTTTTTTCATATACTGGATTTTGAGGTAGGCTATTTAAAAATGATTGAATTACATTTTGTTTTGTCTTATTAATGTTATTATTATTATTATTATTGTTAAATACTCTGCCTGTCGTTATTTTCTGGGACTATTAGGAGTTTTGTGTTTCTCTGTGCGTGTTTCTGGATGTGTGTGTGTGTTTCCTCAGGTACGAGTCTTGAAATGTTTTCTTCTCCTTTGTTGATCTTTAGCTACCTCTTTCAACTCCCAATACTTTCTTCCGTTTTTCAAATCATCGACCAGTGGCAATCTTCTTTCTATTCTTCTCATTTCTATAACAATTTGTTTTAAAACGAATTTTTCTTTGTTGATCTGATAACAACAAAATAAAAGGTTTTCTGTACCTTTTTAATTATAAAAACATGCACAAAATGCTCAAATGAAGCTAAAAATTAATGACAATCGGGACTGGTAAAGTACTGGTACACAGTTATAATATGGTAAAATTGAGTCATTAGGTTTTAGCTATTAACTTAAACACGTCCAAGAATCAGATTCATCGCATATTACTATTGACAGCCACATACAGGTAGTATCATGGTTAGTAATTCTTTACTTTTGTTAGTATTACCAACACTATCGTTAGTCCATCATTTCTACGCTTGAAATTGAGTTTTGCTGATTGACAAGGTTAACCTACAATTTCGAATTTTCGACAAAAAAAGGAAATGAGAATTTACCTATAAGAAAAGAAATCCAAAATGGAAACATTTATAATAATAATAATAATAATAATAATAATAATATTTATTATTATTATTATTATTATTATTATTATTATTATTATTATTATTATCATTGTTCTAGTGACCAACAATTCTGTTCTGGAAAATGATATTCCTATCAGAACAAAATGTCCAAACTCAAAATATTCAGTTTCTCCGTGGCAATGCGGTTAGCGTTGATAAAGACAATGAAAGATATTTGGGGCATCTAGCGAGAAACATGATTTTACACAGAAATGAGTACAATTTGTAAAGTTGAATTTAATTTCTTAAATATAATCGGAAGAATTTAATTGGTTTTGAGTCTGAAAATTCTCTTCAGCATCACTTTTAAAGTGGAAGAAAAATAATTTTTGTGGGGCAGTGCCACCTTCTAGCCCTTCTGTTTCTACAGGCCTGTTTCAAACAACCCGAGACTCAAGAACATTTCGAGAGTATCGAACACTTAGAGAGTTTCAAATATTTCTATAGTCTCGAACACTTCTAGTGTCTCGAACAGTTTGAGTCGAGAACAATTCAAGTGTATTGAAATATTTCGAGAATATCAAACACTTCAAATGTATTGAAAATTTTGAAAGTCTCGAACACTTAGAGAGTGTCAAATATTTCCAATATCTAACACCTAAGTGTCTCGAATATGTAAAATCCTGAATATTTCAAGTTTATTGAAAATTTCGCGATTCTCGAGCACTTAGTGTTTAAAACATTTACATAGAGTCGAATACTTCAAGTATCTCGAACATTTCGAGTCTCGAACACTTCAAGTATCTCCAACATTTCAATAATCTCGTACACTTAGAGTGTCTCGAACATTTCGATAGTCTCGAACTATTAGAGTGTCTAAAAGATTTTCATAATCTCGAACAGTTCAAGTGTCTCCAACATTTCGAGTCTCGGACACTTCTAGTGTATTAAGAATTCGAGAATCCCGAACACTTCGAGTGTCTCGAACATATCGAGAGTCTCGAACACTTTGAGTGTCTCAAACATTTCCAGGGTATTGCAAATTTCTAGAATCTGGAGCACTTCAAGTGTCTCCAACATTTACAGAGTCTCGAACACTTAGAGTGTCTCAAATATTTCCAATATCGAACACTTCAAGTGTCTCGAATATGTAGAATCCTGAACATTTCAAGTGTATTTAACCTTTCTAGAGTCTAGAACACTTAGTGTCTAAAACATTAACATAGTATCGAATACTTAAAGAATCTCGAACACTTCAAATGTCTCCAACCGTAATACGCTGCTATTGTATAGGTACACCTCAGCGCATTATTTAGTATCTGTATAAGAGAAATTTGGACACTAGTCTGTATCCTCAGATACTAAAATTAAAATATACATGAAATCTAAATTTTTCAAATCGTTATTTGGTAAACTGATATAAACTATATAGTAAAGAGTTAATATGGATTATAGTAAAATGTGTCGTTAAAATATATTTACCAAATGAAATTCAACTTTTGAATTCTACTCATTTCTGTGTAAAATCATATGTTTCTCGTTAGACGCCCCAAATATCTTTGATTGCCTTTATCAATTTGAAGACTTTCAAAGAGTAACCTATTATTGCTACCATGACAAGCATCCAATGATACCAGGTGCACTTGAAAACAACAGTATAATAGTCCATAATATTAGTTGTAAATATTAATAAACTGCAGTGTCCCGCATATTTTGGAAGGTAGAAAATTTAGTGCAAAAGTTGAATAAAACATATATTTCTTTTTTGAATTGATATAACCTAAAATTGATTTAATATAATTTTGTTGTAATGCTAAAAAATAGATACTTCCATTTTCAATATTAATATGAAACAAAGTATCTCGCAAAGAGCTTGTATTACGCTCCCAAAAATGAAACAAAAAATTACAGTCGCGATAATTTAAAAGTAAACACATATTCTGTAAATAATAAATAAATGTACAATTTTATGGAGTTCTTTGATGTCTCTGTCATTGCCCCTCAGTCTTCATTTCTTCACTCCCTAATATAGCATGCTGGCAACGTTCCCGGTTTGAAAGCAGCAAATACTATAAGCGTCAAGTTAGTCGGAACACATTCAGAATTTTTCAATCTAACTATGTGAATCATTCCTGCAGGGGAGTAGCCAGCAGGTTTATGTAGGAGGGGCCCGCCGATTTTGAAGAGGGCAGCTACAATGTACAAAAAGAACGTGTTGCAGTTCGTATTTTTGAGGCCTGAAAAAAACGGAAAACATTTGTTTCCTTTTGGAAAAATGAAAACACTGCTTTTTACCTTTTTCTCCTCCTCCTTCTTCTTCTTCTTCTTATTATTATTATTATTTATTTATTTATTTATTTATTTTTACTTTTTCTCCATAAATTTTATTCAAGGGAGTGTTTATCATGTTTAACCATGAAATACTGCTTCAGACAAAACATTATATCTTTGTGGATAACTATTTCAATTTAAGCCCTTGTAAACAAAACCTATTTATAAAGGTAACCAAGGAAGTTATATCGCTTTCTCATCCACCACCTTCGTACATCGATATGTCACCTAAGGGCTAAGACTCATCTAAAAGATAAAAAATAGTCCCCATCAGCATCGATGCTCTTCTGCTAACGATCTGGGAGGCCATGGATCTCATCGCGGTAGAATTTTGTGGTTCGTGAAGCGAAGGTATCAAGTGCATTTTGCATCTCTACTAGGGATTTGAACTGACGTCCTTTAGGGTGACTGTCCAAAGAATGGAAGAAGTAATAAACGGACCTTACAATGTCCGTGAAGTATGGCGAATACATTACTGTTTCCCATCCAAAGCGTAGAATGATGTCCCGGGTCATCCTAGCTACGTGGGGCTTAGCGTTGTCCTGTAACAGGAGGATCCAGATCAGCCGTGATGGCTTCAGATTTGGAGTTTTTCTTGAACACGGCTCAACTGCTGACAGAACACAGGTGCATTGATGCTTTTACCATCTGGTAGCAGCTCCCGATGCACGATGCCGCGAGCAGTTCACCAAATAGAGAGGAGGAACTTCTGGTGCGGTCAGGACAGTGCGGCAGGAGGGCAGTACTAGTTTCGGCTGTTTTGGAAGCTGTTCATTGGGCGCTAACTAATGATGACAGTACGATGGAGGTTCTTACAGGACCCACTTCTTATCACATGTGAAACCTTGTCCACAAAAAGCTCCTTCTTCAGACGAAAGAGCAAAGAAACACAGGTGTCTGCTCGCTTTGCCTTCTGGCCCGGAGTTAAAACTTGTCACAACCATCGACAAAACTTGTAGTGTTTCCCAAGTTGATGGAGGTGCTGCCGAATTTTTTCTCCACTCATCCTGAGTTGTAGTCCCAATTCCTCACATGTCTGAGCATTGTTAGTTTCAATTGGTGTCTGGAGATCTTAATTTTGCACATGTGTTGGTCTTCCGCCGCGCGGTGCGTCTTCGACTGTTTCGTCACCATCTTTAAACTTCTTAAGCCACCACTGCACTGTATACGTAGTCACGACACCCTCGCCAAAGGCCTGGCATATCTTCCGCCCCGCTGCACAGTGTGTGATCCCAGTTTGAACTCGTACAGCATACACGCCCTTATGACGCTCTTGTTTACCTTTATATTTACCTTATTAAAACGTTTGTCTTCAAACTGTCAAATATAAAGCGCAGTGAATTGTGTAATCTGCAGTCACAAAAAAGTATACTATACAATTTTCCGATCGGTATAGGGAAAATATATACTATACTATTTTTCGATCGGTGTATTAAAATAGTATTTTTCCATACTTTTTACCGTAAATTATTAATTATATGTAGACTTCGTTTTTTCTAAATTGCTGAAGCTAGGTAATCTTACGATGATGTTTCAAAAGTTGTTCATTTGGGGGGGGGGGGGGCAGGAAACCATTTGGTGGGGCTTCACCCCCGCTGCTAGGTAATTAACACCGTTATTAATGTTTCAAATGTACCGGCCATTATGACGTGGAGTTGGCTCGGATAAAATCTTAAAATTTCCTAATCTGACTACAAAAACCGTTCCTACTGAAAACTGCCCAAACATAAACGTTACTGCTAAATAAATAACGCCTGTTATTGATGTTCCAAATGTTCCGGTCAACTTGATGTGAAGTTGGTCGGAACTTAATCTTTACCTTTTAAAGTTTCGTTATCTGAATGTGTGAATCGTTTGAGTTGAGTTATTTTGAGTTTAACGCCCCGTTCAGCAGCGAGGCAATACCAGACCTGGACCTACTGATTAACGTGAAATCCGAACCACATGAGCTCGCGCCAAGAATCGAACCCGGGCCTCCCACGCCAAAGGCGTCTACGCTATCCGTATAGCCACGGAGGACCTGTGTGAATACTTTGAGTTTGGATATTTTGTTCTGATAGGAATAGCATATTCCACCAGAACAGAATTGTTGGTCACTACAATAATAATAATAATAGTAATAATAATAATAATAATAATAATAATAATAATAATAATAATAATAATAATAATATATGTTCCACTATGGCTTTCTTTTCTTATAGGTTAATTATCATTTGCTTCTTTTTTTCGAAAATTTGAAATTGTGGGTTAACCTTGTCTTTCAACACCACTCAACTTCAATGAAGCACTAACGTTACGATTTGTAATACTAAGAAAAAGTAAAGTACTACTAACCATGATACTATCTGCAAGTTATTGTTAATACTAATATGCGATGAATCTGCTTCTTGGACGTGTTTAAGTAAATTTCTAAAATCTAATGTCTCAATTTTCTCATATTATAACTGTGTCCATACCAGTACTTTAACAGTCTCTATTGTCATTAGTTGTTAGTTTCATTTGAGCGTTTCGTACATTTTTTTATATTTTTAACACATACAAAAACCGTTTTATTTCTGTTGTTATCAGATAAACAAAGAAAAATTCGATTTAAAACAAATTGTTAGGAAGAGAAGACGCTTTTAATCTACATCCTTTGTAGGGAGACTAATTAGATTAGACACATCTAGCGAAGAAACTGTCTCCTTAACGCCATATAGGGAAAGATGGAAGGAATGAGAGGAATAGGAAGAAGATTGCCACTGGTTGATGATTTCAGAAACGGAAGAATGTGTTGGGAGTTGAAAGAGGTAGCTGAAGATCAACAAAGGAAGAGGAAATATTTCAAGACCCGTAACTGAGGAAACACACACACACATCAAGAAAGACACACAGAGAAACACAAAATTCCTACTAGTCCCAGAAAATAACGAAAGGCAGAATATTTAACAATAATAATAATAATAACATTAATAAAACAAAATAAAGTGTAATTCATTCACTTTTAAATAGCCTACTTTAAAATACAGTATATGAAAAAAAGTTTCATGAACCTTAAATTTCACGTATTTAAATGGCGTTTTTCTTAATATACCAACCAGTGTAACCCAGATTGCATATTCAACATATTTTAATGTACGACAAAATGTAAGAGTGTTTAGAGCACGACACAATTAAAACTATTAGACTTCCAAACTATGCTACACATAAGTGTCTGAGGTGTTCTAGAACGGCTATGTCCGTACGTCTGTCAACAGGTATCAAAGCAGAAACGGTAATGCCTATCATCTATAGAAATAACTTTAGGGTTTACAGACAATATATCACCTCCATCTCTATGTTTTTAGGAAAACCGGAAGTGGATACAAGTTCCTAACTACTTCCGATTTCAATATTTATTTTCACAGAACAAAAACGGTAAGAGACCTACTAAAGCTCGAAGTTGCAGATGTCACTTAGTCTAATGTCGTATAGGTCTTGTGCCGCGTTCCCTAGTTAGTTGGCACAGTCGAAAGTTATGTAACTTGGTTGAGAAGCAAAACCACAACCATACGCATAGACCCCAAGATTAGTCGGTATAGTATCAAAGTATTGACTATTTCAAAGTCTAGCATATCATGAAAGCTATAGAAATAGTTTTTGGATATATTAAAACATGTCTGAACCAACATCAATATAGTTTGTATATAGTGCTTTGCAACATTAACTTACTTATATATGTCGTATCTTAAATGAAGGTTGTACACTTGTGACGCGTGTATGCCGTATCTACATTATTTTAGTTCTTCATTGAAATTCAGCTGTGTGAAGACACGTACATAGTCTACATAGCCCACTCTTATATTGCTGATAAACTGAAAGACCTGTAGATGAATATAAAATTATTAGTTTATTAGTTTGAAACTTGGCACTGAACATTTTAGCTTTATATGAGGGAATATTTTGCTCATCTTTCCCCGAAAAAATGTGTTATTTGTCGTACATAATTTAATGATATTTAAACAGCCCATATTTATATGGTGAAAAACTGCGAGTGGCGACTCTGTAGATGAATATAAAATTATTAGTTTATTACTTTTCAACTTGGCACTGTACGTTTTTTTTTCTTGATATGATGGAATATTTTGCTCATTATTATCCGAAAAATTATTGTTCTTTCCTCGTACATATCTTAAAGAGATACACATACCCCACATTTTTATGGTGAAAAACTGAAAGTGGAGACCATGCACATGAATATAAAATTACCAGCTTAATACTTTTGATTTGGCACTGTACGTTTTTAGCTTAATATGAGGGGATGTTTTGCTCATCATTATCCGAGAAATTATTGTTCTTTAGTCATATATATCTAAATGAGGTATACATATCCGACTTTAACATGGTGAAAAACTGAAATTAAATAAAAACTCAGTAGATGAATATAAAATTATCAGTTTATTAGTTTTGTACTTGTCACTCTATATTTCAGCTTGATATGAGGGAATATTTTGCTAATCATAATCCGAAAAATTACTTTTTTTCTCGTACATATTATAACGAGATATAAGTATCCCATTCTTGTACTGCAATAAACTGAAGATGGGTTCCCTGAAAATCGATATATAATTATTAGTTTATTAGTTTTGAACTTTGCACTATACGTTTATTAGCTGGATATGAGGAAATATTTTGCTGATTTTTTCGGGAATATTAGTGTTATTTCCTCGTATATATTTTAAAAAGATATACACAGCCCACTCTTGTATGGTGATCAACTGAAAGTGTGGACGCTGCAGATGAATATAAAATTATTAGTTTATTAGTTTTGAACATGTCACTGTACGTTTTTTTAGCTTGATATGAGGGAATATTTTGCTCATATTTATCCAATAATTTAGTGTTCTTTCCTCGTACATATCTAAATGAGATATTCATATCCCAGTTTTATATGGTGATGAACTGAAAGTGCAGACCCTGCAAATGAATACAAAATTATCAGTTTATTAGTTTTGAACTTGCCACTGTGCGGTTTTTAGCTTGATATGAGGGAATATTTTCTAACCATTATCCGAAAAATTAATGTTGTTTCCTCGTTGATATCTAAATTTCATATACATATCCCAGTTTTATATGGCAATAAAGAGAAATTGTGGTTCCCCTAGATGAATATAAAATTATTAGTTTATTAATTTTGAACTTTACCCTGTACGTTTATTAGCTGAATACGAGGGAATATTTTGCTCTTTTTTTTCGAGAAAATTATTGTTCTTTCCGTGAACATATTTTAATGAAACAGCCCAATTTTATATGTTGACAAACTGAAAGTGGGGACATTGTAGATAATATAAAATTATTATTTTATTAGTTTTGAACTTTCCACTTTACGTTTATTAGCTTCATATGAGGGAATATTTTGCACATCTTTCTCCCCAAAAGTAGTGTTTTTTCGTCTTACATATTTTATTGAGATATACATAGCCCCTTTTAAGATGGTGATAAACTGAATGACGGGTCCCTGTAGATGAAAACAATATTATTAATTTATTAGTTTTTACCTAGGCACTGTACGTTTATTAGCTTTTTATGATGGAATATTTTGATCATCTTTCCCAGAAAAATTACTGTTCCTTTCTCGTATATATCTTAATGAGATATACATATTACACTTGTATATGGTGAAAAACTGAAAGTGGGTACCCTGTAGAAGGATATAAATTTAGTAGTTTATTAGCTTTTAATTATCACTGTTCGTTTTTCAGCTTGATATGAACTAATATTTTGCACATCATTATCCAAAAGATTAGTGTTCTTTATACGTATATATTTTAATGAAATATACATATCCCACTTTTACATGCTGATAAATTTTAAGTGGATTCTCTATAGATGAATATAAAATTATTAGTTTATTAGTTTTGAACTTGGCACTGTAGTTTCTTAGTTGGATATGAGAGAATATTTTGCTGATTTTTTCGAGAAAATTACTCTCATTTCCTCATATATATTTTTATGAGATATACATAGCAAACTTTTATATGTTGACAAACTAAGAGTAGATGAATATAAAATGATTATTTTATTAGTTTTGAACTTGTCACTCTGCGTTTATTAGCTTCATATGAGCAAATACTTTGCTCAACTTTCCCTGAAAAAAATAGTGTTATTTCCTCGTATATATTTTAATGAGATATTTTAATGAGATGAGCCCACTTTTATAAGGTGAAAGTTGGGACCCTGTTGATGAATGAAAATTATCACTTTATTAGTTTTGAACTTGAAACTGTACGTTTTTCACCTTAATATGAAGGAATACTTTGTTTATCACTATGCAAGAAATTAGTGTTCTTCCTCGTACATATTTTAATGCGATATACATATTTCACTTTTGTACGATGATAAACTTAATGTGGGTTCTAAGTAAATGAATATAAAATGTTTATTTTATTAGTTTTGAACTTAGCACTGTACGTTTATTAGTTGGATAAGAGAGAGAATATATTGCTGTTTTTTTTTTCGGGAAAATTAGTCAAATTTCCTCGTATATATTTTAATGATATATACATAGCCCACTTTTATAATGTGATAAGCTGAAAATGGGAACCCTGTATATGCATATAAAATTATTAGTTCATTAGTTTTGAACTTGGCATTGTTCGTTTTTTAGCTTGATATGAGAAAATATTTTGCTCGTCATTATCCGAAAAATTATTATTCTTTCCTCGTACATATCATAATGAGATATACATATCCCAAATGTATATGGTGATAAACCTAAAGTGGGGTTCCTGAAGATCAATATAAAATTATTAGTTTATTAGTTTTGAACTTGGCACTGTTCGTTTAAAAGCTTTATATGAGGGAATAATTTGATCATCTTTCGCTCAAAAATTAGTATTTTTTCCCCGTATATGTTTTAATTAGATATACATAGCCCACTTTTATATGTTGAAAAACTGAAAGTTGGTACCCTGTAGATCAACATAAAATAATCAGTTTATTAGTTTTGGACTTCGCATTGTGCGTTTATTATCTTTATATGAGGGAATATTTTGCTGATCATTATCTGGAAATTATTGTTCTTTCCTCTTAAATACCTTAATGAGATATACATACCTTACAATTATGTTGAAAAACTGAAAGTGGGGCCCCTGTAGATGAATATAAAATTATTAGTTTATTATGTTTCAACTTGACACTGTACGTTTCTTAGTTGCATATGAGGGAATATTTTGCATTTTTTTTCGAGGAAATTAGTCTCTTTGACTCGTATATATCTTAATGAGATATACACAGCCCTCTTTTATATGTTGAGAAACTGGAAGTGGGGACCCTGTAGATGAATATAAAATTATTATTTTATTAGTTTTCATCTTGGCACTGTGTGTTTATTAGCTTCATATAAGGTTATATTTTGCTCATCTTTCCCCCCAAAATTAGTGTTCTTTTCTCGTACATATTTTATTGAGATATACATAGCCCACTTTTATATGGCGATAAACTGAGAGTGGGGACCCAGTAGATGAATATATAAAGTTATTCGTTCATTAGATTTGAATTTGCACTGTACGTTTTTTAGGTTGATATGAGGGAATATTTGCTCATCATTATCTAAAAAATTATTGTTGTTTCCTCGTACATATCTTAATGAGATATAAATATCCAATTTTTATGCGGTGAAAAACTGACAGTGGGGACCCTGTAAATGAATATAAAATTATCAGTTAATTAGTTTTGAACTTGGCACTTTACGTTTATTAGCTTTATATGAGGGAATATTTTGATCATCTTTCCCAGAAAAAGTAGTGTTGTTTCCTCGTATATATTTTAATAAGATATACATATCCCACTTTTATATGGTGATTAACTGAAAGTGGGGTGCCTGTAGATGAACATAAAATTATTATTGATTAGTTTTTTTACCTTTTTCTGAAGGCAGTATTTTGCTGTTAATTTCTGAAAAAATAGTCGCTTTTCTCATATATATATATATATATATATATATATATATATATATATAAATTAAATTATATAGTTCACATGTGTGCATATTATGTACATATAAACTTAAAAACATAAGTCGACTTTGCACTAGAAATAGCGTGATTGTTTTTGATAATATAAATTTAAAATATATAGTGGCAACCTTGTGAATTTGCGTTTTCTCTGCGGACAAATGTCTGTTAAAATCACCGGGGTAAACTCGTGCATGTTGCGAAACTATACAAAGCTACCAAGAAACAGGCAATGGTTCAAGTTCCGTCGCGTCAATTAATTTTCATCAAGAAATTTTATTACTTCAGTAATTCTTATTGTAATTTAATTGTTGCTGCTGATTATCATTATTACTATTATTTAGTGTTGTTTAAATCGTCCCAAACAATCCTTAGTTAACATATTCTGTTTACGTAAGTTATTGTGACGTAAAATAAAACGGGACTTGTGGCAAAATGTCATCTACCCTTGAAAGAGCAGTTAACACCCAATTATTGGACTCGACCTCACACGGGAATCTCCCATAAGTTGTCGCCAAAATCTAATTGCCGCATAACCCATCAGATAGAGCATCATGAGATATGAACATAAGCAAAATTTAAGGTGCTATGGACCAGAAGGATAGGAGCTAGAGGGCTTCAAAATTTGAGTATCCAAAAGAATTATGTCTTAAATTTATGTTTAAAGTAAGTATCTTGAAAACCATTAAAGCAATCAAAACACAATTTGCACAATATAAAAATAACAAAATGTCGTTTCAAAGACCAGAAGCAGTGTTGCCATAGATGAAGCAGTGTTGCCAAGTCAGCATATATATTTTGTTTGAAATAGCACCATACACAAGTGTACACATATTTAAAATGTAATATTATCACTAAGCATAATAGTGAAGTGTAGTGGTACTGTGTTGCGCACAATTGGAGCTACATGTACTCAAATGTACAATATAGATATCTGATATGTGGGATCAAGCTTTTGATTAATGGCATCAAGCTTGACAATATCAAATTTTTTCAGATATTTTTATGCAATTAGAAATGTTAGAAACCCCCTTGGTGTTGCTAGGGTTAATGGCAACACTTGTTAAAGTGCCTTAGAAAATGATGGTTCATCATCTCTAAATATATATTTTTTTTTATTTTGAAGAATGTACTCGAAATGGCAAATTGATAATTTTCGTAGTAACATTTTATCTGGAGGAAATGTCCGCCTTAGTCCACATACGGAATGGCACTGATTATTCTAATAACAATATCCGGACCTATAAAACACTATTTACAGAATCAACTAATCCAATATTTCAGATAGAGATTCCTTTAGTGTCAATCTAGAAGTCAAATAAATTAGATTCTTACTGACATGTGAGTCTCCAGTTAGTGTATCAAGAATACCGGCGAACTTGGTAGATGCACTAATATTTTACAGCTGAGCGAAAGTAAGAACATAGATCTACTTTTTGCATGACCGTGTTAGTTTGGTTGAACTTTTTAAACATAAGCCAACGCCAATTATTTTCAACAAAGTCGGGTGTCAAAGTACTAATTATGATTTTATAATTACATCATTAAATAATTCGCGGAGTCTACTGAAACCTGTCAACAACACCAAGTTCGCGAACTACTGACTTAAACTGAATCAAAGGCAGGACCAATAACTGTTGGGTTGAAACGTGAAAGCGAACGAGAGAAAGATGAAAATCTCACTGGACTTTTAACTATTTGAAATAAAGTCTGTGCACTTAAGAGAAAGACTGAGAAACACTGTAAAAATTGAATACTTTTCCCATGGAGGATGAATCTATCCATATACACGAGACCATAATCTATTATACAGTATACATGCCATTACAAACTACCCCTTTGCGTTCTGTGTACGGGCAACCATTACAATATAATATGGGTGTACTTAGTTCGACAGAAAAAAATATCATTCACAAATTTTTCGATCTATAACACTATACAGTGACACGTCTACATCAAGTGAAGAATGCTTTGTGTGGCTTGGCATTTTATTAATTAATATTGAAACCTGAAGAGGTAGTAGATATCACCATGTCCGGTTGTAGTAGGGAGACTGGAGTTCAGACGAAATATATTTTTGGACCATTTTTACTTTATAGGACCACCGTTAAAACCGAAAATTGTCGATCTTCTGTCACAGGAAATCGCTTTTTGCTATCTAATGCGGTTATCATTCTATCATTATCAATGTTAAACAAAACAATATGGTGTATATCTGAACCTTTCAGCTTAAATAGGTGGTTAAACAGAAGTAATTTACTATTGCCAAAGCACTAAATCGATTAAAAGATTCTTCTTGCTATCTCTTTCACTTTTGTTCTGTGTAGTTCAATACTGAAACTTAAAGTGGTATTGGCAGTGGCAGATTAAGCTTCGTCGGCGCCCTAGGCACAAACTTAATGTGCACCCTTCTCAAAAGAAAAAATAATATTTGCAGTATTTTCAGGATACTATAAAACTAGTGAACATACTGAAATAAAAAGCGAAGGATAAAAATCAATAATAAAAGTAATAGGCATAGTACAAACAATTCGTTTTATATATATATGTGCTATACCTAAAATTACGTAGTGTATTGAGAAATGAAATTCATAAATGAAGCTGATTTCGCCTCACTTTGGTTGCTGGAAGCTTGTGTATAATTTCTTCAAAGCTGATGTGTCCATCACTCAAGATGTCTGCTTCGATGTGGAGAATAGATAACCCGTTCAGTATTTTATTACACATGGTTGAACAGAGATAAGTCTTCAGTCTTTTTAGATCCGAAAGCGAACGTTCATCTGGAAAGTTTGTTACAGCAGTACACAAAAATATTCTTAATGCAATATCCACATTTGGAAACAGACTGCAACTTTTGTTTCCGTATAAATACTAACATTTCTGCTGGTGAGTCACAGATTCCTCTTGTTTTCAGAAGTCCCGCAAAATATACACATTCATTTGGACATGTTGATTCTAGATCTATTTCATATGCAGCCTGGAGGTTAACTGCGCGTTCAGAAATGACCCAAAGAAGAACTTCCAGAAACCATGAAGTTGTCAGACTTTATTTTATAGCTTTCCTTTCTTCGAATTAATTCAACGTGCAATTTGCCAAAAATAGAAAGAAACATCTCAACTTTAAAGTTTGCTTTTCCTGTTGGAACAACCTCAGTGTCTCTTACTTCATCGGCTTGAATGTTACGTTTTCTAAACCTTTTATAACTCGTAATCTCTATCAGTTTTCTCCATGAATTTTTTGCTCACAAGAGTCGAACATGTCACGAAGAGAACTTATAAAGTTCAAAAGTGATTCAAATAAATCATGTACTATTGTCAAATTTATGTTGACACTTCGTAATTTCACGGTGACACTCTGGGATCTTTGCAGTATATTATTCCAAAAAGTGATCATGAAAACTGTTTCCAGAATGTATAGTTGATTCAAGAGGGATAAGGCATCAATTAGAAATAGAGGTTTCGCAAAAAGATCATCGCTTACATGAGTAAGGGTCTGAATTACACTATCCCCGTTTTCATATATACATGTACAAGCTTCCTCTCGTGCTGACCAACGTGCCTGTGATCAAGAGTTTAGTGTCTTCGTTCCTGGATACATGAAAGAAGCCAGTAAATTCCAGCGTTTTCTTGAACTAAAAAAATGTAAATATTTTGAAGCATAGTGAAAAACGAACATGCTTCCCTGCAACTGTTTGCTGCACTACTTCCGACCAAATTCAAAGAATGAGCTGCGCAGGGCACATTATGCGCTTTAGAATTTATTCCTTTAATTCGAGTCTGTAAACATGTATATGCCCCAGACATATCGCTGGCATTGTCGTACACTGATCCCTGCAATTCGTAAGGTCAATAGAATGTCTGGTGAAAATATCTATTACAGCTTCGGCTATGTTTTCGGACTTGTGACTTCGATTTACAAACACGTTTACCCTCTTCATTCAGTTAACACAAAAGCTAACTGATCAGTATCCGAAATATCTGGAGTTGAATCAACTATTATGGAGAAATATTTGCTTTGTTTTGTCATAAATAAATTCTTTTCTCACTCTATCAGCAAGCAGTTCAATCACTTCATCACAAATTATAGAAGACAAGTATGATCTTTCCCCGGCTTTCCATTAGGGTTCAATGTGTTACACAAGGAATGCAACTAACTCGGCAATACGCTCTAAAAACATCATGTATTGCCCGCTGTGCAGATAATTGAATTTTTTTCGTGATCACGTAAGGGAAGCCCACGACTTGTCACCTTCTTTATGACACACAAAACTCTTCTTGAGACACTGACCCAGTAAATATGTTCTGTCTCAATATGTGATTGAAAATTATTCTCCAAGTTCCCAACAGATTTCTGCCTTATTAAGAGTGCCACTCGCAGTTTTTGTGTTCTTCAGATTTTGTGTGATGCTAGAATATTTGAAACGCTTTTTCCAGTCTGATATGCCGTGAGTTGCGATGATTGTCTTGCCTTTGAACAACCTACATGATGCAGTATAAACGGTGGGTGCTACACGAAATACCAAATAATTCCACAAAATTGATTAGCCATTTACAAGAAATAAAGCACTCTTATTTAAAAATTTTGTCTTACCTGCTATGAATCTCTGCGACTTAGAAAAGTCGTTTTCAGTATTCTCATTAATTCCACGTCTTAGAAGAATGTTAATTGTAGACTCATTCAGACACTACTCGGCAGGATCGTCACTAACGAAATTTGCAATTTCATTCTCACAATCACTATCTTCTAGGAACTTAGGAGACAGTAATGTAAGTGCACTTTCTTCCTCCGCTAAACCCACAATATTATCAACACTTTTTGCTTCACAGTTCACCGTATGTAACCGCTTTCACTTCAGTTACTGAACTGCTTCCGGAAATCACTTGTTCATTTTGCCTAAAAAATGTATCCACTGTACCAAGCTTTCTCTGTAAGGTTTCTCTTTTGCGCTTTTCGTTTGCAAGTTTAGGATAAGCCGCCCCACTTAATTTTGTTAACTTCATGCTGCTGGATTAACAAAAAAATACCAAATCGCAAACGCACTAGCAACCAACTGAATGCACCAGAAAATACAGTAAGACAAAAACTAGTTGCATTGAATTAGATATCTGCGTTATTATTTATTGCAAAGCACAAATACTACCCCCGTGAAGTTGGCGACCAAAAGTTAAATAAATCGATATTCTTTTAGAGTTCTGAGTAGCACTCAAAGAGTTCTAGAGTTCTTGCTAGGTTAGACCAATAGTTCTGGGTAAATAAAGATTTTATAGCGATTTTAATATTTCGGTGCTAATTTCAAGCAACACCAAAAATCTGAAAATGTCTTTATTTTTTTAGAGTTCTCAGTAGCACTCAAAGAGTTCTAGAGTTCTTGCTAGGTTAGATCAATAGTTCTGGGTAAAGAAAGATTTTTTAGCGATTTCAAAGTTTCGGTGCTAACTTCAAGCAACACCAAAAATCTTAAAATCTATATATATTTTTTTAGAGTTCTGACTAAACTCAAACAGTTCTAGAGTTCCTGATAGGTTAGACCAATAGTTCTGGGTAAATAAAGATTTTATAGCGATTTTAAAGTTTCGGTACTAACTTCACTCAACGCCAAAAAATCATAAAATGTCTATATTTTTTAGAGTTCTGAGTAGCACTCAAAGAGTTCTAGAGTTCTTGCTAGGTTAGATCAATAGTTCTGGGTAAATAAAGATTTTATAGTTATTTTAAAGTTTCGGTACTACCTTCCCGCAAAACCAAAAATCATAAAATGTCTATTTTTTAGAGTTCTGAGTAGCACTCAAAGAGTTCTAGAGTTCCTGATAGATTACACCAATAGTTCTGGGTAAATAGAGATTTTTGTTGCGATTTTAAAGTTTCAGTGCTAAATTCACGTAAAACTAAAAATTTCAAAATGTCTATATTTTTTAGAGTTCTGAGTAGCACTCAAAGAGTTCTAGGGTTCTTGCTACGTTAGACCAATAGTTCTAGGAAAATAAAGATTTTATCGCGACTTTAAAGTTTCGCTGCTAACTTCACGTAAAACCAAAAATTTTAAAATATCTATATTTTTTAGAGTTCTGAGTAGCACTCAAAGAGTTCCAGAGATCTTGCTAGGTTAGACCACTAGTTCTGGGCAAATAAAGATTTTATAATGATTTGAAGTTTCGCTGCTACCTTCACGCAACCCCAAAAATTTCAAAATGTCTATATTTTTTAGAGTTCTGAGTAGCGGTCAAAGAATTCTAGAATTGCTGCTAGGTTAGACCAATAGTTCTGGGTAAAGAAAGATTTTATATCGATTTTAAAGTTTAGGTGCTACCTTCACGCAAAACCAATAATCATAAAATATCTATATTTTTTAGAGTTCTGAGTAGCACTAAAAGAGTTCTAGAGTTCCTGCTAGGTTAGACCAATAGTTCTGGGTAAATAAAGATTTTTAAAGATTTTAAAGTTTCCGTGCTATCTTCACGCAAAACAAAAATCATAAAATGTCTATAGTTCTTAGAGTTCTCAGTAGCACTCAAATAGTTCTAGAGTTCCAGCAAGGTTAGACCAATAGCTCTGGGTAAATGAAGATTCTATATCGATTTTAATGTTTCGGTGCTATCTTCACGCTAAACCAAAAATCTTAAAATGGTTATATTTTCTTAGACCTCTGAATATCACTCAAAGATTTCTAGAGTTCCTCCTAGGTTAGACCAATAGATCTGGGTAAATAAATATTTTATAATGATTTAAAGTTTCGCTGCTACCTTCACGCAAAACCAAAAATCATAAAATGTTTATATTTTTTAGAGTTCTGAGTAGCAGACCAATAGTTCTGGGTAAATAAAGATTTTATAGCGATTTTAAAGTTTCGGTGCTAACTTCACGCAAATCCAAAAAACTTAAAATCTCTATAATTTTTAGAGTTCTGACTAGCACTCAAAGAGTTCTAGACTTCTTGATAGGTTAGACCAATAGTTCTGGGTAAATAAAGATTTTATAGCGATTTTAAAGTTTCGGTGCTAACTTCACGCAAATCCAAAAAACTTAAAATCTCTATAATTTTTAGAGTTCTGACTAGCACTCAAAGAGTTCTAGACTTCTTGATAGGTTAGACCAATAGTTCTAAGTAAATAAAGGTTTTATAGCGATTTTAAAGTTTCGGTGCTACATTCACGCAAAACCAAAAATCATAACATGTCTATATTTTTTACATTTCTGAGTAGCCCTCAAAGAGTTCTAGAGTTCCTGAGAGATTACACCAATAGTTCTAGGTAAATAGAGATTTTATAGCGATTTTACTCGTCTGCGTATAACAAAAGTAGCTCCGAATAGATTAATAACACAGATCAAAAACAATCACTATTGCAGCCCATGCGAAAGATACACTGACTCACCTAACAACAGTCTCAAAAATGACCATCTGTATTTTCTTTCGCTCTGTCTTATTTATGTTTTTTAAAAGACTGACATTGTACAGGAAATGCGACTATGCGAGTTTCAAACAAACAGTCTAATTTGTCGTCTGGCCATTGGTTTCACAAGGGTGGTGAGAGATCGACGAAGAAACCAGCGAGGTTGCTTGGACGGCTTGCATTATTGTCATTGTAGACGATAATAGTTACAGCACGGATTAAAAAGCAAAGTGATTGACGCCTCAATCCGAATCTGAAGAAGGTAGAGCAGACGAAACATTTCTCGATAACTTATAAATACAATACACCAAGGTTTCTTTCGTATGAAGCAAAAGTGTTGCAAAGCATTGATTTGAAACATTGATTTCAAAGGTCTAAATTGTTACTGTGTACGTAAGACATTTTTTTTATATTCTGTAGAAAAGATTTGTCACCCCAAGGCACGTGCCTACTGGGGCTATTAGGTAACCCGCCACTGGGTAGTGGACTACTACTGCTTCTGCTTTTAATACAAAGGTAAGTGTATAGATGAAACATACTCTTGGTATGGTTAATCGAATACAGAATACAGCTTCTCCATATAAATAAATTACCATTTTGCTTTAAAGTGATGAATGCAAAATGTGATAATTGCTTATTTCTAATTCTGACGGATTGGATATTGCATTTGTAACCGGATTCTATTCCTAACTTTTGATCCCCTAACATACTAAACGAATTTCGTGAAGATCCATTAAGTAATTCTGGAGATATTTTCCAGGTGAACTGACACAGGACGAGGAAAATATGTAATGGAGTTTGGGGAAACCAATCTTAGGAGCAATATTTTTCCTCACTTGTAGTACTTTGGTCTACAAAACAAAAAGTGTTTTCTGTTTCTACCCTGATAACGATTAAACAATTTAGAGAGGGAGTTATCCGTGTTTTCGGTAAATCGTTGGATACCAAGGCAATAAGTTGGCTACTTTCAATAGCATGACTTTCTTCTGACGAAAGAAACCCTCAAATGAATCATAAAACCGAAACTGTAAATTAAGAGCAGCGGATTTTTAAAAAATAAATATGACACCGACTCTAACTTGGAGAAGGGTCAAGTTTAAAGTCCCACCAAAAAGAGAAAAAAGGGACGGCTATCTTTAAAAAATAAGAGTATCACCGTACATGACTTTAACACTTACCAGAATCGAAACAGACACGAACGCAAACGTATACGGAACGCTCTACAGAATCCCTACGGCTTGCGCCTCATGATCCGAAGCCGAACGCCCGAGACCATTTGGTTACTGCCACCAGGATGTGGAAACAAAGTGTGGAGATATGTTTCATTTGTATTAATTGCAATTAATAGCGCGGGAAATCCATAAAATAATATCTTTTTCCCATGATTTTCATGAGTTGAAAAGCCAGTGTTTGTTGTTTGAGTAAAGGAAATTTTCTGTATTTGCAAAGATATTAATATGCTTTGCAACAAGCACTACATTAAATAATGGAATTGGACCTGAATATTTCAAAATGCAAACAACAAATTGTGTTGTGAATGCTTCACTACTTTTTTCCTTCTAATAAATTTGGTTTCTAGTCTTTCGAGATCTCTGTAGCTAAACTCACAATTTTAATGGACTTAGAAAAATGTAGGTGTGCAATTTTATTTGAAGAAGTGTATAGTAGAATAGATCGAAAAAAATCAAAGTTGTGCAATCAAATAGCACTAGTTGCCAAAGTTGTGTATTGACTAGTATAACACTCGTGCATTTTTTTCATAATTTTTGAACTTCATCTTCATTACCCGCAAGAACCTTAAATGTTTTCAATTTTTATTGTATATTCTAAGTCATATTCAAGGACATTTAGATGGCCCAACAGTGGGTCCTCAAAAATTGTAGAGAACTATAGAGAAATGTTTAATCAATTGTGGGGACTGTCCCCTCTAATAATATGGTTTGAGATGTGTTTATTGGGGAGAAATGTGATAAGAGGTGTCCGATTCCCACCAAGGACAGTGACATGCAATTGATGTTCCCCAGAATAAGTCTCAAATATGCCCACTTTCCAATGTAGAAGGAAATTCTGCTCCCCTGATTCTCCAGAGCATCGTTTTTCACCTTCATAAATATTTTGAACATCGCTAAAAAAAAAGGTGGATATTACTCGTCAGTCCTAAGGTTGAAGCCAGATATGCGCCGGTGATTGTAGGGATTTACCAATCGTTAATTTTCAAGCGATGTAAAAAGACGTCAGGAACCTTATCACAGACCAAAACTTAGCACCATGTGGGATATTTGCAAAGCAATCTCTGCTGGTGAGTTTACACCGAACTTTGTATGAAGAAGTTCGGGAAATTTATTCTATGCCAGATGGATAACTACTGCCAACCAGGGCCATAACTTGTAGGGGGCAAGGGGCAACTACCCACCAGGGAAGCTCATAGTTCTTCGAGGGGGGCCCATTTTAAGACAAATTTTCTTACTCCATATACGACACGAACGTGAAATTATAAACAAAGCTTCAAACAGGTTCACTACTTTAGACCTACATAAACAAAACATCACACAAAAGATACATAAATCAAAAATGCGTCGTGGGCCCATTTCAGTAAAAATATCTACTATTAGGGGCTCTAGAAATAATCTTTATTTTTATGGCTCTGAAATTTGTCAATATTGTCCTCTTAATTAATTTCTTTCTTAATTAATTTCTAGCTATGCGTACAATCCTTGACACAAGGTCGAGAATCTCAAACCAAACACCTCCTGTACGTAAATTCAATATTCCAGCAATACACTTTAGTGCTCAGGATTACACTTACCTAATCAACTGAAAAGAAATCGAAGTAACCGAGCCACCCCTGACTTGCTATTTGTTGGAGGAGGATCTGCAGAAATATGTAACGGAATTTTCATCTGTCCTCCTGTCTATTTTCCATTTGCCATGTCATACCCAACTAATCGAGAAGTGCGTTAAAACTGTTACGAAGCTTCGTCTGAAGTGTATAACCTTCGCGTGAAGGGTGTTTTAGCTCGGGATGGATTTATCAGAGTAATACTTTTGGATAGGTCAATTATGCCTACATTCGAAACAAAATCGGGATATAAACCAAAGAGTTACAGAGATAATTTCCAAAGGTTAGGTGGATGGGCGGTACTCTACATGCAGCCACCTCCTCGAGATGAGTTCTGGGAAGCAGCAAAAAGCTGCATTTTAAAAATAAATTCAATGCAAAATTGTTCAGTTTACGTAATATATCTTAATATTATGCTCAATGTATTTTTAGATATTAGTGTGAAACCTAATTTTAAAACTTGTTGGAGGTAACGAAGACAAACAAAAATTATTTTTAAAATCAACGAAATTATACTAGTCACGCGCAAGGCTTAACGTCTAGCTTATATTATCTGTCAATTCTCGAACATTGTCAGTGTCTTCAATGAATTTTGAGATTTACCGTATACATTCCAAACCTTTAAGGTCCTGTAGGCAATAAGATAAAGGACGAAAATTATTTTAATACCATTGGTGTTATGGTAGTAAACAGAACTCTTCTTTAAAATAGTGTGAGGCGATTTGGCGGATTTTAAAACTTTTATAATATTTTAAGTAAAATTTCGAACGTTACTATAACAACTGCAAAATTTCAGGCTCTTGCGGGGTATGAAGATGCAAATTATTTTTAAAATCATGAACCGTGTAGTTAATCTAGTCATTATGCAACTTTTGTCACCTAGTTCGATTTCATTGGACAGCTGTAAAAAGAATAATATTTTCAAACAAATATGAAATTTTAATAGAAAGTGCAAAATTTTAAGGCTTTTTCGGGGAATGAAGATGAAGTTAAAAAATTATTTTAAAAATCATGAATGTTATAGTAGTCAATACACAACTTTTGACGTCTAGTGCTATTTTGTTGGACTACTTTTGATAATCGACCTCCTCCTTAGTGTATAGTAATTATGTACGTTTAACAACAACGTCATAAAAGATAATTTCTGAAACAAAAGTACACTTTGAAGTGCCAATATCTAAACGTTTTGCTCATATTTAAAACAATGTGTTTTAATAAACTGAATAAGAAAAAGAATTCAGCTAATTAACAAATTGTCAATGCATTTACTTTAATAACGAAATCGAATATATGTATATTTATTGCGATAAAGAAATCATTTGTTTACTTTTGTTGCCTAAATATATATTAATATACTATATAAGCAGCATAGACCTAACCAGAGATGGTCATCCTCCCTCATTTTGCCCACATGAGGGCCGCCCTCACCCTCACCTCACCCTCATTTTAGTAGTTGATGGTGAGGGCGTTGGAGGGTGAGGGTGATAGTAATTGAAGGTGAGTGTGAGAGCGTCAATGGAGGGTGAGTGTGAGGGCGTCCATAGAGTGTATGTCTGAGGGAGGGTGAGTGTGAGGGTGTCAATGGAGGGTGAGTGTGAGGGAGGGTAAGGGTGTCAGTTGAGGATGAGTGTGAGGGAGATGAGGGTGAGGGAGGTGAGGATGAGGGAGGTGAGGGCGTCAATTTCTTTATATTCAAGTGTGCAACCGGGACATAGAGCCCGGTTCCTTCATTTTCACCAAGCATCCTTTTCCTTTGCTCACTAGAGCTCGGTTTCTCCTTTACACCAACGTTTGTGTGAAAAGATTTATATATACATTCATATATATATATATATATATATATATATATATATATATATATATATATATATATATATATATATCGTCCTTTTTTCTTTCCCTTTTTCCTTCTGTTTTTCGTTATTATTGTTATTTTACGCTTATTCTTATTATTGTTATTGTTATTCTTTGAATAGTTTGGTTTATGTCGGTCTGGCCACGCGTGTGGTTGTTTCCGTATAAATGTGGTTATTGTTTCTTTCTTTCGTTATTTTGTTGTTGTTCTTTTCGTTTTCTTTATTATTTTTCGTTTTTCCTGTCTCGGTACTTTTTTCAGTTGTTATTGTTGTTTCACTTGCTTTTAATTCTTGAACCCTCTTTGGTGAAATACTTCGAACGTCACTACGAATGCGTCACTGCGATATGTAGTTGGACTGCTTGTCAATGGCAGAGAGTGTCATCCTCCCTCATTTTGCCCTCATGAAGGCCGACCTCACCCTTACCTCACCCTCATTTTAGTAGTTGAGGGTGACTGCGTTGGAGGGTGAGGGCGATAAAGTAATTGAAGGTGAGTGTGCGGACGTCAATGGAGGGTGAGTGTGAGGGAAGGTGAGGGGAGTGTGTCAATGGAGGGTGAATGTGAGGGAGGATGAGGGGATGCCGTCAATGGAGGGTGTGTGTGAGGGAGGGTGAAGGGAGGGCGTCAATCGAGGGTGAGTGTGATGAATGGTGAGGGTGAGGGGCGTCATTTGAGGGTGAGGGTGAGAGAGGGTTAGGAAAAATGACCATCTCTGGACCTAACTTCTATTCCTGATGATTGCTCATATACTTTTCCAGTTAATTGCCCTACGTAAGTAACATAGTATAACCAGGGGCGTCATTTCAGACTTCGCTGGAGGGGGTAAGAGCACCACCATCGTAAGACTTTCGCGTTTTGGGACTTTTAAGTGGCATTTTGTTTGATCATAGATTATCTCACCTGTGTCCGTTATAATGTCAAAGCCTATCAGCCTACGGGACTCCTGATTCTCCCTTTCACTAAGTATTCTTGAGCAACAATAGAAAAAATGCATCTTTATATAGTTTAACGCACCCTCGATTTTCCGTAAAGGTTTAATTGAAAGTAACATATTGATGATTATCAATAATAGAAGTGAGCTGTTTTATACACCAAAGAAGCATTATATCGTTAAAATATTCAAATGAATAGCTGGAAAAGACAGAAACTGCAATTAAAATCACCAAAAGAATGGCTGTCCCACTTTAACTTATTCCTTTTACTTAGTCATTGTAAATCAGTTTAGTCATTGTAAATAAGAATGATTAAAATTTCCTAAAAAGATTCTTTGGAAAACCGCAGTAAACTATCCAATTTATAGAAATTCAGTAAAATCCACGTAAATTAAGTATATAGCAAACGCTAATTAAAAGAATATACGCTAGAACTTATTTTCCTATTCTAATTCTATTACGTGTGTGTGTGATGACACCAGAAATTTTAACTAGCAGGAGAATTTATTATTCACATTAAACATTATAGACAATAAGGTATTATAGGAACTGAATGTGAGTGTAACAGTACTTAAGATACGTTTGTAATATATTAAAATGAAAGCCAACTAGAGATATGCAAAAATGAAAACTAGAAACCTTGTAAGCATTTACCTGAATATAGCTATTAAGTAGCTGTTTAATTTGTATTTGATGAGTGTAGGAAGTAAATTCAGGTGCAACAAACCGAACTGATGGAAATGCATTAAGAATGAATACTGATTTCAAAAGTGCTGTTTCATATTCTTCAAGCAAATGTAATATCTTCAGTAAAAGTGGATCATTGTAACTAAACGTATGCCCTGCTATAATATTCCACAGACAATTGATAACTGGTGCCTTAAATATGCGATCCATCGATACTCCTTTGCAGTCTGATTCCAGAATTGTTTGCTCTAACATTGCCGTTAAACGGTAACATTCATCCGTAATAGCTGAGTTCATAGCATTCTTTCCGAACCCCAAATTCCTCAGCGATCTCAAACATAATCTTCTCTGTTCCAACCATGAAGACCAACTTCCAAGCATTATTCCTGAAATGAAGAAAAATATTTAATAATTGCTGAAAAATGTTAGAAAATTCATTTATACGGACAATATGATTGAACTTAGGTGTGAAGAAATTGTGAACAAAGTGTTGAAAATATATACCTTAACATTATATATACACTTCTACACACCGTAGATATATTCTTATCTTTCAGCTTTGGCTTCTACTTCTGATGCATGATGCCATTGTTTCGATCCCAGCACAACAACAAATGAACTTCGCAGTGGACAAACAATGTGTGCGGGGGTTTTCTCGAGGTTCTCCCGTTTCGTCTTGCTCTCTTCATTCCAACATTTCCTTCATTTCTCATCATCACCGTATCCTTGAGCCTAGCCGACGTAAACGTAGGACGTAAAAGAATTTCATTGAATTATTTCAACTTGCCTCTTATGGCCTTTATGTGTCCATCGCCATAAATTGATTCTTTACCAAAGTAATTCATGGGAAGAATTACTTCAATTGAATATTATTAAATTTAGCCTGAAGCGACCTCAAATTTGGATGCATTTACAATATGAAATATGAGATAAAATTACTTTAAAGATTAAAAATACAATTGTATGTTAATAACGTACTTACTAAGATGGTAGTAACTACCAAATGGTCAACGATATGATAGAACTAGAGTCAGATGTATGCTTATGTTGAACTTTTACCGCAAAACGATACCTACAATTATCCTTTTCCTATCACAAGTCTTGAATCTATAACCAAGACGTTCTCCGTGATCACAGTATACAGTAGTAGAAGCAGTTCTCCCTTATTTTCATGCAAGGTAAGATATCACTACTTTTAGCCTTTCATATCTTACAAGGAATCCTTGCCACATACTTTACACTGTAAGTGTATTCAAAGTTCGAAGGCGCTTGGGGACTATGTAATATTGTTAAATAGACACAACATTTCTCGTGGGCGTTTTTGGTCTTATATTGCAGGTTTAAGATCAAAATTTATAACGGAAATCTAAAAATAAGGAACATTATAATATACAAGGTGTTTGAAAACAACACCAACAACATTTGGGAGTTGATTCCTGACACCAAGATAAGGCAAAGAGTATAGACATACCTGAGTGTAAAAATGCTTCCTTTGGGACTTCTATGCTGCTGAAAACTTGAAAAAAGGAACATTAAAGGTCCATAGCTCCAAAACTATGAGCCCACCGTTGTCGGGTCAAGACTTCACTTAGGAACTAATATGTGATCTATCCAAATATCCATGTTTCATAACCCTTTGGTACTTCCGCAACAATTTTTACAGGAGTAGTTGGTGTGTACTTTAAATTATATGCCCGTAGCCAAACTCCCTTTAGAGTGTGAAACTTGAATTTTTGGATAGCGCACGTAATAGTTTCCTCAGGGTAGGTTTGACCCGATTGCTGTAGATTCAATAGTTTTGGGCTTTGGACCTTTCGATTTTGTCACTTTTTCATGTTTTCGGCAACTTATAAAGCCGAGAGGAAGCATTTGTTCACCTAGATTGGTCTATACTTTCTGTCTTATCTTGGTGTCATGAATTACCTCCAAAACTTTGTCGGTGTTGTTTTGAAACACCCTGTGTGTGTATATAAAGGGTGTTAATGAACTATATCAAGAAAGTGCAAGGGGTGAGTCCTCACATCAAAATAATTCAAAGACTTCCTATGGACCCTTAGGCGAAAGTGCATAGATAGTTTCAGAGGCTCTCCAAACTCGCGTGAAAGTTAAATTTAAAGAGACCCTATTTCGAATTTTATAAATCGTAGAGCGGTGGTCCTTATCAGAGTGAAAGAAGTCACGAAAACACAATCCAAAAATGCATATCTAATTAATGTTCAATGGGTGTGCAGAATATTCCCTGCAGGGTGAAATTACCAGGCATGTAATCAACTGAATTTTAAGATATGCTCTGACCTTACGTTTGGTCCAAGGTAGGCAAACGATAATCCTTGACAGCACCGACACGAAATAATTTGCCGCGGAAGTGTTAAGAATCATCAACAGAACGGTCTCTCATTCTCGGGGAAAAGTATGCTGCGATGCTCCGTTTCACATATATGAGTGGACAAAACGTGAAATATATCGTGACGAAATACATTGCATCATATGTTATTCCGAACACAAAAACACATGGAGCTGCCGGTGCCTAAAATTTCCGACTTCCGTCCAAAGCACTGGAAGTCGATTTTTGTCAGGGCTTACCTCCTGGTTACTTTGGACCTTCCTTGAACTCAGGGTATATCTGAATACTTTTTTGACAGCATCTTTGAGAATTATACAATGTACAGAATACCCAGCACACCGATTAAAAATTGATGTAATCTGCATTTTTGGATTATGTATGCGTCACTTCCAGCTAAGGAACACCATCCATAGTTACTGCGATTCGAAATAGGACATGTTTAAATTAAGCTTTCTGTCGATGTTGGACAGCCCTCGCTCTGACACTCTGCATTTTTCGCAATAGGTCCATATGAACATTTTCTCTTTGTTTTGATGTGAGAAATCACCTCTTACAGTTTGCCGGTATAATTCATTAACATAAACACACAAACACACACACACACACAGACACAAACATATATATATATATATATATATATATATATATATATATATATATATATATATATATATATATATATTGTCAATAGCTTTCGAATAGGCCTACCTCAAAGCGCTTTGGAATTTTCTCTTGGTTAGTACGTTCAATTTACTGTTAGATTTTGAAACATGCCGTGTTATCTATTTCGTAACTTGGTTCAAAGAGAATGTGATGACTTATTAAGTTCAAATGCCAGATCACTGCTGCTTGCAACAGTATAGATGAATGCCCAAAAAATTATTTTATAATATCTAATTTTCATTTACCAACTTCAGTAGTAATAAATGGGCTTATAATGATATCTTATATATGCATATAACCAGCTCCACCCAAATTCCCATTCAATTGTCAAAAGCCTTGAGCCATACAACATTCGAAAATTTGGGAAGCCAGGTCTCGTTTGTGTAACATGTGTGTTCTTTGCATTGCATTTGTAGGATACAAAGATAAATTTTAGAAAGTAAAAATCCACCATATTCATCGTAAAAATATAAGCAGCCATGAAACATAATTTTGCCTCATACAATAAATATGGAAACAAAAAGCACTATGACCTGTTAGAATATTCCAGCTCTATTATTGGTGGTACATATTATTGTTGTGGGTAATTTTGAGTACGTGATAGAGGTGGTTAAAAATGAAACTTGCACTTATTTATTAAAAATGTTATGTACCGTGTGCGAATATATAACACTTCAGGTATTCTATATATGTTTTTCTCTTTTGCTTTATTTCACAGAACGTTCTAGTTTGGAAACAATGACCTAATGCGTGCTGTTTTAATAAGTTCTATGTGACGTTACCATTATTTTTTGTGACCATAACAGTAAGGGTTCTGAGACACAGTTGTATAATGAAATGAAATCTTTGAGTTGTACGTCCCATGGTTATGCCGGTTAGGCTAAAGAACACGGTGATGATGAGCAACGAGTGAAATGGTGGAATAAAGAAAGTGGGAGGTAACGGGAGAACGGCTAGGAAACCCACGCACACGCTCTTTGTCCAAAGCAAACTTCATTCGGCGGGGGCTGGGATCAAACCATGGACCCCAAGTACCAGAGATGAACGCTCTACCACTTCATAGGACATTACAATGCCCAAAGATAGGCATTGGGTACGGCGTGACCTTCATTCGTGCTTTCTCCCTTTCAGATTAAATTTTACCGGTGCCTCTAAATTAAATCCTGTTTATTTAAAACCTTTAATTGTTTACCTTTTTAGCAATATTTTTAACCCACTAATCAATTCAAACTCTATTCCATATTAATCCATTCTAACTCTAATTAACTAACTCTAGGGCCTACGGAACCCAGAGGTACAATGCCGCGTTCACAAAAGCTCTCCACGGATTTCTATCCTTAGTCAACTTGTCAGAGTTTCCACTTTCTATTCCTATCTCTGCGAGATCCATCTTAATATTGTCCTCCCATCTGCGCCTAGGTCTTCCTAATGGTCGTTTTCCGATTGCTCTTTCAGTCAAGACTTTGAAAGCGTTTCTACTTTCTTCCATTCTAGCTATATGACCCGCCCATCTAAGCCTCTTAGACTTGACGATCCTAACAATGCAGGGTAAACCATATAAATTATGTAGTTTCCCGTTATGAAGTTTCAGCCATTCTCCATCCCCGTTCCTCTTGGGTCCGAATATTCGTCTCAGGATCTTGTTCTCAAATACTTTCAGTCTATGTTCTTCCCTCAGAGTAAGCGACCATGTTTCGAAACCATATAGAGCAACATGCATTATTATCGCTTTATATATTTTAAGCTCTACATTCCTTGACAGAATACGCGACGACAAAAGATTTTGAATTGAATAATAACATGAATTCAATGTTTTTAGTCAACATTTAATTTATTCGTGAATACGATTTTTATCTGTTTATATTGATTTTAGTTATTTGGAAATATCCGCTCTACCGTAAGTATTATTTAATATTATAACGCACCGAACGTACTTAAATGTATTTCGTTTTCTCTGCATTAACTTCTAAATATATTTCTCTGCAAGCGTTTAATAAGACTCTGTATTTCTTTCTATTGCTCTCATATCATCTCCTATTAAAGTTGCATCGTCAGCGTATGCCATAACCTGGTGAAGACCGTTCAACTCAACCCGTCCTTGAATTTCTTTCAAAGTTGAATAATAATAACGACAACGCATCTCCTCATACTGCCAACTCACGCATTATCAGACAATATTAAAAATTAGAGTGTATGAAGAGGATTAAAGCTAGTAATAGTGCTTGTATAGTAAGCAGGGTTGTAGGACTCCTGTGAAAAGCTTTCTCAGGAAAAGGCAACAAGACAAGAAAAAAATTTTATAAACTATTTCAATTTAACGTCCTGCAAATGTATTGCTTGGACTTAAATTGTGGTAGGTAATGGGACTACATTCAGAAAACCCATTGACACCATGTTTTCCACCACAAACTTACTTGGGCCGGGATCGAAGCATGAATATCACGTACCACAGGTAAGTGGACTACTACTAAGAAAAAAGAAATAATATATATTCATTATAATAGAATTAACGAGATTGGTATACACTGTTTTAAATGTCTAAATCCCACTCGGTTAATGGGATATAGATTATACGATTTAAGGTGGTCGTCCGCACAGTCGACTTTTTTTATTCCAAGAGTTGCATAATTAACTTGTAAGATGAACGGAATGACAGATTTAGATAACTTACGGAAGTTCCTTACATATTAAAGAGAAGAATATAACAGAATTTACAGCCGAAGAAGTTTTTTATTCGCAGAAAAGAACATATTTGTTGTAGAGATAGGTAAACAAACGTGTTGAATATTGGTTAAGTAATAAAAAAAGTAGAACAGTTTTGCTTTAACCATTTAATATGTGATGAAAACTGCTTGATAGGATAGGAATGGTAAAAATAGGTTTATGGTTCCAAAATGTATTTACCAGATGATCGAGGGCAATCAGAAGTTTAACTTTTACGTCAGTTTCTTGGGAGTTGGAGGCAAGCTAGTAGAAAGCCTAGCAAGGATGTAAAATGTCTTGAAAATATGAAAGAAACCTATTCTCTTTGTTTCAACGAAACTTGTTTAGTTATTGCGAAACGGATTACAAAGTAAGGGAAAATGTTCTCGTGAGTTGAAGGACATTAGTCGACGAAAGTCAGCAAAGCTTTGTCTTTCGCGCTGAGAACGTTTACTGAATTTTATGTTGGCCGTTATAATGAAATATCTTAAAGTAAAGCCACGTATCGAAAGGAGTAACTGATAGTTTTGACTGTACAAAAGTACAATATACGATGAAGCCAGAGCAAACTAGGCAAGAAATAGCCACACTACCTTTGTAGAGTTGAAACCTAAACCCAACTGTATCTTTACGACCACAGAGGAGATCGTGCCGTATGTAGTTGTGCCTTCATTAACATACCAGTCCAACGAATTATTGTTGCAGAACAAGTGATAATATGGAATAAAATAAGAAATTAGGCTTGAGGTACGCATCGTTAAATCCAAACGTTGGAATATGGTACTTTGAAGGAGTCGTGTTAAAAAAGTACCAGAACGTTAATAGTGATTGCATATTAAGAATAATTCACGTGAACATAATAACACCTTGTAGATATATTTTGTAAAATTAACTATATTAAACATTGGCATTGAGTGACCGTTTTTAAAAATAGATTAATACACAAAATTTACAGACAAAATTTACAAACAAAATTATTGTTTAGATATTTATGTGACTATATACCTATTCCTGTGAGAATGTGGTTCGACATGAAAAAGGGATTAGCAGTTCGTTAATACTTTTAACAGTAATTGAATTGCATACTAACAGATCTCGAGTTTGTCGTCTTTTGAGACACTGAGGGTATAGATTCAGCAACTTCAGAGTTAGTAGATCAAGTTTAACTTCAACTGCTCACTTGTACCTGTAAGTTGTCGACGCTGTGAAACTTGACGCTGATGCGGATGTTCTTTAAAACTGAAGTAGTGATCGGTAAGTAAGAAACAAAATGTACTTTTGTTTCAGAAATTATCTTTTTTGACGTTGTTGTTAAACTACATAATTACTATACACTAAGGAGGAGGTCGATTATCAAAAGAAGTCCAACAAAATAGCACTAGACGTCAAAAGTTGTGTATTGACTACTATAACATTCATGATTTTTTAAATAATTTTTTAAACTTCATCTTCATTGCCCGAAAAAAGCCTTAAAATTTTGCACTTTCTATTAAAATTTGATATTTGTTTGAAAATATTATTTTTTTACAGCTGTCCAATGAATTGAACTAGGTGACAAAAGTTGCATAATGACTAGATTAACTACACCGTTCATGATTTTAAAAATAATTTGCATCTTCATTCCCCGCAAGAGCCTGAAATTTTGCAGTTGTTATAGTAACGTTCGAAATTTTACTTAAAATATTATAAAAGTTTTAAAATCCGTCAAACCGCCTCACACTATTTTAAAGGAGAGTTGTGCTTACTAACATAACACCAATGGTATTAAAATAATTTTCGTCCTTTATCTTATTGCCTGCAGGACCTTAAAGGTTTGGAATATATACGGTGAATCTCAAAATTCATTGAAGACACTGACAATGTTCGAGAATTGACAGATAATACCTGCTAGACGTTAAGCCTTGCGCGTGACTAGTATAATTTCGTTGATTTTAAAAATAATTTTTGTTTGTCTTCGTTACCTCCAACAAGTTTTAAAATTAGGTTTCACACTAATATCTAAAAATACATTGAGCATAATATTAAGATATATTACGTAAACTGAACAATTTTGCATTGAATTTATTTTTAAAATGCAGCTTTTTGCTGCTTCCCAGAACTCATTTCGAGGAGGTGGCTGCATGTAGAGTACCGCCCATCCACCTAACCTTTGGAAATTATCTCTGTAACTCTTTGGTTTATATCCAGATTTTGTTTCGAATGTAGGCATAATTGACCTATCCAAAAGTATTACTCTGATAAATCCATCCCGAGCTAAAACACCCTTCACTCGAAGGTTATACACTTCAGACGAAGCTTCGTAACAGTTTTAACGCACTTCTCGATTAGTTGGGTATGACATGGCAAATGGAAAATAGACAGGAGGACAGATGAAAATTCCGTTACATATTTCTGCAGATCCTCCTCCAACAAATAGCAAGTCAGGGGTGGCTCGGTTACTTCGATTTCTTTTCAGTTGATTAAGTAAGTGTAATCCTGAGCACTAAAGTGTATTGCTGGAATATTGAATTTACGTACAGGAGGTGTTTGGTTTGAGATTCTCGACCTTGTGTCAAGGATTGTACGCATAGCTAGTTTTCGAATATGATTTCTATCACCGGCGAGCATAGATACCAATAAATTCTCCGGATACGCAAAGAAACCATTAATATGAATTTCCTAGCTCCAATGAGCTTTAGTTCATTGTTTAAATACCGTGATAAGCTATAGTAAATTCACAGGAGCATCCTTGATAGCAGGATTACTTTTGATGTAAAACCACATCGGAGCATACATTTCCCATGATGAGTGTAACCAGCTCTTTCAAGTTCGAAGATGGGCTAGTAGTGCTTATGTACATTCTAAGCACTCTGTTTGCAGCAGCGCTGAAACTTAGATGTTTTCTGGGGGGAGGATTAGTACGCGTATTTGGGCCCCTAGAAAAGTTTCTCTAATTTTTGTGTCCCGTCCTTCTATCTTTCTTTTACTATTCATGGGCCCCCGGAGTCTGTAGGCCCTCCCGCATGGCAAAGTCTGCGGGGCCGTTTGTTACGCCTGTGGACCCGTTCTATACATAAGAAATTAATTAAGAGGACATAATTGACAAATTTCAAAGCCATAAAAATAAAGATTATTTCTAGAGCCCCTAATAGTAGATATTTTTACTGAAATGGGCCCACGACGCATTTTTGTTTTATCTATCTTTTGTGTGATGTTTTGTTTATGTAGGTCTAAAGTAGTGAACCTGTTTGATGCTTTGTTTATAATTTCACGTTCGTGTCGTATATGGAGTAAGAAAATTTTGTCTTAGAATGGGCCCCCCTCGAACAACTATGAGCTTCCCTGGTGGGTAGTTGACCCTTGCCCCCCACAAGTTATGATCCTGGTTGGCAGTAGTTATCCATCTGGCATAGAATAAATTTCCCGAACTTCTTCATACAAAGTTCGGTGAAAACTCACCAGCAGAGATTGCTTTGCAAATATCCCACATGGTGCTAAGTTTTGGTCTGTGATAAGGTTCCTGACGTCTTTTTACATAGCTTGAAAATTAACGTTTGGTAAATCCCCACAATCACCGCCGCATATCTGGCTTCAACATTAGGACTGACGAGTAATATCCACCTTTTTTTAGCGATGTTCAAAATATTTATGAAGGTGAAAAACGATGCTCTGGAGAATCAGGGAAGCAGAATTGCCTTCTACAGTGGAAACTGGGCATATTTGCGTTTATTGTCTAGTTTGCTCTGGCTTCATCGTATATTGTACTTTTGTATAGTCAAAACTATCAGTTAATCCTTTCGATACGTTGCTTTACTTTAAGATATTTCATTATAACGGCCAACATAAAATTCAGTAAACGTTCTCAGCGTGAAAGACAAAGCTTTGCTGACTTTCGTCGACTAATGTCCTTCAACTCACGAGAACATTTTCCCTTACGTTGTAATCCGTTCCTCAAAACTAAACAAGTTTCGTTGAAACAAAAAGAATAGGTTTCTTTCATATTTTCAAGACATTTTACATCCTTACCAGGCTTTCTACTAGCTTGCCTCCAACTCCCAAGAAACTGGCGTAAAAGTTAAACTTCTGATTGCCCTCGATCATCTGGTAAATACATTTTGGAACCATAAACCTATTTTTACCATTCCTATCCTATCAAGCAGTTTTCATCACATATTAAAAGGTTAAAGCAAAACTGCTCTACTTTTTTTATTACTTAACCAATATTCAACACGTTTGTTTACCTATCTCTACAACAAATATGTTCTTTTCTGCGAATAAAAAACTTCTTCGGCTGTAAATTCTGTTATATTCTTCTCTTTAATATGTAAGGAACTTCCGTAAGTTATCTAAATCTGTCATTCCGTTCATCTTACAAGTTAATTATGCAACTCTTGGAATAAAAAAAGTCGACTGTGCGGACGACCACCTTAAATCGTATAATCTATATCCCATTAACCGAGTGGGATTTAGATATTTAAAACAGTGTATACCAATCTCGTTAATTCTATTATAATGAATATATATTATTTCTTTTTTCTTAGTAGTAGTCCACTTACCTGTGGTACGTGATATTCATGCTTCGATCCCGGCCCAAGTAAGTTTGTGGTGGAAAACATGGTGTCAATGGGTTTTCTGAATGTAGTCCCATTACCTACCACAATTTAAGTCCAAGCGATACATTTGCAGGACGTTAAATTGAAAGAGTTCATTAAATTTTTTTCTTGTCTTGTTGCCTTTTCCTGAGAAAGCTTTTCACAGGAGTCCTACAACCCTGCTTACTATACAAGCACTATTACTAGCTTTAATCCTCTTCATACACTCTAATTTTTAATATTGTCTGATAATGCGTTTACGTGAGTTGGCAGTATACGGTTTGAAATGTAGTACTATCGTGTTAGTTTGGTTAAAGCAAAAAAAAAACTATTAGTATATGTACTTGATTTATTCAAATCATTACTTAGCCATGGTTTCCAAATTGGAAAGTGAATAAATAATTTCTGTATACCTGACCTATACATATTAATTTACAGATTAAATTATAGCATATATCATATACTAAATGCATACAGAACGTCTATATTATATATGCGCACACTAGATTCATTTATATTAAAGTGGAAATATAATTGCAAAATGAGAATGAAATGCATCGCTCAGGTAAACTTAGTTGTATTCTCATAATGTAGTACATGCCTGCCAGATAAACAAGTTCTCATCAGATGTAGATGAGTGTTTGACTTTATAGATCCCAGTTTGTGGTCGAAATTCGACAGAGTGCAATAAGACACGAAAAATATTGGGAATATAACTGAAATGACTTCAAGGAAGTTCTTACATCAGTTCTGGGAATAAACCAATATCGCATGGGCATATTCGCTTGACATATGGCGGGCACTTCATTATCTCCGAATCCTATCGTCATAAGAGAGCCTGTAACGCATGGGCAGTAGGGCATCTGACCTTTCTTGAAGTAAAATATGTCCAGATTGCAGAAGATATTGTCATTTGTATCGCAATTATGCATGCAAATGTTGATTTAGGAACGAGTCATAGTAAATAATATATCGGGTATACCCTGGTGGTACTTGATGTGAGAAGGCCAAAGAACGTTTGAGACTGGCATCAGCTCATTGAGGTCATATAACAATACTATCACGACTTTAACATTTGTTGCATCTTGTTTGACATTTTTGAAAGTGGGGGCACTGGCTGGCTCAATTTACTAGACTGGCGATCTTAGGATCTCCTCCCATAATTCCTGAATCAGGATTTAGGATTTAAATTTCTGGGTTCTCCGCATCTTTTGGCAATTTAGCCTATCCCATTTAAGGAATTACGTTCCTCGGCGAGCACACTCTCCGGGGAAAATGAAGGAAGGAAACGGCCTGGCACCTTTAAGTTATGTACCATCCTAGCATTTGCCTGGTGTGAATGAATAAAACCCAGGAAAACCTCATTCAAGGTGGCTAGACTGAAAAAGCTGTTACACCATTTCGACCGAGTTCCCCACCGGGAATAGAACCCAGCACCTCTCGCACCGAAGGCGAATACGCTACTCGGGGCCGATTCCTGAATCCAAATACTACGATGCAGAAAACAAAAACAAACTTGAATAGGTATAAACGTGTATGTTTCCATACTCTGTATGTGCCACTTTTGCACCTCCATCAGGACACTAGATAAAGTTCGTCTGCAATTGTAGGAATACCCTGATCAAGTGCTAGCATGTAGTGCATTGACACAAATGAAATTTCAGGTCATTGGCCAGTTTACCAGGCGGCTATTGCGTATCAGTTTCGGGAAATGTTGTTGATTAAAAGGATTTAAAATATAGCCCCCTCCATGTTATTTGTATGCCACACTTGCACCTCGATACGAATACTCCAGCCCATTTTCCTACAGTGCGATAAAACACAGTCAGTTTGACTGCTTCGAAATTAACTTTGGTTGCATATTTTACCAAGCGAAAGGATAATTGGACTTTAGAGATGCACACCTTCATAACATACATTTGTTAACCTTTAGATACACTTGGTGGGTCAAATTGACCCGGTACCTGTTTCTTTTGTTTTTCTAAACGAGTCAATGATGTTTTTATAAAACCAGTCTTTGTGACATCTGATATTCATCTTTTGTCTACTATACCTGATATTTAGTTTTTTAGTATCACCAAATATGGAGTGGGGGAAAACTGATTTCTCTCTTTGCTCCGTAATTACATTTGGTGGGTCAAATTGACCCGTGATTTAGTTTGTTTTATTTTCAGTGATATATTTCACTTTCGAACACTTGTATTTTCTAAAGCAACATAAGGTCAAAAATGCGGAAATGAAGAGACGAAAAAGAAGAAGAAGAAGAAGAAAATATTTTTCTGTGAATTTGATTTATTGAAAATTGTTGTCAGCTTGTGTATTAGTACGTCTATTTGTGAGGTGAAATTTAGACTGCGAAAATGAGCGGACTCTCAGATGAGGCTATAAGAGATGAACTTCTGCTAGATGCAAGTGTGGATGACGATAATGACACGGAAGATACTGGACAGCTACAGGCAGAAAGAGTTACTGTTATTCCCGACAGTAATGAAGAGGATTCCTATAATGAAAGTGAATCTACGGACGACAGTGAAAGTGAAACTACTAACGATGTGCCCATTCCCTCTTGTAGTCATGATATAAACGGTAGATATATTTCTAAAGACGGTACTATTTGGAACACGAATCCCCGTACTTTAAGTCAAACCCTTGTACATCATGTTGTAAGACATAATCCTGGACCTGTCAAAAACATTCATCGCACTTCACCTAAAGCTGCGTTTGATATGTTCTTTTCACCAGACTTGTTGGAAGAAATTAGACTGTGTACAAATCTAGAAGGCAAACGCGTTGCTCGAGAAAAAAGAACTACCTGGAAAGAAGTTGATATGGTGGAACTTACTGCTTTTCTTGGATTACTTCTTCTTGCTGGCCTAGAAAGAAATTGGGATGTACCGGTAAAAGAATTGTTTCTTGACATGTATGCAAATCCACTTTATCGAGCTACCATGTCGGTAAACATATTCTTGAATATACTGCGAGTAATGAGATTTGATGACAAGCGTACACGGGATACTAGGCTAAAAACTGACCGCCTTGCTGCCATAAGTTTCGTATGGGATATGTTCATGAAGAATTGCTCCGAAGCTATGATTCCAGACATTTATCTAACCATTGATGAACAGTTGCTGCCATACAGAGGTCGATGTAGTTTTATTCAGTATATGCCCCAAAAGCCAGGGAAATACGGAATCAAAATATTCTGGATGTGTTCTGCTAAATCTGGTTATGCGTACATTGGAATGGTGTACATAGGTCGCAAACCTGGGCAGCAAGTACAAACTAACCTATCACAATATGTTGTTCTAAATCTATCTGAATCTTTGAAGAACTTTCCAGGGAGAAATATTACAACAGACAATTATTTCACAAGTTTATCTCTTGCTAAAGAGTTGTTACGTAATAAGATTACTTTAGTTGGAACAATTAGGAAACACAGGAGGGAAGTGCCTACAATTATGCTACCAGCTAAAAATCGACAAATTTATTCGTCTGAATTTGTTTTCATTCCACAAGCGACAATGGTTAGTTTTGTAACGAAGAAAAATAAAGCTGTTATTTTATTATCTTTTATGCATGGAGATGCTTCAATAGATTCTGAAAGTGCAAAAAAAGCCAGAAATAATAACATTTTATAACAAAACCAAGGGTGGTGTCGATACTATGGATAAATTGGTACGCACATACACAACAAAGAGGCAAACCAGGCGGTGGCCTATGACCTTGTTTTTCAACATGCTAGATGTCGGAGGAAATAACGCATATATAACGTACATAGCTTGCAATCCTGACTACGAAGGAAATGCTACTGACCGCCGCAGAAAATTCCTGAAAGAGCTTGTGCATGACATGTTGGAACCTCAGATGGAAAGGCGTGTGCTGATTCCTGACTTGAAGAGGAGTGTAGTGGATGCTTTGAAAAGATGTGGTATAACACGAGGACCACAAGAAGACCGTGCCGGAATTTCAAGGAAAAGGAAGCGATGCTCAGTTTGTCCTACGTCAGCGGATAAGAAAACATCTACTGTCTGCTATAAATGTCAAAGTTTCATCTGCACAGTTCATACTGTGTCTTTGTGTGAAGAATGTGGGTAGGGTGAGAATGTAGAGTAGTTCTGTAGTTAAAGTACTTTATTACTTGTTGCTAATAATTTCTAATAGCATTAAAATTCACCTCTGTGCAACATGTTACGATATGAATAATGAAATATTATTCTGAATTGCAATCAATAGTGTATTTTTACTACAATAGCATGCCTATGAACAAGTAGACATTTCCGTGTGTACATAATCTCTTGTACAACCTTCAAGCACATTACGACCGTGTGAGAAAATAGCGATGAAGCAAACAAATTCTGAATAAAAATTCCAAGTTCTTTGATTACAATAGTAAACCTGTGAACAGGTACACATATGCCTTGTACAAATAAGTTCTTGTACACATAAGCCCTTGTACAAACTTCAAGCAGATTAGAACCATGTGAGAAACTAGGGATATAGCAAACATCATTTCCGAAGCAAAATCTCCAATTTCCTAAAGATTAAACATCAAAAAGAGCACCGGGTCATTTTGACTCACCAAGTGTAATTACGTATGAAAAATGCCAAGTGAATCTAAGGGTTAAAGAAACGAAAGTATCCATCACCCATATTATCTTAAATACCAAATTCAGGATAAATTCTTTCATTCTTTTATTTTTGAATGTTATTACATATGCAAGACTACTGGATAGGGTCACTAAATCTCAGATATAAATATGGAAAACCTAACCACACTTACCAATTTTATTTTTGAAAGGAAAAATCATAATTTTGGAGTCAGTGCAGCCCAATGTTATTGTGAAGTTTTATCTTATATTTGCCAAGATTAATCCATGACCCTTGGTCAATGAGCGACGACTGCTGTTTAAGAGTTTCCACTACAGCGAAATTATACTACCACTAATTTTAGAGATTTTCTGTAGTATCTTCAAAACAAATATCAAAATTTGATGCAGAAACGTAATGAACTTAACTTACTACAGAATATTATATTACATGTGATACCGTTGGCAAACTAATCTGCTTTCGGTTTGCAACTCTAGATAGATTTAGCATTTCTTGCTCGTTCTGTACTTAGTTTCATACCAAAAACAGATAGGTGAATTGTGGTAAAATTATCACATGCAAAATCATATTGACTAGTTCACTACGTTTCCGATTTTCGAATATTTTTATTTGTTTTGAAGATATTACAGAAAAACTCTAAAATTAGCGGTAGCTTAATTTCGTTGTAGTGAAGACCCTTAAATGAATGCCATCCTATATTACTGTTTGTGTTTTCCTTTTCCATTGTTACTTTAATGTTTATGTTTGGTAGTTTATGAATGTTTACTACAGCTATGTCGATTGAAATGCATTCGAGTTTCTAGATTTTTCATGATTTTCCAATGACTAATATGTATTCCAATTTCAAACCTGTTGATTGTAAATGGCCTTAAATTTTCGTTTAATTCTAATCAGCTGACAACTCTTGCTAATATATATTTTTTTCCTTACCTGTTAATCCGTTCTGGCTTACTTTACTCTATATATAAATATCGTTGGCTTTCCTGTTAATGGAAATAATAGTAAAACACTGCAAATATATCTCTGTGTGCTTTATGCTAATTATAACAATAAACAATTATTATTATAAATGTCACGTTTAAGTTGTTGCTACATGCCCAATGCGAATACATGTCAATTACTGCTTCATCATTCATTTCCTATCTGATTCTAATATATGTTTTCGTATGTTAAATTTGGTATAATTGAAGTATTTAAAACAATTCTGACGATTAATTGCAATTTGTAAACTGCTCTCGGTCAATTCAATTATTTCAAAATTTGATACGTGTATAAAACCATTTTATTTAAATAAAATGCATGGAAGAAGTGAATATTTTTCAAATATTCTATTAGCAAGATTGAGTTCATACACAGATGAAATCATTGTAAATAATCAGTGCGGGTTTAGACAAAATTGATCAACTATCGTTCAAAAATTTACAATTGGCCAAAAACTCAGAAAGAAGTGGGAATACAATACCCAGGTACATCAAATATTTATTCATTTTAGAACGTCAGCACATTCCTTTGACGTCAGACGTAGCTGTATGCAGAATGTGATCTATGAATTTGATTTGTCAGGATGACGTCAGGAACTGTGATGAAATCATGAATTCAAACGTCAGCACATTTCTTTCCAATGACGTTAGCGAAAACTATTAACCAGCAAATACAGTGTCATTCCACGAAATCATTTGAGGAAGTGCGTTTCAGAAGCAAAGATGTGTACTTCTAACGATAAAGAATTCATCTTCGCAAGCTATTATAAAATTAATATATTTCAAACAAAACATGTGATGATTGGTATCAGTGCTAGAACATTTGAACCCGTATTTCGATTGGGCAAAGCAGAACAATTTGGTGTAGAACTGAACTTTGAAGAATGGCAAATATTATGTTCACAAATCGACCAAATGAATGATTATTTTCATGAGCTAAATGTGACCATAGTCTAATAATTAGGCTTAAATCATGAAGTGGTGCTGCGTACAGTCCTTGAAGAGAAGATGGTGCTGTTACGTAAAAAGAGTACATTGCATGTCCCTCGCAACATGGTGTATCTAACGCAAACGGTATAGAGAAAATTCATCAACGTATTCCAGTGTGTGAAACATGCAGTGGAAGTGTGCAACAAAACAAGTATATTCCTGAAAAAGTACTATTTTGAAAAATGTGTCATGCATATTGTACAACATGTATCTAGATGTTGTGATGGTTGTCAACATCGTTCGTGGGTGCATACCTGTATTGATAAACAGTTTATTTGTGATTAAATGGACATTCAGTTCCCACCAATTGATATTGCAATAGACCTTAAAAGACTTCAACTGGAATTAAAATTATACGATAAAGATAAGCAAGTACAAGAAGTTCAATATACAGTGTATCGACAATATCCAGATTCTATATCTGGTAGGGATGTATGTGGAGTGTAATAAAATGATCCATTTCAATGATTTGTGTTGTTTCATTTCAAGTACAGCCCCATGTTCTGACATGTACTATTGCATCATGAAAAAACACTGTTGTCAAAGGTTTTTGTTCTAAACATTTCCGGTTCTTTACTAATGAGTGCACAAACTTAAAAATGTCAAACTAAAATTTTCCAAACAATAATTTCAAACAAAAAATTTACAAACAAAAATTTCGAACAAAAATCTTTGAAACAAAATTTAGAGAAAAAAAATTGAAAAAAATAAAAAAAATTCAAACGAAAAAATCAAACAAAATTTTGAAAAGAAAAAAATTCAAACAAAATTTTGAAACAAAATATTTCAAACAAAAAAATTGGAAACGAAAAATTACAAACAAAAAATTTTAAACAAAATTTAAAAAAAATTCAAACAAAAATTTGAAATCAAGAATTTTCAAACAAAAATTTCAAACTAAACATTTTACGTTTCACGGTTAACCGTCAAACTTTATTCGGTTTTCAACTATTCGATTAACAAATAAACTGTTTTGATCATATTTATCAGTGAGTACAAAATGTTGAACGAAACCAAGATTTTTAAATGTTAAACATAACAAAACTGAATGCAGCAATGATTTGAAAATCATCAACCAATCAGATTGCACGAAAGATAGTGATCAGCCAATCAAATTGCATTAACAATAACTTTGCTAGTGTCAGATTACATCACCTTATGATTAAATTTCAAACTGTTGTAGCATGTATTGCCTTTCGTCTATGAGTCGTAAGATTCAATAAGGTTAGCTATCAGATTTCTAAAGTTCAAGGTCAAATCAATCACCACCAACGACCTTAGACTATGAGCTATGACTAAAGTTCAATGTATTGTTTCAAATTTCGCGCCTTATGTTAAAATTATGCTTATCACCATTCCCAAATTTAAAGAATACTTCTCTTGATATACTTCTAAGTCTTAGAGTTAATCATTAAATTATATGTTCAATAAGGTCAATAATGTCCGTCAATTGTTTACCTGAGTAGAACCAACTGTTTTCTGGGTACTCAAACTTAAGAAGTACTACAACAAAGGAAACGAATCAGTGTACACTACCTCATCAAGGACAATCACGTGGTACAACGTCTTGCTTACGTTTATATTTGGCGGGAATAATCAAAACCAATGACGTAATTTCATTTGACAATTCTCAAATTATCTTACAAAATTTCAATATACCAATGTCCTGGACTCCTAATCCCATCATAGGTCAATAACTGATCACGTGATCATACTCATATTTGACAATGATTTACCCAATGAATGAGATACTATCCAATTTTAAGAACACTTAGGAATTATTGATATAACAATAAGAAATGTACCGCCTCCCAAAATTTAAGATTGGTACACAAATACACCTGTGTCTTATGAAAAAGTAATAAATCCTGTACTCATTTAATAATAAGGCCGGTCAATATCCTTTAAAGTTTGAATATTTGGTCATAAGAGGAACACCAACATCTACAATGGGTCCTAGAAAACGTTTACCGAATTTTGTTATTTGATAATTCCCAAATTTAAAAGGGAACATAAACATATAAAGGTAAAAAAAAACATCTGTACATACCCATATAACGTGTTAAATACTATCAAAGGGGACAATAACCTCCGAAATTTGATTTTTGGTAGTTCTTTACCCATGAAAGGGAACGATTTGGACCATCCAAATTTATAGTGGTACATATTGAAGTCCTGTACTATGATACCAAATGCTTATATTAAACAATTTCTAAAACCGAGTGGATGAGCCAAGATACCCCTCCCACATTTTTAAAGGGGAGCGCAAACGTACCTATGTGTTATGATAAGTAATGGACACCTATTCATAACCCTATAACCATATAAGGTAATAGGACCTCATAAAAAGGGAGAAATTAGGCCAAAAACCAAACACATGGTACAACATATTGCTTATGTTTATATTTTAGCAATTTTTACCCATGAAAGGGAACAAGATGGACCATCGAAATTTATCATGATACATGTTGAGGCATGTACTATGATACCGAATCCCCTCCCGGGGTGCATCAATGTACCCATGTCTTATAATAGGAAGTGGGCCAATATATACATGACCATATAACCATATAAGGTAATAGGAAATCATCCAAAGGGATAAATTGAGCCAAAACCAAACACGTTGTTGAACTAAAATTTAGCAATTTCGTACCCATGAAAGGAAACGAGGTGAACCACCCAAATTTATACTAATCTATATTAGGGTCCTATACTATAATACCAAACATGTAAAAGGGACAATTTCCAAAATTAAAGGGGTGTGCCAAAGTACCCCTCCCAAAAAATTTAAACGGGAGCACAAATGTGCCTATGTCTTATAATAGGAAATGAATTCCTATACGTGACCATATAAAGATATAAGGTAATAGGACCTCATCCAATGGAATAAATTAGGTAAAAAACGAAACACGTGGTACAACGTATTGCTTACGTTTATAATTTGTCAATTTTGTACCACTAAAAGGGAACGAAGTTATATTAATATATATTAGGGTCCTATACTATCATACCAAATATATAAAATTGGCAATTTCCAAAATTTAAGGGGTGGGCCAAAGTACTCCTCCCAAATTTTTCAAGGGGTACATTAATATACAAATGTTTTATGAAAGGTAATGAACCCCGGTATACGCCCATATAACCATATAGGATAATAACACCTCATCAAAGGCGATAAATTTAGTCAAAGGACCAAACACGTGGTTGTACTAAAATTTTGTAATTTTGTACCCATGAAAGGGAACGAGGTGGACAATCCAAATTTATAGTGATACATACTAGGATTCTATACTATTATACCAAATGTTTAAATTGGGCAATTTCTAAAAATGAAGGGGTGGGCCAAGGTACCCCTCCCAAATTTTTAAAGGGGTGCACCAATATACCCATGCCTTATGAAAAGTAATAGACTCCTGTATATCCCCATATAAACATATAAGGTAATAGGACGTCATCCAAGGGGATAACTTAGGTCAAAACCAAACGCGTGGTACTACGTATTGCTTAGGTTTATATTTTGGCAATTTTGTACCCCTAAAAGGGAACGAGGTGGACCATCCAAATTTATCATAATACATATTAGGGTCCTGTAGTATAATACCAAATGTTTAAATTGGGCATTTTCGAAAATTTAGGAGTTTGCCAAGGTACCCCTCCCAAATTTTTCAAGGGGTGCATTAATATACCCATGTCTTCTGAAAGGGAATGGACCCCTTTACATGACCATATAACTATATAAGGTAATAACACCTCATCAAAGGGGAAAAATCGACCCAAAACCAAACACATGGTATAACGTATTGCTTACGTTTATATTTTGGCAATTTTGAACCCCTAGAAGGGAACGAGGTGTACCACTCAAATTTATCATAATACATATTAGGGTCCTATACTATAATACCCAATGTTTAGATTGGTCAACTTCCAAAATTTAAGGGGTGGACCAAGATACCCCTGCCAAATTTTTGAAGGGGTGCATTTATATATCCATGTCTTGTGAAAGGTAATCGACACCTGTATACGCCCATATAACCATATAATGTAATAATACCTCATCAAACGGGATAAATTAGGTCAAAAGCCTCCGAAGTTTGAATTTTTGGCCATTTTTTACCCATGAAACTGAACGACATAGACACCCAATACTGATAAAAGTACATACTATGGTCCTAGGCTACCATATCCAATTTTTGGATTTGGCAATTTCCAAACTTTAAGGTGGGTGGTCTTATGTACCCCTGCCAAAATTTTAGGGGTGGGCCTGGTTCCTCTGCCAAAATCTAGAAGGGGTGGTCCTAAGTACCCGTAGGTCATTGACTCCGGGCCAAGGTCATTGACCTTTGACCCCGGTCATAAAAGAGAGTGAGGATGAGTCATTCGTGCATAATGGGGCCACTACTGTGGTTATGTCTTCTGTCTGCCATTGCACCATCTGTTCGAGATAATTACATTCTTCTATTTACCCGTAGATGTCAATAAAGGAAACAAAGTCTGTGCAGAGATAATCAAATCATTTAAACATTACATGGTGTGAAAATGATGTCGCCGGTTATTAATTTAATAATTTTTCCTAGATGAGTCATACAGTACTTTTACTTCTTAAAAAGCTCTATGTGATGAATAAGAATATACTGAACAATTTTTCTTATGATAAATTAAAGTTTTTTTTCTGAAACATATAAAAAATATATTATTTTAGGTACATACTCGTATAGGGTGAGCTTTTCTTCTCATGAAATGTAGTTCATTGAAAACAGTGGAATCTCTGTTATTTCTTTGGAATGTAAATTTATAATTCCAATACCATATGAAATTTTACCTACTTCAATCTGCTAAGATAATCATTTATTAGATTTTATTCCACCAATTACCATTTTGTGTAGTTTCAAATTTAAAGTGTTGTATAATATAAAATCCTACCTTCTTCTTTGTTAAAGCTATACCGAAACATTGGGAGCATTTCACGTCCTTCTGTTTTCTTATTTGTGAGTACTTCTTGCACTAATTGTTTCTTGCTCACAATAATTTGAACAAATCCCATTTGATTGAATGTAAATACAGATCCATGTTTAGTACATGCATGCGTCTGTGCTATAATCCAGGAACGGAATTTTACGCAAAGATAAAATCCATACAAACTATTTCCAAGGAATGGAATAGACATTGGAGCTAGGGAAAAGATAAAGAAAAGAAAATAATTTATTATTATTCAAATATTGCACTTTTAAATTGGTTTGTAATATTTTTTAAAGTGGAATAAGAATCCAAATAAATTTAAACATATTTAGAAAAGCAAGACTAATATTGATATGTGTCAGCTTGAACAATATTTTAACATTACCGCGATTACTGCTCATGAGAAAGTCGAGATAATTGAACAAAAGTACTTGAATTTCTATTTAAAACAATGTACGAATTACTACTTAATTTAGTTTTTATTACTAGTTTATAATATACGTATATGTTAAGAGACTGGTATCTTTACGAATGAATATGCAAAGAGCATCAATAAATTTGTAGGTTGGAAATAGCATTAAAGCAATAGTTAGTACAGACGTATTATGGAACGTGCCTTCAGAGTCAAATCTTAGGCTATAAATCCCGTTGTTGTGTGGCGTTTATTTCAAAAACCGCCGTAGCTGTCATTCCTTTCCTAAAGCTGCTCTATCGATCTAAGGAAGAATCTAAACTAGGATGACATATCTGGAAACTTAATACTGCAGAGTAAATGTTTTCATCAAAATAAGTATCTCAATCGTCAAGTCGGGATGAGGATGGCGGGTTTACTAAGAGCTCTTAATGACATAAGTACAAACTTAGTGCCACAGCATCTGCTACGTTACAACCACTTTTGAGATTTTCGTTTGAGATGTATGATATTGTTTATTTATTAAACAAAGCATCATGAATACATGGTGGCTGTCTAGTGTTTTAAACGGAATTTCATATTGTCCCCGCCATCTTAATGACAGACATTAAGTCAACTCTAATGATTGAGTCCTGTCTCAACACGTGGTCAAGCTCTCTACTCTCGGAAGAATAGCATGTCCGAGGAACAATATTCCTAAAAGCTTTCGTAGCACTGGAGTAACTTGGTTTCATGGACGACTTATATCCAAATTTCAAAAAGATGATACAAAACACACAAAACCTTCGTCTCATAACAACTGCTCCACAAGGATATGACATTCACTGAATGTGACGAAACAATATAACTCTATAATGATTCGAACTATCAACTTCATTTTATTCGCATTTATATCGTGACAGTTACTTACAGTTATATTGTAGAGAACAACTTTTAGCTGTGCTTGGAAATGAATCGTATGTATGGAACCGTTGGTCAGGCCTAAGACTTCTAGCTAGCTATTGGAGAATGAGTGATGGTATGTATGATGGAAATTGTTATATTTTTAGTTCATTTCGTTTATTGTAGAAATGAATAGTATGGATAAGACAATAGGTAGTGTAAAAATTGGTACTGGTATTAAGGCTACCAATCTATACAACAAGAGAAACTGGGCCTATGCTTCGAAACTTTTGTTAGAAGAATCTTTGATTTCTTCTCTTCCGGACGCTCTGGTGTTAAATGCCGTAATTTTTTTGTCTAGATTGAAAATAAAGCTCATTTGAGAGTTTCTTTACATAGATTAGCTATTAGCGTTGCCACGTATTTCTATCATGTTTCGTTGCCAGCTATCGATACGGCTTCATAACAAAACTCGCAATACTAGGGGTAACAACACCTAATGGGAAGGTTTGAATGTTTAATGGACGAGGTAATTAAGCTATCGGATATTGAGCTCCATAGAAATATGGGGAATACAGTTATATATTATATTCATTTTAAATTAGAGAATTGCGAAGCATATTTGTATATCAGTGCGCGGATAGGTACAGTACATGAAGTTTCTAATGAAAAGGAAACTAATATATGTCATATATGATTACTTTATAGGAAGTTCAATGTAAAAATGGACTTCGGTCATTCAAAAAATGTTTCCCATGATAATATGTAATATGATTCCGAACTTTTAGCTTTAAAGAGGAAGTTAAATGCAAAGCTATTTGCAACAAACTATCCCAGTTATGGATTTCTGAATATTAGTGACACTCCTATCATGTACTGGATTGCAGTATTGTGTATTTTTCATCGTCTATAAGTTATTTGGCGTTTGCTAAAGAACTGAATTATGCTATTTTCAACTGTCGTTTATATAAACTTACCTTTCTTAAAATATGTTTCCACATGAATGAAAAGTTTAGTAAATAATCAATGCAGTGGAAACTTGAACTGTCTATTGCAGTTCTTTTGGTAAATTTCAGCTTCATTGTATTTGAATTAGGTGATATTCTTCCCCGTTGCCTCACCATTTCAGAACAAACCACAGAAAATGGAGCATGTAGCGGCTGCTCTAAAAGAGTTACCTTACCCATATAACTGCCCAAAGCTTATCTCTATACGGTACAGAAACACAGCGTATCATATGTCTTAAAAAAGAAATAGACCATCTTCAAGTTCTATCAAGTACATATACAATTAGCATACAAAAAAGTCATAACATTTTACAAAGATAAATGTATAAAAGATATTTATTTAAACAAAAATCACAACATTGTATACTGAATGATTCAAGCCTGTAAGGGACAAGATCATCGAGTAGCTAAATATTACAACGCGGTCCAGTCTCATGTACCAGCAGCACACAAGTAGCATTGTGTGATGGCAGAATGTATTCTTTGGGGAAATCTACTCACTAAGATTTTTGCATTGTTTATAATTGCATTAATTACTAAATATAATCAAAAAAGTCAATGCTTGTTTCAAAAATAATAATTATATTTCAATAGTATCTTAATTCAAAGCTGTAACCTTCACTTACTAAGCAATCATGAAATATGCGGATCGTTAAATTACAACAGTTTAATAACTAGCAATTGACTGTAAAGTGTGATTGTTGTTTGCTATTTTTTCGAGTTAATTTTTAATTTTCACCTTCGAAAGAGAACCGCATTTTATCCTAACTTGATTCCTTAAAGTACTATTTTTTCAAAAACTACATATTATAAGCGGAAGCCAAAATCAATATATTAATATTCGGCATTAACTAATTATTACAATTAATATAAACGAATAAGAAAAACACTATTTCAACTTAAAGGAAATTCTTGCTTAAATACATACAAAAATATGGAAGTATTTAGAAAATAAGATGTCGTTCTATCCATATTCATTAGAGAATAGCGTATTGATTTCAATCCAACAGACGTAACAATCGAATGCTTATAAACAGGACTTCGAAACAGATACTAACATTAAAAATTGAGGATACGAATTTCATAGAGGATTGGTCAACCAATTAAAATTTACATTATTGTACATAAAATACAGGCGAAGGAATAAAAGGACAATGAAGTTCTAGCACCAATGTAAGGCTTCAATAATGCATGAAACTTACAGACTTAGATCAATAAATCCAGTTTTTTTCTCAAAATCTACTTACTTCAGGATTCATTGAATTTGTTATGGTCCAAACCATTTTCGGGATAGACATTTGGTAATGTTATGAGCTAAAGAAAGTTTGTTTTGGAGTTTAATTAACTTTTTATTGCTCACCTGTAAGTGGTACGCACTCTTTCCTTCTCAACATCCCTTTTATGAGGTGCATCTGCTCATAGACTGTTATCTTTTCTTTGAATATCAAGATCCTGTACATTCCATTTTACATGCAATAGATCTATGCAATTATAGTTATAAACTAAATTGAAAGGACTATATTTTTCTCCTCGTAAATACGGCTGTAAATTCAGTATTCTATCTCCTGTAAGTTAGTATCCCACTGGTCTTACTTCCGACTAAAGTGATAAACATCGTTATACCATCCTTGGTCCATTCCACTGGTTCAGACCTTCAAAGGTGTCACGCCCAAGTCCAGGTAATACTTCAAATACCACCGCTACTCCGGAATTCTTGAATTGCGATTATTTGTCTCTATTGAATACATGTAACACCCGTGTTGACAAGTCAATTGATGTGATTACGCAACCTACTAGTCCTTCGTCTATGTTCCATAATGCAACGCATTCTAGTAATACTGCTGCCTCTTATTATGGCTTCTATGACCTAGAAATGAATGCCCTAAACATTCCTTCGTTCGTAACTGTCAATGATAGAGTATGAACTAAAAGTGACGGTTTATCGGATTTTGATACATACTCCTGTGGGTGTTAATAGATAATAATGTGGGTGTTAGTATCTTCCCATCATACGTTATAGCATATGCTGCAGTTAAGGGTAAGGCTATATATCAGAGTTTAATGACTATTAGAGATTATATTACAATATGACAAGATTATGAGATTCCCACAGCTATTTTTAATTCAGATTATCAGAATGCGTTTGATAATATTGAGCATTCCTGTTTATGGAGAGTTTTGAAAGGTTTTGGTTTTAATGCTCGCATTATACAATACTTTAAATTCTTCTATAAAGACGCTGCGACAAAATTAAATATTAATGATCATCTCACCGTTCCAAACAAAGTAGTTCGTAGTATTCGACAAGGGGACCCTAAAAGCTTACGATTTGTTTACTTTGGCAATTACACACTTCTTGTATGATGTAAACCGCAAGGTTCAGGTTTTTTATGTTATTACACGCCCTGTGTGTGGATATGCTGATGATGTCAATGTTTTCCTACATTCTGTTCATGACTATAACCATTTCATGCAAAGCGTTGCTAATTATCAACAAGTGTCTGGATCTATATTGAATACAAGAAATCAACCGGTCTCATAATATATAATTCTGAGGAGTTTAATAAAATTCAGGACATTGCATATCAATCTAGGTTTAAAGTACTAGGAATATGATTTATGAGTAAGCTTGTTGAAACAGTAAGATATAATTATGACCTTGTCATTAATAAAACCAGGCATTTAAATATCTTGCAGAAATGTAGATCGCTGTGTTGTCTAGTACTCTACTTCTCAATGTTTATATTTTGAGTAAACTGCGGTATGTAGCTAACGTCTTTGCCTTGCCTTATACAGATGGCAAAAAGCTACAAAGTGTTTGTGGCTTATTTTTGTGGTACAATTGTGTGTTTCGTATTCGCTATAATGACGTGTGTTTATCGGTAGCGAACGGAGGCATTAACATGACTCATGTGCTGTTCAAGGCTGAGAGTTTGTTTGATCGACGTAACTTGACTACCTTAGTTGAAGATGTACCTTCTCCCACTAGACACTTGCTGCGATATTTATTGGATACGATCTGTCCACCCTGCCCCTGGCGATCGCTTCCCTCCCTGCAAGTTGCTTTTACTCAAGTAGTGCCTTGTGTGCCTATATCTATAAATGCCATCGAACTCCCGATGTTTTCACTTTAACCAACAGGCAATTGTGAAAGTCCTACAACAGCTATCACCATGTAAATTAATAGAAAGGGAACCAGAATACAATTGGCATATCATATTTCGTAATACACGCTCAAAATATTTAACAGCAGAAAATTAATACTTTTGTACATAGTTCTGAATGACATTGTAGACCCGAAAGTAAAACGAAACAAATGTGGGTTTTGTGCCGACATAATATGTCCTTTCTGTTGTGCCACTGTTTCCTTGAGTCAAGGATTAACAACTTGTGTGAACAGCAAACAAATCTGGTACCAATTGCGGCGATTCTTGGGTTTTATTATGTTTCACCCTAGTCCGTCAATTAAGGTAAATCTCCTCTTGCGACCGGAATATTGTTCTTATCCCAATTCTGTTATCTGGCTCATAGCCCAAACAAATTACGTATGTACTCTCTATGGAAACTGCAGATAATCCTTTGTTTTATATTGATTATCTTAAAGCTAATTACGACAAAATGAGCTTCCTTATGAAGACGTGTACTTTTGCTCGTTTTCTCGACAACACCATATATGCTTAATAAACTTGTATTCATTTGTTATCCGAATGAGTTTTTTAGTAATTTGTAATACTAATGTGTAAATGCTACTTAAGTTCTAAAAAAGGGAATGAAAAAACTGTACAACTTGAATCTATGTTAAATGATCAGTTCTTTTTCTTTTCTTTTCCTTTTAGTAATATAGTGCATTAGCTGTATATATTTATATTGTTCTGGAGTTGTATTAATGACCGTATGTATTCAAGTCTATTAGCTAATAAAAAAAGTTGTTAAAAACGGTTGAGTGAATAGTCTGTCAATTATAAGTTTATGTTTTATTTTAAATTGTGTTCCTATTTTCATCACAGGACTGAGAACATTTCTTTCAATGAAGCTTCTACAACTACTTAGCTTTCAAATTCGATTATATTATATATATCAATCGATTGTATGAATTGCAAATCTAAAATAAATAGTTGAAAACAAAATATTAAGTTTGTTCAATATTCCATTATTATCCTTTTATTTGTAATGAAAATCTATTTATAAGCAATGATGATTTCAGAAGATTATTCCCAGGATTGTTAATATATGAAGGACGGAAAACAGTTAAAATACTATTAGTTCACTTTGAGCATGATCGAAGATATGGTCCCGAAAAGGGGAATTTTTCAGGTCGATAGTCTCAAATTCTCCCTCAGGTCACCCCTGAAATCATCACTCTTTCAAATAATTTCGTAAGAAACAGGATGTTACATTTATTTCTCATTCCACGTTTTCAAATGACAAAATAATAACCTAAAGGAAATTATAGTACTAAAAGAATAAAGAATTATATAATTAATGAAGTAAACATTATCGTGTAAGTTATCGATTTCTAGTCGGATTAAAACTGGAATATTGGAGTGGGTTTAACTTTAAAGTAAATCCTATCTCTGTATAATTCTTACTGGAAAGGCATTTTACTACAATTATCTAATTAATATTTCTAATAACATATCTTTATTGTAATATTTTTACTATTCAATGTTGTATACACTTCAGTTCCCAAAGTAAGCTCTCGCAAATGTATGGCGGACTAGTATCAAGTATGTATTATCAAGTAAATTATCATTTAGTTTAGTAAATGCTGCATTTTAAACTTTGTACTTTAATTACTACTACTACTAGTAATAATAATAATAATAATAATAAAATCATAGGTGTATATGTATCAGAATATCTGGCTTAGACAATAAATGAATTCCACGTGGTGTATATTCGAAATTCTGTTTACTTGAATCCGATAGAAGTACGAAGAGAAACTTCGAGAACAGGTAAGAGAAAAATCTTACTTTGATGGAACTCGAATCTACCTTTAAGAGCGATCTACGCGCAAGAGCTTTAGACCACTTTTTAATTTTTTAAGTAAACTGATTCACCAAATTTATCTAAGTAACTTTTCTTTATTTTGGAATCGGTATACACATTTTACTGTTATTTCCTGTAACCTTGAACGACAGGTACATGAACATAAAAACATTGAAGACAATTAAAATTCCGAATTTTACCCACGGGAACCCGTTCACCAAAGCCAAACATGCTAGCCACTATACCGACAGGGAGAACAATACAATTTGTAGTGTCTGAAGTTTAAGCCCATTTCACCCTGATGTAACATGTCTATTGATCATATGTTTATGTACACCGTATTTGTCAGTTTGAAGAATGGTGTATGTTTATTGAAATAGGTTCTATTACGTATTCGTCTATATACACAACATAAATTATCAGAATTATTAATGATTCTTCATGGAAAGTCACAGTAGAAACATAAGAATCCACTTTACTGAATTCAGTCAGAATTACAACTTTTAACAAAATGTTACAATGTCTCAATGAAAAGCAGTGGATTCCAATCTGGGGGCGCTGCTTCCTCCTGGGTAGGCGTGAAGAGCGAGTGAGGAGGCGAAAGCTACTGGATGAAACGAATTCTCAAATGAATAAAGCACCACTTATAATGACACCATTAAGATAAGCTTGACTATTTCAGAAAATACTACTGCACTAAGAGGATATGCAAAGTTCTTGCTGGTAATAAATATAAATTCCTGAGAATATTATTATTATTATTAGACTTCCACTTCTTGGCCAAGGTGTGAAACATTCACTACCATCTTCATACCGCTAAATCTATTTTATTCTCTCTTTTTTCGTTACAGCTCAGAACCCAAGAGATCTGAATGAGAGTTTGTCCCACTGTTATTCGACCTATAATTTCACCTCTCTAATTCTCTCTATTCTTCTCCACTCCCACATTTCGAAAGCTTTAAACTGTTTTTCATCATGTTTGCGTAATATCCACATTTCTGCCTTAACAATACTGTAAAATACAGCACAGGCAGGATTTTATGAGCATTGTTTCAACTCTTTATTCACTGTATCTTAAAATTGAATTTTCTTCATCTTAAAGTCATCTTTCGTTATTCCTATCCTTTTTATATTACACTTTGAATGTCATATCATCACGAATAACACAACTCACAAGTAACACTTCCCAAGTATAACACTCCGATTTTTGTAAAATTTGGCAAGTAGATACTACATAAAAATAAATGAACACGTGCTTTTTTATTTTCTGCGGAAAACGGTTTTAGGGGCAAAAGCACCTACCCAAAAAATTGAAATTTGACGCCCGAAAAGCAGAAAGAAGTGGACCAAAGTGAATGAAATTGTGCACAAGTATTTTGACGCTGAGTTCAAAAATATGGTTACATTGCTCTTCATTGAAGGAATTGAAAAAGATTATTTTGTTTAATATGCAATTTAAAAGACATTTGTTTCTCTCTTGACTTGCCACAAGCCAGCAACAGATTAAAGAAATACGTAAAAACTTCTGATGGTAGCTAATCTTGCTTTTGCTGCGCAATTCTGTAGGAAGTTTACTTGTCGAAGGTTACGCATAGTCATCCTACAGGATACATAATCATGATTTTGGCAACGTGACACCGCATTAATATGTTGAAATTGGTTAAATAGTTAAGAATCTATAGATACATCTAGAAATCATGCTATTAAATTCTTCCGGCTGTGACACTACACGTGTGTACATTTATGTCACGCCACGTATCTTGGGTGCGGCAGTCTCTAAGAGCCAATCAGAATACCAAAGAGCAATAAGTTTCCATATGTGTTGTTTTATATTACCATTTTAGTTATGTAATAAACTTACTTTTTATAAATGATGTTGTCATTCCCCTAGAATAATTCACTTTTTCCCATGAAAATTATGGTGTAATTTAAGTATACTTCTTTTGTGACACCCGCTAAGATACAGCGTGAGCAATTCTCATTAAAATGTGGAAATTAACGAGCTAAGTAAAGAAAAAAGTCTGGAAATGGTCACAAATGGGGACTCGTCCAAAACTTTTCTTCTCTTTTCATTTTTCGGGCCGAAAAATTTTGTGGTGCTGCTATGACATCTTTCCTTTTCTATGCTGTGTCTTATGTTTATGTTTTGGTATTTTGTTCATAGTACAATAATTTAATTGAATTATGTAAGTTGTCGCATTACTGCAATTGTGTTATTGTGTATTCTAATGGCAATTAGTGATCTGATTATATTGCTCATAGTGAAATACCTACCATTATTTTTTCTAAATAAATGTTAAAACAGTAATTCGAAATGTCTTTCCATTGGTTCTCCTTTTTCAAACCTAAGAAATCCCCACCAAAATTTCATGCTTGGTATATTGCAAAACCGGGTGAAGCAAGGTGCAAATATTGCAGAAAAACTCTTGCTCAGAAAGCCGCGCTCACCCAGGCCTTGCGCTGCGAAGTATGTCCCCTGGCAAAAGAAGCAACAGATCTGCCCGTGCAGTAAGCCAGTTTCCCAGTAGCCAGTTCGCCTACTTTACTTGAACCGCGGATGTACCATCCACAGCAGTATAGTTTACCAGATCCTGTGGATTGGAAACCGATAACACAGACGCAGCGTTGTAAAGAAAATTTAGCTAAGTTTGAAGAAATTTGTAATAAAATGCCATCCTTGACTCGTTTGGACAGTACACAATTTAAACCAGTGGTTGCGAAACGCAGAATTTTCCTTAAGCCAGAACAAATGAATAACCTTTCTAATGAAGGTGCAGTTAGTTCCTCTGAAGAATCTCCTGGCATTATGACGAGTGACGAGTGATATACCACCTCACGTGGAAAAACCCTTGGAAGGTAACCTTCCAGAAAATTCAACACCAGAATCAAGTAAATATGATTCCGATGATGGAATTCAACAATTGGCAAAGTAGGAGCTCTATCAGAAAAAGACTGCACGTGACGTACTAACACCAAGTCCTATCTCATATGACTCTGGCGAAGAACTTGAAAAGTTTATAAGTGAAGAACCTTGTATTGAAAATTTAAGTTTTCCTAAATATCCGCAAATTGCTTCTCACCCTCCTCAAGTGAAATATTCCCCCACTGCTGATAACGCACTTGCACTATTGTTATATAAGAATATTAGGCAAGAACTTTTAGATAATTACATAGTGAAGACTCCCTCAGAGGATTCATTACCCTTGGATGTGAATAAGGCAATAAATGTTAATTTACCCTCTCTGAAAGGACCTTAATTAGAAAATAGAAAAATCCTGATGAATCAAGTGCACGGGAAGAAACAGAAGATCGAGTAGCCAGTGTCCCAGTATTGAAGTTGCCAAAACTTAAAGGAAGCTCAAAAGAATCGGTTACTAAATTCCTTTATGAATATCAGACCATAGCTCGTGCCCTCAATTGGCTTGACCAGGAGCAGTGTATATATCTAGCGGTCTGTCTTGAAAACTCGGCCCTTGATTGGTTCTTACATCATAAGGATGACATCCAACAGTTGCAATTTCGAGAATTAAAGCAAATGATTTCTCGAGCATTTCCTGACGAATTATATAAAGGACAGCTTGAACAGGAATTAATGAGAAAACGACTTCCTCCTCGTTTTCCTCCTGATAACTTCGCGTATACTTTAATACGAGACTGGAAGTTCGTAAGACCTGAAATGGGGGGAGAGACTTGTTACACCTATTGTATAAAGCGTTGCCTTCAAATTATGTCCAGGCCTTAGTATTAAAGGAAGTATCGACAATAGATCAAGCTATTCATGTGTTGCGTTTATTGTTTTGAGCTGACATTTATATTGAATCTCATCGGGAAATGAAGAAAAATGTAGAGAATTAAGACCACATCATGTAACACCTTATATGGGTTTTAAAAACAATTCGTTTGTTAAAAGAATGTGGACATATAAACGTGAAATCGGGAGAGATGGTTGGCCAATTGAAGTGAAAAGAGCTCGAACGAATTTGTGTGATCAAAGATTGCCCACAATTCCAATTCGAATTTTTAATAAAAAAAGTAGATGCATTATTAGACACTGGTTCGCAAATAAATGTTTTGGATGAAGAAATGATTCCTCAAAATTTTCCAATTGCTAAGCGAATGCGTGCCACTATTCGTTTGCGCACATTAGGGGATAAGTTAACTCAACCACTCCCAGTGGTTCGGTTAAGTTTCCAAGTTGGAACCTATTATCGAAGATCGCGTCGTTTATGGTTAAACGTAGCATTAGTCAAACAGTCTCAATTAGACGAGAAAATGGTTCTAGGAATAGATTTCATTCAGCGTTAAACGTACGGTATAGGTTTACAGTCTATAATTATTAACGGCAATCAAAGACATCCTAACATGAAGTTTTATGTTCAGTATTTGTCAAGCCGCAAGGAACAAACAGTATTAAATTTGTCAAATGTTCAGTTTTACAACAAAAAGGGTAACCCTCGGACAAATAGAAATGTTAGCTCAGCATCGGTGCCCCGTACGAACGCTTAAGTGACTCAAAATTGTTTAGAACTTAATGATTCAGGTTCCTCTTCTGAATATGTTATTCTAGACTCACAACCAGAGAACGAATGTCCTATCTTGAAAATCAATAGTATTGAAACTCACTAATTGCGTTATCTAATTAAAATAGGTGAGTGCATGCAAATACCTGCTGGAAAAGTTGGATTAGTAAACGCTAAGCCAAGTTATTCTATTGTTGGATATTATTATGTGTTACCGAATGACGTTTTACATCGATCACATCATGTTTAGTATCTCCCACAATTTTTGTGGAATAAAACGGGTTTGGTAAACTGCCTGTATTCAATCTGAGTAAACGAGATGTGACTGTACCTGACTCTCAAATCGTAGGACGTTTAGAGAAATGTGTTCCTACACCAGAGGTAAGAGTGAACACGGTTAAAGCCAGCCCACTCTCCGCTGAGAAAGTCGAAAATTCGAAATCTAAACAACAACACGATATTGGCAAGGAAATTGACATTGCCCTGACCTTTCCTCTGAAGATCGAGTCGCAAATCGAGAAGACCTGAAATGTTATATGCTATCCATACATCATGTCTAGAAAGCGGACATCTTGGAAAGAGCAAAGTGTTTTCTCGTGTCAAAGAGCGATTTTATTGGCCTCGGATGGGAGCTGATATTAAAAGTTTTATCAAAACTTGTCGTGAATGTCAAGGACGCAGGGACTCAACCACTACATCATTAAGGATGCATGAACCAATTAAACCAATAGCTCATTTCCATACCTTAAACTTGGAAGTATTTGGACCACTGCCCCCCTCTAATGGTTATAAGTATGTCATCACCGCTGTCGATATGTTTTCAATCTATGTAGTGGCACAACCATTAAAAATAATAACAGCCAAGAATGTTGCAAAGCTTTTATTAGAGGATATTATTTGTTATTATGGTCCACCCCGCCATATATTGACAGACCTTGGTTCTAAGTTCCACACACAAGTAACTAGCGAAATTATGACCGTACTAGGCATACATAAGAAGTTTAGTATAAATTACTATCCTAGAACAAATTCACTAATGGAGAAATATGATCAAGCTTTAGCAAACTATTTGAAGAAATATGTGTCTTCTTCTCCAAAATATTGGTCTCTATTTGTTAGATCTGCTTGTTACTCTTATAATACTACGAAACACGAACACCATCCTTGTTCTCCTTTTGAATTGGTGTTTGGTAGAAAGGCTGAATTAGGTATCGAAATCGAGACTCCATGCCGAACCCCGTATGGAAAACTCGTGAAAAAGAATCTTGGTCGTATAAAGAAATTAGCACAAAAGGCCTTAATTAGACAGCAGTAAAAACAAAAAGCCAAAATTGATAAGCGTAGGAAAGCCCATACGTAAAAAGAAAATGATTTGACCTCATTACAAATTTGGTAACTAAGCCGGGGTTATTCTTAAGCTAAATGCATGCAACGTGCATCATGAAGAAAGTTAATGTTGAACGAACGAAGTTATATTGTCCAAGTTCTCTAGTTCCAACCTGGTCGAAATTGTTCGATCATTTCATAGTTAAAAAAATGTTTTAGTTATCGCAATAGGCCTAGGAACTTCTAAAGTGAAATTCAATGTTGATGCAGGCTTTCTGAAAGAAATGTTATATTAATACCTAAATAAATAAATAAGTAAGTAAATGGGTACCCAATCAATTAAAGTGAATATTTATATGTATAGAAGAAATAAATAGAGAAAAGAGTATTTCATGGAAGTACAAAATGGTTTTAAAATCCATGCATGGTCGGAAACCCTGCTACAAAAAAGAGACAAAAGAGAATAAGAAGAAAATATATACAACTAAGGAAACAACTTTATTCCTTGCGTAGGTATTATATTCCTGGTGTTGACAGACAGACCGATGACCAGACAGACAGACCAACAAAAAGAAAAACACCAACAGAAAGAAAAGAGAGAAGTGGTTAGAAAAACAAAAGTTACTTTTATTTCCTAAAGGTAAAACTTCCGTTAGAAGGATTGGGAATCGCAATAATGATAATGTGATTAGAAAGAGAGAATAATAATTAAAAAAACAGGATACGCCTTTGTATTTTGTAGGTACAGATAGGCTTTTGCCTTTGCAGCCTTATTTGTGCTTAGTGAACCACTTGGCTTGATTGGCAAGATGGAAGAAAATATCTCATGATAGTTTTTCCAACTATTTTGCAGTTCAAAGAGTATGTAATAAACTAGATTTAACATGAGTGAAAACGATAAATGTTAGAAGGTTTGGACTCCGCGCGTAGGAAAATATCTTACTCTTGAGCCAGGTCGTGTGTAAATGAAGTTGATTGACTAAAGCTGAATGGATCTGCTAAGGTTTAAGCAGGTTTACCTGCCCTCCTTGATGCTCCCTTGGAGCTCCATAATGTGAAATATAATCAACCCAAGTTAAAATCAATCGACAGAGTGTACTGATAAATCATGGAGGACAATTATTCTATAATAATACAGGCCGTGGTATAAGAGGTCATTATAATAATAGAGGCCAGCCGTGATAGGCAGATTACCAATAAGGATAGAACTCTCAAAATATAGACAAAACTCAAAAATAAGCGTGCATTGGTATTTTTTATATTATTCATTGTACAGGGTGTCCGAGAAGTCCTTCTCTGATTACAGAAATTGATAACTCAGGCTAGATAGAACTATGAAACTGGTGTTGAATTGTTTACAAACTATAAAAGTTTTGGTCACATCAGTACACAGATGTGATGGTATTCTCAGCGAAGAAGAATGGCCCGATAATTCGATCGTGCAATAACGCGCACCGAACATTCACCTTTGGACTGCCTCTGGTGAACTCCCTGACCTCCCTGGGGGGTTCTGAACCCCAAATGCGTACATTATGGCGATTCACTATTCCACTGACAAAGATTGTCGCTTCGTCGGAAAAGGCAATTCGTCTGACATAACCATTATCGTCCTCAATACGTGATAGCATTTCGACCGCAAAGTCATATTGACGTGTACCGTCGTCGGGCAACAAGGCCTGAACGAGTTGTACTTTGTAAGCACGAAACAATAAACGTTTGTGTAAAATGTCTTGGATAGAGCTTTTTGCCATCTCTAATTCACGTGAGGCCCTCTAATTCACCGATTTCTTAGGACATCTCAGAAAAGACTGCCGCACAGCCTCCACCGTGTCTGCTGAGGTTCTTGGTCGACCAGACATCGGAAGGTCAGCAACCGACCCTGTGTTCTTGAACTTCTCATACCAGGCTTTAATGCTCTTGACATCAGGTGGAGTCCTCCCAAATGTTGTCTGGAACTGTCTCTGCACCGTTGTTGGTGATAGTGGCTCATGGTACCACAGAACACACTGTGCCTTCTCCTAGTTGGTTGGCACGGCTTCTTGGGCTTCTTACTTACGTACTACAAACCTAAAACAAACAAAATTGGGACTTGGTAAAACAGAACAAACCTAACACACACAAAAACGTTTATAGTTTGTAAATAATTCAACACCAGTTTCATATTTCTATCTTATTTCTAGCCTGAGTTATCAATTTCTGTAATCAGGGAAGGACTTCTCGGACACCCTGTATTCCTTTTAATATTATTTCTTTCTTTTTACTGTTTAAATTTCTGCGCAGGTAATTAGTAGTTAGAAGAGATAGCTAAGGAAACAAACATATATAAAAGGGACTGATATACCTGTGTCCCCCTCTTTATTTTCTTTTTTGGGTTGGCATGAATGTAGGTATAGTACTCTGTTACGAAGCAAGGACGCCTTCTTCCTCTTTGCCTTTTATTTATTTGCGGTCTATTTCCGGCCTGATCCAGCAACGTTCTGTACTTTTTTGTTTAAGGTCTCTCTCTCTGAGCAAGTATATGTTTTGTAATATATTTCATACTTGTTAAATAAAATATTGCGATATACTTCATATTTGTCAAATCAGACATTGTTTCTTTTCTCAACGATCTTACTTCATAACACTTTATGTAATAGTGTTTTCTTGAGTAGTTCTGCATTCTGGAAGTAAATTATCTACTTCCTTACTCAACTGTTATCAGCACACACTCTCAGCACAACAATCTTTATCTATAATTTGTATGCAATGAAGTGCACTACTTTAAAAAGAAGAAGGTTCTAAAATATAAAAATCACCATCATTACTAACTGAGATTAATGTTCTACTATTGGAATTAGGTCAAGTTGAATGGCAACAGCCTTACTCAAAAAGTTTTCATGTAATAATAATAATAATAACACTGCTCTACAAAATGAAACTTTTTGAAAGCTGTTTTTGATTTGACACCTGATTTTATATAATTTGAGGTTGCTAATTACGAAAATGAAATTAGTTTTCCCCCATCTGGTCAGGTTTTTTCACAAATCCGAAAACATGATTTTGTAAATTGTGCTATTTACACAGCAACGCTGCTAATATAGAGTAACATTATGACTATATATTTCTAACAAAGGAACATTATTTTGCGTCAGAACTAATCTGAACATCGATATTCTAAATAACTAACGTCATCAGTGACGTAACTATGGAGGCAAACAGGGCTTGTGCCCCGGGTGCCGGATTGGGAGGGCCCAAATTGGGCAAATATTTGGGGGAGCGTTTTGGTTTTTTGTATGTCAGGGGGCGCTAAGGCGCGTTTTTGCCTCAATCGACAACTAGCTTATTTACGTCGCTGAAGGTCATTGATAAACAGTTTACCTAACTTTTGTCTCTGTTTTTTCACTTGCAAGCTCCTAAAACTAGACTTCCTTTTGTGAGTAGTTTGTGAATCTTTACGTACCAACGTTCCAACAGTAATCCGCCAACATTGTTGTTATCCAACGTCCCTGATATTGGAATTCAATTGCTTTGATGTCCTGGTGACATCTTTCATAATGTTCTTCACTTTAATCACCGAAGTTAGAAGGAAAACTGTCTAAATGTGAATGCAAAAAAATAAATCTTAAGACTCATTTTGTGCCCTAAACATTTAAACTTCTGGAGCATATTAGACACAATGTACTTGTACTTTTCGTCTATGTTGTTTCCAAGAAAATTATGACACACGTCCGCGAATGCACTCCATGCCTACTTTTCAACACTTGTCATACAATGTTCAAAGTCTGAGTTCTTAAACAACTTTCTGATCTGAGGACAAATTTCTGATGAATCTTTTAACTTAGCACTTGTAAGTTGTGGGAATTTTGTCACTAGATACTGGAAGCATTGACCATCTTTATTCAGAGCCTTGACAAATTGTTTCATTAGGCCCCGTTTAATATGCAAATGTGATAATATGACTTATGAACGATCTACGAGGCTGATGTTTTTCAAATTTATACTTCCTATATTGCAGCTTTCGCTGACAATCAATTTGAGTCCAGTGTTTATTGCGTTCTCTGCTGTTCCGTTCGCAAAATGTGGCATGGATATTTGGTGAAGCCTTACTGCTGTCCAAGAAGCATACATATCACCTTCAGATCGCCGTACAATAACCAATGATGATCCTCCTATTTATTTATTTTTTTAAACATTTCTGTATTTTCGTAAATCTTCTTTAAATGTACAGAATGAATAATGGGTATACAGAGAATTGTTGGTTGCTGTTATGAAGAAACAGACCGTTCAAACTTCTCTTGTTGGAATCAATGAATAGCATTCATTCCTCTGCATTATAGTTCTCGCAATCACAGCTTACACAGCTCTGTTATTGCGTTCCCAACGTGTAACGCGTTGTGATATCATTCAATGCTACCAGATACAGTACATATTTTTTCAATGTTAGCAGAATAAGTAACTGCACGTCTTTTATTACAAATTCAAAGATAATCAGAAGGCTATGGCATCGAAAGTATATTTTTATATTTGTAATTATAATCAATACTTCTTCCGAAATATACATTTATGCGGTTATTTTCCTCTCCTCCTCCCCTCTATTTTAAGAAACCTGTACGTGATAGAGCAAAACTAACAACATTTTTGGATTTCTCAGGTCAAAAGTATTATGGCAACTTTAATAGTTTCCAAACAGCAAAATCATTGTATAGCAGTGTAATAATAATATTAGTAATAATAATAATAATAATAATAATAATAATAATAATAATAATAATAATAATAATAATAATAATAATAATAATAATAAAGGGTAACTAAATTGTATCGTACAAATCAATAGTCATGAGCATTCTATAATCTGGAAACAATAATAAGGTTAAGAATTATTTAACATCCATTAATAGAAATAGTTCATCCATTAATAGGCATAGTTAATAGGCATTAATAGGCACACTATGTTCAGTAACGTTTAGATTAGCTTATTAATTAGTATATTACTCATATATTCCAATAGTATATTGCATACATATGTTATCACACATATTGATATAACTCCCTTGAGTACACTACTGAATATGAAGTTATGACAAATAAAACCACACTCAACATCACATACCATGTACATGGAACATGCATAAATCTTTTGCGTTATATGTAGCTGAGAATATAATAAGAAAAGCAAAAGGAAATCAGGCAAGTTTTGTTAATACTATATATTACACTGCTCATGCATTACATGCTACATTCCCTCTAATTACTAATTCTACATATATCCAGGCTTCATGCATTTCAAGTCCTGCTCCAATGTGTAGGTATTAATTGGTGACATTCTTCAGTCCTCTCTACATCCACATCCACTTGATAGGAACATGCGAGCTGAATTAACAACATTCCCCCAGGGACACCCCTGCCTAACGGAGTTGAATTAAAATCACGTTAGAGTCAGGGTTGACCCTAAAGGAAGTTATTAGTAATTAACATAGTGCCATCAACCCCATTGCAGAGTGCCAGGGTCCATCCACACACCAGACCGGGTGTTACATCATGCAAACATCTGTGGTATAGTTTAACTTTCTGCTACCGGCGCCCCGAACATTTGGCGTAAATTTTGCCAAATTGTTCCGCAAGAATTTATACCGGCCAGTGAGAGTGTTCTCTTTAATGTCATAGAATGTCGATGAGTGCCTTCTTCCTCTTCAACGTACCGATATTTTATGTTAACTGGGTATTATAAGATCTTACCCATTAGTGTTTTTATCTTAATAATTATGGTGGACAATCACCGTGTGTTTTCTCGAGATTCTCCCGTTTGTTCAACACTTACTTCATTTCATCATTTCCATTCATTACTCATCACCACCGTCTCCTTTAGCCTAACCGGCATAATCATGGGACGTAAAATTCAAGAAATTCAATTCATTTTTCATTATCTAATAAATTTTATCGCACTAATTTATATGGTACAAAATGGTATCTAACAAAAGAAAATAAAGTAATTTTCTAATAATCTAGTTCTTTTCTATACAGATAAAAGCTTGTTTTGCCACAAGTTAAACAAGTTATTTAAGATATATTCTCATTTCCAGCCGACGACAGACCCCTATTATCTCTTAATACAGATTATATTATTAAAAGGCACAGGTAGACTCTTGATTAGGTAAATAGACAAATAACACCATAAATAATTAATCCTATGAACAGGGGTTTTCCTAATATCAATTGTGGAATGATTCCTTTTATCTATTTACAACCTTTTTAAGAGACTTATATGAAAGAAAAAAAAGGGAAAGTCTATGGAAAGATTTGCATGCAAACATTTTATACTCTTCAACTTCACTATTACTTAATCATATGTAACAAATCATTACGTAAAGTTGGAGGCCCGGAATACTTTATCATCACAAAATTCCAACGACTCACTATCAGCAGAACAAGGACACACATATGAATGAACAGACAAATGCATTATTATGTGGCTACGCATGCACTTTTGAGATTATACTACCAACGTTTTCATACTCATAAAAAAATTATCAAGGGGTGAACAAGAATATAAAACAACAATATAAGAATAAAGAATAAATTATTTATCCTTCCTTACTATCTATCCATTCTATTAATTGTGTTGTGCAGTTATAGAAGTTATTATTACGTATTAAAGTATTAAAATTCATTAATGGTGATTAATAGTTATTGTTATGTATTAATGATTTGGATTTGTTAATTAGACTTTATTTAGATGTTATTTAGAGCTTATAAGATTATGAATTAATATATTTTAAATTGTCTTTTCATGAGTAACTCTTGACTACGCCTTGAGAGGCGCCTCGTTAAAAATTAACGGCCAGCACTGGAAGGGGATACTTCTAAAAAAAATGGATAAATCTTTAGAAATTTGGAACAGCTATTGGACGCACAAGTGGATGACTGTGAACTTTAAGTTCCCCTTTCAAAAATAGTATTCCTGGAGCACCTGCAGTATCACTAATTTATTATTAGTGGCAGTATACATGATGTTTGGTAGGACTAAGGAAAAGACATTAGACAATGGCTATTTACTTACCTGGTTAACGAAACTTTCGTTTTTTTGTACTCGTTTTAATACTTTCGTTTCTAATTCTACAACATTTTTTGCGCTTAATCGTTCACTTCACTAAATAAATCCACTAAATTGCACTAAATAAATGCCTTTGTTCCTTGTAACCCCACCCAAATTTTACACTGTACACCACCTACGTGACATACCTTCTGAATTCCTGGGATCGAATATTTGAAGAACAATAGTACACTTCGATACGAATCAACGTTTCCGGCCAACGCCCGACCGAATTTCAGCCGCCAATCGAATAACAGAAAACATATTTTCAACCCATATTAGGCGTTATGGATTCTTGCTAACATTAGTAAGAATTAAAAAGTTCCATCCCCACATTTTTTTACTAGTATATTGGTATCGCGCATAAACAGCTTGAAGGAATATAAATTGTAGGATTATGTAATACCCTTTCTTGGTTTAAAACTCATACTTACAGATGGAAATATTGCTGCAACTTTCTTCGCTGCATTCACACAAGTTCCTATAATAGCATTTTAATGCGTAAACAGGAAGTCAATATCGGCACTGTGGTCTATCCTAGACGCGACTCAGAATATTTCTTAAAATAATCTTCTCTCTGCTATAAATTGCATTTTTTTCTTCAACAAAAAAATAAAAAGAATTTTTATACATGCGCCTGTTCAATCATCATGGCCATAGTGGGGTAGCCCCTTGGATATGTTGATTTAAACTCTGTATTAAGGATACGGTTTACTTCTCGAATGCAAATAATCATCGGTTCGATTCCCCTTCATTACAGACCGACAATCTGAAATCCTCTTTCTTCGCTCCGTTGGATACACAAAGTACCTAATAGTGAAAGGAGAGAGGATTATTCTTTATTTTGGTGGATTACTTAAAACGAAACAGGGTTCCAATAAATTTAAAATTCATGACATGTAGACTCAAGGCAACGGCTACGAGTAAACTCAATATTGAACTATTATGCGTTTGTTTTGTCACACTTAAAATAATATAACCTATAGTAAAGAGAAAAATTCAAGATCATAATATCAACAGTTTGACGGTAGTTTCTCCTTGAATCTACATGAACTTAAATATTGGAAATTCATTATAATAAATTAACAAATAAATGGTAGTCAAACATAGTAATTCAACCCTTGTTGATATCTCGAATCCTTATGTATCCAAATCTCTACGAGCTGTGTAACTGTAGAGATCTCTATGTAAACCCCATTAATATTTGACGTTACTAATTACTCATTACTAATTACTTGGGGTGACTAAAATTGTAATCATTCATTTATCTTTGTAAACATCGAAACAAGGCTGTCTTGCTATGTAATTACCACAATTTATGTATTGGTATATCTTTTCCATTCATGTTAGAACTTTGCTCTTCAATTTGCTAATATTATTCAATTAGATGCCACAAATGTGCCAATCCCTTAATCAATGGTTCATGTTCTCTTATTTGATTCAATCACTTCATAAGCACAAGATTGAAATTAAAATATGTGTGTAATGTAATGAAATAATGCATACTCTTGTGCTCCTGAGTATATTACATTGTTACTAATTATAACAATACTCTTCTTACTCACCTGTGTAGTTTTAAATTTCTAATGGGACAATATTTCGTTGAATATGAGATGGTACACATCTCACTAGATTGTAGTATTTAACGTACGTAATCGTATTATTAAAGTACAGAATTTGCCATTAGTGAATATACTGTACTAAAGAAACTGAATTGAATCTAAGATAGTGTGCTGAACATTACAAAATCACCATTAGAATGATAAACCGAACGGTTCTCTGTTATTGTCCAGTAGTCTAATTCACTCTCTGTCATTACTTTTTCTCTGTTCTTTTGCATATATTACAATTCCAGTAAAATGTGGATGCTTGTCGTGAATGTTTTTTTGCAAGACTCTTTTAGTAATGAATCTTTAGAACTGAGGACTGTTAGTTGTTAATGAACATTATGTAGGTTGTTCTTCCGTTACATTCTTGCAATCGTAGCATTTGTGGCAATTGAGAAAATATACTTTTTATCTTAATGTATCATGTTCTATATGTAATTGGCTTTTCAACTTTAGTGTAGTATTTCATTCTAGTGACTTCTTGCAATTTAGCACATTGAAATATTGTTCATCTTTAACTTTGATATAAAACATCGGTAATGCTATATGATGTGTCAAACTAAAATATTCTTGTTAGTTGATGTTACTCATTCATAATCGCCTGTATTTCCATTTAGCTGTGTTATGTGAGGGAACACAAACACCATTTTGTTATAAACGTTCTCTGTATTATTGTTAAGAAAAGATGACATTCGAATATGCTGGCAACAGACGCATAAGTATACATAACCTATGCTTTCTTCACTTTGCAAAAAAAAAAAAAAAGTATTCAATATAACTTTTTACAAGGGTCACTCGGAAAGTAAGGATATCTTTGTTCCAGCTTCAACGCTCGCTTCTTGATGATTTTCGAGGTCGAAAATTATCAAGCAGTGGGAATGTGACGCTGAGTTCAAAAATATGGTTACATTGCTCTTTATTGAAGGAATTGAAAAAGATGATTTGATTAATATCCATTTTAAAAAACATTTTTCTCTCTTGACTTGCCACAAGCTAGCAACAGAGTAAGGAAATACGTAAAAACTTCTGATGGTGATTAATGTTGCTTTTGCTGCGCAATTTTGTAGGAAGTTTACTTCTCGAAGGTTACTCATAGTCATCCTACAGGATACATAATCATGATTTTGGCAACGTGACACCGCATTAATATGTTGAAATTGGTTAAATAGTTAAGAATCTATAGATACATCTAGAAATCATGCTATTAAATTCTTCCGGCTGTGACACTACACGTGTGTACATGTGTGTCACTCCACGTATCTTGGGTGCGGCAGTCTCTAAGAGCCAATCAGAATGCCAAAGAGCAATAAGTTTCCATATTTGTTTAGATGATAAAACGGATGAACTGACTGATACGAGGTTTGGGAGTGTCCCTCGAAAAATAATAAAAAGAGGCCTCAAGGTCTCAATTCATTCATTCGGAGCTTCGGAGATTTGAGAATCAGACCGAGACGCAAGTTGTGTGCTGACAATCATCGTCAAAGTTTTACGAGTTACAAGACCACTCTTCCAAGGTATGTACGAGCACTTATAGCGCTATTAACTACAATTAAGAGATGTTATGCAGTACTTCAAAATGATTTTTCTACCTACCGTAAAACTTTCAAGGTTAAGAACTGTTGGAGCATATTCGTATATCATCTTCCATCTCCAATAACTTAAATACCTGAATAACTTGCCTGTTAATCAATCTATATTAAGGTATCAAACTATCAAATGAACTATCAGATATCAAATTACACTTGTTGAATTATTAAATTGAATCACCATTTTAGTTATGTAATAAACGTACTTTTTATAAATAAAGTTTTCATTCCCCTAGACTAAAACAACTTTTTCCCATGAAAATCATGGTGTAATTTAAGTATACTTCTTTCGTGACACCCGCTAAGATATAGCGTGAGCAGTTCTCAATACAATGTGGAAATTAACGAGCTAAGTAAACAAAAAACGTCTGCAAATCGTCACAGTATTGTAGAGGTAAGATTGCAGAATATGTGTTTCGTATTTTCCTGAAAAGAGGAAAAAAATTGTTCAGTGTTACCGAGGCATTGAGTGGCGAATAGAGTAGACAGAAGCGAACGATATTGTGTATGTAAATTAAGGCCTTCCGTGATTCACTAGTGTATCCATCCGATTCTTTCAAATTTGGCAGATCAATAATAAGCACAAACAATATAGCGTATTTTATAGTACTTCAGTAGACGCCTTTAACCCTTAAAATGTTTTTTCCATAAACAAACACACGTGTCGATTTATTCCTATTTGCTGTTCACGTGCCAAATTTGACGCAAATGCGAATGGGACACTTGAGAATTATGAAATACATTGTTTTACATATACAATATCTACACACAATTTCATTTGCTTCGGTTTGCTCCTTTCTGCGCTATTACGGTAATACTTTCCTCGGAAGGGCCTTGGCCACAACACTGTTTCTCCGCTCGAATTAAAACAAGTTTCGTTCATTGTTTTCAAAATTGCCCCTACACGAAGTTTCGTTGAAATTCTCTACGTCCTTTAGGAACTTCTGACGTATACTTATTTGCAATTTTGATATTTCGTAATCAACGGTTTCGAAGGTCTGTGGCCCACTCAACCTTTTTTTAATCATGAAAATACGAAACACATAGTCCCTCATTTTACTACTTCAGTATCTGCAACACAGTTTCATTCACTTTGGTTATCTTCTTTTTGCCTTTCGGGCATCAAAGTTCAAAGTTTTGGGAGGGCTTTGCCCCTTAAACATTTTTTTCCGCAGAAAATAAAAAAGGTATTGGTTTATATTTTTGCGCGTTGTCGCTACACGAAGCATCGCTCAAGTTCTTCTTGTTCTTTAATCACTTCTGAAATACTGTTATTAGCATTTCTAATATTTCATTATCAACGTTTTGGAGGGGGCCGTGCCCACCCAATCGTTTTTTTGGAGAACATTTTAGGTCTGCAATATCTGGGTTCAACTTCATTCACTCCGGTGCACTTCTTCCTGACTTTCTGGAAAACTTCCAAAATTTTAGATGGGGGCTTTTGGCCCTGAAACTGTTTTCCGGAGAAAATAAAAATGTATTCGCTTATTTCATTGCGTAATGTTACTACACAAAGATTCGTTGCAATTCCTCATGATCTTTCCATTCAACTGGCATACTGTATTAGGGTTTTTATATTTCGTGACAAAAGATTTTTGAGAAGTCCGTGCCCCACCTACCCGTTTTTTTTTTCAGGAAAATACCAAACCCGTATTCTCTCATTTTACATCTAAAATATATGTGTACAATTTCGTTCACTTCGATCTACTTATTTTTATCTTTCGGGCATCAAAGTCCAGCATTACGGGTAAGGACCTTTGCCCCTAATTTTTTTTCCGAAGAAAATTAAAAATAAACATATTCGTTTATTTATGATTAATATCTACCTACCAAATTTTACCAAGTGTTCTTTCTCAGACAAAACTTGACACTTTTGTATTGTCTCGGCTCCTTCTTCTATACTTGACATCGATCACTTTGTTCCGATCACTATTAATTTTATCTTTTTGACATTGATTTTCATCCCATGTTCTTTACAAATTCTTCTCAGGTTTTCAAAATCTTATTGATTTTCTTTCTCCATTCTCCAACATTCATTCTCCAACCATATCATCTCCAAACCGTATACACCTAATCACTTTATCTCCTAACGAAATTCCATCTCCGTTATGTAGACTCCTTTTCGCTATCTCTTCTAGATATATATTAAATAATTTCGGCGAAAGATATCATCCCTGTCGAACTCTACTTCCAATTGCACTCTTCGTCCACTGTGCATTCTCAGTGAATTGCCATGACAAATATTGAATAATTTTGATACTTTATGTAATATTTATGCACAAATATCTAATAGAACTTTTATCAATAACATACATCATTCTTCAAAGTAACAAATACTGTGAAGATAAACATATATTCAATAGAATTATTACATTATGGTCAAATAGACTTCAACTTCAGATACTACAAAATACATTTCATTTGCTCTCCCTGACGGTATAGTGGCTAGCACAGCTGCATGTGGTACACGGGTCCCAAGTTTGATTTCCGTGGGAGAAAATACGGAATTTTAACTGTCTTTAATGTTTTTGTGTACGTGTTCCTGCCGTTAAAGGTTACTGGAAATAACTGTAAAGTGTGTATACCGAGTAGAAAATAGAGACACTTTACTGAGATACGTTCGGTGAATCAGTTAACTTAAAGAAGGAAAAAGTGGTCTAAAGCACTTCCGCGTAGATCACTCTTAAAGGTTAGTTCGAGGTCCATCAAACTAAGTTTTTTCTTTCTCCTGTTCTCGACATTTCTCTTTGAGTTTCTATCGGATTCGATTAAACAGAACTTCGAATAGAGACCATGTTGAACTCATTTATTGGCAAAGCCAGAAATTCTGAGAAAGATACCATTAAAATTTTATTATTAGTATTAGTATTATTATTATAGTTAAAGTACGAAGTTTAAGTGAGGCGATGCAGCATGTACGTAAACTAAATGATAATGTATTTGACAATAAGTCAATCCAGTCTACTATCCATTTCATAAAGATAGGCCCCTGACTTCGTGGTGCTGCCATGACGTTCAGTCAAAACTTATATTGCATTGTCCGTACCTCGTTGGAATTGCTGGAATATTGTCTTTCCAATACTTAAGACATAAAAATTTTCTTTGTAGTATGTAGTGAGAAAAAAATAAAAATTAATGAAAAAGTGCGTATTTTTCGTACTTTTTTGATGGATCAATGTTTATAGGACTGTATCTCAGAAAAGATATCACGTGAAATAATTTGCTGTGTACAATATGTAGATGCATCCATTAACTGTAAGTTGTGAAAAATTCAATTTTCATCACTTGATACTTTTTTGTAATTAAAACAAATGTACGACGCTCTGATCTCCTTTACCATGGTAGGTAGAGCAACGTACAAAACACTGTTTGAAAATTTGGAAATCTAGTGTTCCAAATATTTGAAACTATTAACAAAAAAAGGTTTAGTTGGTAGAGTATTTATTTAAAAAATACTTCAACATATTCTCTGCGTTAAGCGGTGAGCCATGTTGCAGCCCAATCTTTAAATTCCCCACGCTTATATGAAGATACAGCATACAGTAAGTGGAAGTGCGGCACCGCTGTCGTACAGTGTTGTTGCGTTCAGGAAGCCTGTAGCGCGAAGCCTACTTCATAAAGAATGTAATAGGAAAAAGTATTTATTATAACCTTTCACATCATCAAAATAATAATAATGCATTACACATCTCAATGTAATCAAAATAAAACGTTGAAGTAAAACATCCAAAAACTCATCTCTTAATCTATTTACTTCATTCACTTCGTAATGGGTTTGTTGACTCATCCCTGCTCCTGCTATCTTCCTGAACACTTTTAAACAATGGTTCCATTTCTACCTCAAGATCTATCAGTATACACACTTTCCAGCTTACGAACATATCAAAGGTTCAAAAGAAATGTAGCCTTGGCATTCACGTGTTCATCCAAGTTCTGCGATCAATTCCCCTGCCGAATATACAGTAACACAGAATGGGTCCTTTGTTTTTTTCAACGAAAGAAAACAATGCAATGAGTAGGTGACGAGGGCTGTATTTGCGTCTAATCACGTCGCACTGATTACGTCTTCAACACTTCCCTTCGGTTCGTAGGCGTCCAAATCTTACACACGCATATATATATATATATATATATATATATATATATATATATATATATATATATATTATATATATGGATATAGCGATAATGAAATTGCAGAACTGATGAATGACTCCGACTCAGACGGTTATGAGTTAATAATTAATAATAATGACATTGATTATTCTGTGCTCAGTGGCGTATTCGGGAGTGAACAAGATAGTAACTCTGTTTAAAGCATATAAAGCATATAATAACATATAAAGTGTTTCAGCTGTTTTTAAAGATGAAGTTTTATAGTAAAAAAAGTTGAGTTGAACGTCCTGTTCAGCAGTGAGGCTATATGAGACGTGGACCTACTGATAAACGTGGAATCCAAACTACAAGTACGTAGCATCCGCAAGGTAAAAGGAAGTTTTTAATATATAATAGCGTTTATTGCAGGGATGCAAATAACCACTCACCCGGGGAGTGTGGTTCATCGGTGCGGGCGATTATTTAATATCATATGGAAGTTAAGTAAATTGTTTTTATTAAGTGATGTGGGCTAGTAACTTTTTTCTTGGGCGAGTAAACTTTTGTTGCTTATTTGCATCCCTGGTTTATTGCCTGATATATAAAGTTGGACTTTGCGTCGGAAAGTGCTTCGAAATGTACAACTCTAAAGAGAAGTGCTGGGACTCCTAGATCTGAAAACAGATTTTCTGTGAAGTGTAAACTCAATATTACATATCAACTAAGGTTGTATCGTATAATAAAGTTTGTGCTTGTATTTGTTCCTGTGCAAGTGTATTTTGTACTGCGTGCAGTAAATGAAAACTGACAAAAAGCAACAAATTTTCGAGGACCATCACATGCAAATCCAAACAAAATAAGAATTCGCTTTCTAATTTTGAATACTTGGCACATTTTCTGTATATTATGTTAATTTCTAAGAAATTGGTTCAAAATCTGTGGAGACATAAAATTTTAAAGATATTTCTAAACAGTGCCGGGCAGTGTGCATAACAAGTTTAAATACACATTCGTCTGAGAGTGTAGGAAAATGTGGGTAGCACTCCGTATAAAGTGCGATAGCAAAGGACGCAAAGCTGAGAAAATCATAATATCATATTTGTGATTGTTTATCTTTTAAAATAAGTCAAAACAGTTTGGTTGAAAAAGTAACTTTAAGATCTTTCTAAAAGTTTTTTTTTCAGATTGGTAATACACGGCAGCAATTCAGAGATAATGATGTCCCACTTTTTACTGAATAACAAGAAAATTACTACGTGTTGAGTAATGAAATTTTCAGAACTTACAGGTAATAGATGCATCTACATATCGTGCACAGGAAATTATTTCATGTTATCTCCTTTCCGAGACATAGTCCTATAAACATTGATTTACCAGAAAAGTACAAAAAAAAAAAAAATACGCACTTTTTCATTAATTTCTATTTTTTTCTCACTACACAGTACAAGGAAAACTTTTATATTTTAAGTTTTGAAAAGACAATGTTCCAACAATTCCAACGAGGTACGACAATGTAATATAAGTTTTAACCGGGCGTCACGGCAGCACTGCCAAGTCAGGGGCCTATCTTTATGAAATGGATAGTAAGTGATGAAGCATGTGCCGCTCGAACATCTCCAAAAAAATATTTCTTTCATGAAACTTTATCCTATATCAAGGTAATACAAAATCACAATTATTTTTACACCTCATGGCGACACAGTGGCTAAAGCGATTTTCGTCTTGTTTTCGATTTTAGGTGTTTAAGTTGTTTTGAATATCTCACCATGGATTTGTCCTACCAAATTGACAATTGCTGGACGACTCCAACTCTTACAGAGCAAAATACTTTGATCTGTCAACATTTTGGCCAATGCCACTTGAAGCGGTTATAATCAGGGTCTTCACTAGAAATATGTTTGGACTTTGAAAACATGTTTGGCAAGAAAAACAACAGACGTAGAGACCTGATTTGCGTGTGCATGTAGTCCGGGGACATAAAGTAAAACAAAAATGTACAGACCTGTAGCTGCTCCCAAAGGGCTAATAAATCGTAAAATTGGGTAATTATACCGATTTAGCATATTTCACTCTATAATATCTCCAGTGGGCCTAGATAAAAAAAGTCTGAAATTTTTGTGAATCGTTGTGTGGACTGAGGAATAACGGTACACAATGTGGCGATCCGATGGTAGGATGTGGGTATGGCGAATGTCCGGTGAACGTCATCTGTCAGCGTGTGTAGTGCCAATAATAAAATTCGGTGGTGTTATGCTGTGACACTCTCACAGCGCAGTTCTACATTGATGTTTTAAGCACCTTCTTGCTTCCCACTGTTGAAGAGCAATTCGCGGTGGCGATTGCATCTTTCAACACGATCTAGCACCTGCTCCTACTGCACGGCCTGTGGCGGAGTGGTTACACGACCATATCATCCCAGTAATGGCCTGACCTGTACACAGTCCTGAATTAAATCCTATAGAACACATTTGGGATGTTTTGTAACGCGGAGTTCGTGCCAGGCCTCGTTCCAGGCCCCACATACATCGAAACCTCTCCTCAGTTCAGCACTCCGTGAAAAATGTTATGTTATTCCCCAAGAAAATTTAAAGCACCTAATTGAAAGTATGCCTACGAGAGTGGAAGCTGTCGTCGAGGCAAAAGGGTGGGCCAACATTATATTGAATTCCAGCAGTATTCATGGAGAGCGTCAAACTTGTAAGAAATTTTCAGCCAGGTTTCCGGATACTTTTCATCACAGAGTGTATAATCTAATCGAATTTGAAAGATAAGTAGTTGCCAAAGATTCATTCAAAGAAATGTTCTCAGTCCTAAAATGAAAATAAGAACACACTTTTAAAAAACGGAAACTTCTTACAGGATTTGAACACATAAACTTCTGGTTGACAGACTATTCACTCAAACCACCCGACCATTTCGCATGCCTTCACAGCGCCTCTTTTGACTTTTCTGTAAAGAGGTTTTCTGCTCTACTCTCGTTTTGGTTTATGTCTGTACAACTATGAGTTTGTGGTGGAAATTATTACGTTTCAGGTCTTGTAATGTACAAAAGTCTTTCTCGTATAAATTACATTCTATTTTACGTCCTCATAACTTATTTACAACAGGTTGGAAATGTAAAATGGTTGGGGTTGGAGTGATCATAAATATTTGCATAGTTATGAATGTGGATATGCAAACCCCATTAACGTGGGGACTTAATTATGTGAAATTTGCTACTGGTATAGTATTTCATTCACAGCAAGGGAGTTCTGTTTTTTAAACAATCTATAATGTTAATATTTTAGCGGATGCCCTCCGAGTCCTCAATTACATTTTCATTGGGGGTTGAGTTCTTTCCCCCAAATGATTCATCCATACTTTTAATTCATTTCCAGGTAGGACTACTGTTAATAGTTTCAAAACTCAGCTCAAAGCTTCGAGTTAGTTTAACGATTACTAACCATATATACCGCATAACCTATCCGTATATTATATGATATGCAGATATGTATAGTTACTATAACTAAGTAAACTTGTTTATATGATCCTCTCTTGAGTTAGTTATAAGACTAACTAATTCCCCCGACTGTTATCTTATCGGTGTCTCTGGTTTTCCTATATTTTAAAAGTGACTATGTATAATTCTACATGTGTGTCATACAAACAAAAATTATTTTGAGTACAAGTATGCAAAGAGTAACTTTTGTCATTTCATCAGCCAGCGTTTCGCCCCACTTCTGCACAAAAACACTCTTTATTATTTGTTATTTTGACAGGTGGGGGCAACTTGACGCCGCTGTGCTAGCTACTACCAAGCGTAATTACTCTTGGAGCAGGTTTTAGTTGAGTTGCCTACTTCGCGGATTTTATACCTCAAGAATTTATGTGGCCCACAATACGCTTTTCCATCTTTGTCAATATGTGGAATATTCACAGGGAAAAGTAGATAAAAAATGTTTTCAACTACATACTGAGAGGAATATTTCAAAGATTAGTTTCCATTTTATTTTTATTTTTTCATATAAAGCTTCAAACTGTAAGATTCTAATTTAATTTTATGTTATACTCGAAAACGACAATTTAGTAAAGCTGAATTTGTAAAATGATATGACATAATCTAAAATTCTTTCTTTTTACTGGACTCTATACTTCAGATTCATGTGAGTATAACTAAAAATATTCCTAGCTGCAACCTACTTAAATTTTAATCACGAAACTTAATTGTCGAGAGCCTACTTTTGAGAATAAGATAGATACTCGCCTGGTGGTAGTTGCTTCATCCTCGAATTTTCCACAAGAATGTATATCACAATAACTAATATAACAATGCACCATAACCACATTCTTGCTTCTTTGTGTATAATCTGGAATATAAAGAAAGAGATAAAATTACTTTCGTGTATTTTTTGTATTGCATAAAACTGTATTATATAGGAACGGGCTGATAGTGGTCAATTGTAAATGCCAGTTCTATCGAAATTGAGTTAGTAAATGGGATAGCTTGGAGTTCATTGAAATATTGATTTATTTTTCATTTTACTCGAAGGCTAGAAAACATGACATACCATTGTCTTTCCACGAGCTGCTCATAAAGACATCCAATACTTTAGTGCGAATGGTGAAGGTCAAACGACATTGAATATTCAATAGTGTAATGAAGTAACTTGTAATTTTCTCTCCCTAAGACGCTCGTATGGAACTCTTAATACTTTAATGTGAATCCAGAACGTCAAATCACAATGAAGATAGAACGTTGTAACGGAAAATAATAGAATGCAGAATAAATAGAACCAATATAAATGGAATTTAAGTCTATATATTTACTTGTAAAGTCATTAGCAGTGTAACAGTAGCATCATTCTGCACTATCTCGAGAATGTAAATATCTAAGATAATTCGAATTGAAGTCCATATGTTTATTCCTAAAGTCATTACAAGGCTGGCAGTAGCATAATTGTTCTCTACCTGGAGACACAATTGTTCTCTATGTTGAGAATGAATTGACTTAACGAGAGATTGAATTCAGATCTCTAAGTTGTTGTTTCGAGTAATTATCCATCTGAAAGTACTAATATTTTTTTACAGATATATAAAAATCAAAAGAATAGATTAGAAATTGGATTTATAATCTGAAAGTGATTGTTTTCCAAAACCATGACTTTACAATGAGTGGTATTCCTTGAAATATTTTCAGAGAAAAATTAAAAGTAATATTTCGTTTAACGTCCAACGATTGTGTCCTTTAGGTAAAGGAAGGCGGATGATTAAGGCAAGCGAATGATGATAAAGAAAATGTTGGAATGTAAATATGGGAGAAAACTTGTTTACTGAACAAAACACACGGACACAAAGTTTTCCACTAGAAACTTGCTTAGACAATAATCGAGGAAGGAAACTCACATACTAGAGGCAAAGTGCCCCATCACAAATCTCCTGTGGTCTTCATTGAAATGGTTGCCACATCTGAAGGAACGTGATAAGCCCTTTCAATGCTTATCTACACAATTGCTCATGTGGATGAAATGGCAACTATTCATAATGTCATAGAACACAGAGAATGGAGCAAGTTACTTTTTTAAGCTAACGGTTTTTTATTTCAATATTAATACATTTTTAAAGAAATAACATATCATACTACTCTAGGAAGTAATATAAAAATGATATCCCCAACCAAAAACTTTTTGGATGGGACTTATTGTAAATTTGTAGGTATTTCGTTTCCGTTCAAGAAAAGACATTAAATTGATAACCCACTGTTCTATGAAGACTTATTAGTTTTCAATAAAGGGTCTAGAATAATATATAGTGCAATATAATACTGTCATTTTAGATTGGATTTAAAATTATAAATACTCTACCTTATAACAGCATGCAAGAACTATATATAATACATAAATGTAAATATGATACCTAATCATACCTGAATGTAAGGGAGCACTTACGTTTGTTAAATAACGTGTTCGCGTGTTGATTGAGACTTAAATACCTTTTCTAAACGAAAATGGAAAAGAAGAGGAACAGCATTTCTCAGCTATTAAGTCCACCAGCAAAAAGTCAAAACATTTAAAGTCTTATTATACCAGACTGCGTCAGAAAATGTCAAGGTTAGACTATAAGAAATTAGTCTATATTGCTATTTCTTACGTTTAAAAACAACATGTTTATTTGAAGCTTTCGATCGACAGTAATATGATATTCGTTCTCTTATGAATTATGTGAACAATATAATCATTCATATTATATACATATACAAACAAGGTTGTTATATATTTTGCAATGTCTTATTCATACATTTTATGCCTATAGATTCTTTCACATAGTTGCCACGCTTTCTTGTGTATATGGGCACGGATTAAATTCCATATAGAATTATTTCCCTTAGAAATTATTGTTGTGTTTGTTGAATGTTTGATTAAAAGCGCTTAGTTTTATATGCTAAACTCTATCACGTATAATCTCTATACTGAAAATAATTAAAAGGATAAACGACTTCATAAACTTTTCATTATTCAAGAGGGCGTACCGAGCTTTCATCATTCAACTTTAATGGCTTTTGGGTGTCTGTCCATCTCTTTGCTTCTCTTTAACTTTACAAAACACATCTGATTTTACTTAAAATTAATTTATTCTTTCCGACAGCCTGATGAAAGAAGCTACAATTGTTTAGCCAAATCCACTAATACTATAAATTGATGTACATGCATACAAAAACATTCTGATGTAAAATACATATATATATATTTGGTTTCAATAAAAAAAGTGTTAATTTTTGTATGATTTTCTGAAATCATCACTGCTTGGAGTTAGAATCCTCCATGAATTCAAGAAGGATTCATCACACTGCAAGGTTTACAAAATATATGGTACATGAAATTTATCTTAATCCAGGAATGAATTAAGATAAATGTCATAAATTTACCTTATGACGTATAAGGACCGTAATGGACATTTTCACAATCGTTAGATCTTGAGTTAAAATCCATCGACAATGAGCGGTGAATCTAGCCCTACTTAGTTTTTATGAAAGCACAGTACGTTAAAACAGTACTTTTAAATAGTATACTGCTGTTCCTTTTTTCAAAAGAAAAAAAGAGTTCAACGATATTTTTCATAAGGTTATTCTATTTTCATACAATTTCGTGTATACTTTCTCACAAGGTCTATGGTCTGGAGTTGGCATCTGTAAAAAATGTGGTCTTACATCAGCTTCCCCCTCCCTACCTATGATCTAAAAACACATATGTTCTGGGACAACCGTTTTTCAAAAACATTATTTTGGCGGAATATAGATTAAGGATTTTAGATTGCCAATACTAGATGTTGGAGTGACTCACTGAGGGTAGAGTGGATGCTTCCTTATCCTCTATTTTAAATAAATTGTATTCCGTAAACATTTCCTAAATAATGTGAATGCTTTTCAAGAAGTAAGACGTGGTGTCATATACTGTAGTTTAGATTTTAAATTAGTGAAAAGGAAGAAAGGGATTGTGCTTCTGAAACTCACATAATTCTGACTGTTTGGGATATTGAATATCGTGAACTAATACTGCAGTAATAGCTCACGACTGCTAAATTACAATGAAACGTTCATTAACGAGCTTCCTACACACGATTCGTAAAGATAGTAAGTGGAAAAGACACGCGAGCTAAAATTTTAATACCATACTCCGAATAGTGTTTCCACTTTTAGACGAAACTAAAATATACGTCGATCCATATTTTGAAAATTGATTGGAACTATTCTTCACTGACTTATATAAAAATAACGTACTGTACGTGTATTTAAGGATTATAATATAATTTGCTTCAATGAAAAAAAAGCTACATTAAAAAAATCCCAGTCATTCAGTGTCAACTATTATATTTGTACTATGACTGAAGGCCAAACAAATTGTTCTAAATATCAGGAACTTAGTACCAGCAATTATATGGGAAAATAATACGGGGTCTATTCTGTTAAATACCCCAACTAAAAGAGACAATTATATGGGAAACTAATATATTTCTAACGCATGACATTAAGGAAATTGTTCTCAGTACATGATTTGTAAACAGTACTTTAATCACTGCGTAACAAAGCTTAACTTGCATGCATGCGAAGAGGCGTGACCCGAATTTAAGAATAGTTTCCGCTTGCGAAAGCTAAAAATAATTGGAATATTTATCCTCCTTTTTGTATAGATTTTAACATTTCAGTGTGAAGAAAACATATAAATTTAAATATTTTAGAAATATGCAGTTTCGAATTTATACATAAAATGTACAAGGTGATTCAGGGTTTGTCCGGAAAGTAAAAGGACTGAGTCGATTTTAAAAAAAATATATTGAGCCAATCGTTACAATTCTTTAAAACCTTTCAAAATAGGCTCCTTCTGTGTCGATGCAGCGCTGCCAGCACGATTTCCAAGCATTGAAGGCGTCACGGAAGTCATTCTCCGGAATAGCCTTGAGAGCCGCGGTGCAAGCTGCTTGGATCCCCTCTGTCGTCTCAAAATGCTTGCCTTTCATCGGGCGTTTCAGGCGAGGAAAGAAAAAGAAGTCCGGGGGGCACATCTGGGCTGTAGGGCGGCTGCGGAAGCGTTGGGATGCTGGCCTTGGTCAGGTAGTTGTTCACAAGAAAAGCGGTGTGAGCCGGGGCGTTGTCATGGTGCAGCTTCCAGTCGGCTCCGATGTCTGGTCGGACACAATTGACCCTTTGTTTGAGTCTCTTGAGCACTTCCACGTAAAACTTGGCGTTGACGGTTTGTCCAGGAGGAACAAATTCATGGTGAACGATGCCTTTGATGTCAAAAAAGACAATGAGCATCGTTTTCACTTTGGATTTGCTCATTCTTCCCTTTTTTGGGCGAGGAGACGCCGGCGTGTGCCACTCGGAAGATTGCCTTTTTGTCTCGGGATCATACTCAAAGATCCATGATTCGTCAACTGTGATTACGTTATTCAAATTTGTTGGTAACTTTCACACATGTTCAAATTTTCTTGGCACAATTCCAGTCACCGCAATTTCTGGTCGTCTGTGAGCACTTTTGGGATAATCTTCTCCCACACCTTGCACATGTTCAAATGCTCCGTCACAATTTCATGAACCACAGTTTTTGGTAAACTTAACATCTGGGCAATTAAACGAATACTTAGTCGACGGTCTGAGTTCAAAACTTCGCGCACACGAGTCACATTGTCGGTGTTTGTCGAAGTCGAAGGTCTTCCAGCACGGTCTTCATCGGCGACCTCTTCCCGGCCCTCCGAAAAGGCCTTGTGCCACCGAAACACACCACTACTTGATAAAGCATCATCTGTGTAAGCCTGCTTGATCATATCAAACGTCTCTGCCGCAGATTTGCCGAGTTTAACACAGAATTTAATCGCGTACCTCTGCTCTAACGAACGCTGCATTTTTGGCTTGCACCACTCACAGAAACACGTCGCGCGAAAACGCCTGTCCTTACTCTCCGTGTGCTCGGAGACAACTGACCAGCCACTCGTTCGTTAGCTGGAAACACCCTCTACCGGATCCAGTCGGTGCGCGCACGCTCCGAAGTACAGTCATGGCGGAATAAAATCAGTCCTATTACTTCCCGGACAAACACTGATTGGAACTCCGCCGAAAAACTAAAGGTGATTCCTTTTATCAAAATTATAAAAGAACTTTCATATGAAACTGGGGTCAAAAGTGCTTAGTTGCGGAGCTATATGCCGCAGATAACGGGGAAAAAAGAAATTTAGAGCGCTATAGCCCAATGATCGTGAGTGATAGAGATAAGGCAGCATAGTCCTCTCAAGGAAACCAAACCAACTCTTTACGAAAAAAAAACTAATGTGTCAATCGTGATATACATGAGAAAGGGATTCCACACAGGTGCGATCGGATTCCCAGAGAACATGTCAAAGAAACAGACGTCAAAATAAGCCACCCTAAATGAGGTTTTTCTGAGTTTTCCTCCTTCAAACCAGGCAAATGCTAGGTGGTACCTAACTTATAGGTTCCAGACCGCCTCCATCCTTCCACAATATTTACTTCCTTCCTTTTCCCTGGATAGTGTGCTCGCCGAGGGACGTTGTCCCTCAAAATCATGACGGGCTAAATGGAAATAGATGTCGAAAGCCCAGGAATCTTAATCCTAACTCCTGGACGTCAAAATAGACATGAAGGGATAAGTTTGTCAGCTGATAATCATAAATTGAGTGTGTAATGTCGAGATCTCAAACTATACGAAATGGTGTACACAGTCGTATCAGTTATGTGAGGTTTCTTAACGAACAGATTTACAACGATGAAGTGGAGGAAATGACGTGGAAGGACGACACGTCGGAAGGTGATTTCACAAGTGTAAAAAAGGAAACAAGCCCACACAAACTTACGTAGACAAAGGCAGTCTCGTCCAGCAGGAACCGGGCCAAACAGTGCCGCACACACTTGACGAAATAGAACATCTCCAGAACGAAAAGAGGTATTAACGCCGGTCCATAACAAAATGAATGAAAATGAGACATAAGGGAAACAATGCTGCGAACGGAACGGTGCAGAGGGAACTGCGCAAGGGACTCCACACAGAAAGAAGGGGAGTCACCAAATCAGAGATGGTATTGGCAGTGCAAAGTGATACAGAGGTATGTATGGTGACGTGCGGCGTAGGGATTATCTACGTGCAGTAGGGTGAGAGCTGGAAAGTATACTTTCGCTACTAAACCGTCGGGAAGCAACGGAAAATATCACCACCGTATATTGTGTATTGGCGCAAAGGTACCGCAACAATTACTGTACGCGAGAATTACGCGCAACAATTTCAACTACAGTACAGTACATTACAGGGCGAGAATCGCTATATGCCCGACTGAGTAGAGACTCGAGGGTTTTAGGACATGGACAAAAGCACACATACATAGAGGCAAACATGGACTGTATTTGCAAGGATGGTACATTATAGTTAGGGCATATATCATTGCTGGTTAACTATCGCACAAATTGATACTAAAGGTAACTGAAATCATACAACAGGCTTACTTGTAGCAACAATAAAGGAGATGCTCAAAATGACCTCGTCAACTCTGAACACAGGCCTTCATACTTTGCCGAACAGACTGGCCCACGCGCCGAGACGTTGCTGCTTCTTTCCACAAAACTCACCAGCCCCTTGGACACGTTGTTCCAACGTGTGGCCATCAGTTCCTGGAGTAGCACAAACAACAGTTTTGTGATGTTCCCGTAATTAAAAATCCAGAGAGTTTAAAACTGGAGACCGGGCATGCCGTAACACTGAAACGCCACATTCGATCCAATAGCCTGGGAATACTCTATTGTAATAGTCTCACACAGGACTAAAGAAATGTGTCGGGAAATTATCGTTCATGTACCACATACGTAGTCATAAGACACACGGCACATCCTCCAGCAGTGTGGGGAGTATCTCTCGCAAGAATTCCAGATAGATAGACCCGTTGAATCGTTGGAGTTGAACAACTTTTCCAATTTGACGGTCACCTAGAATCAATGCCCACACGTTGATATGAATCTGGTTCTGTTGGGGGGGGCAGTACCGTTCCAACTTTGTTTTCCACTGACCACGGATGACTATTATCTTAATTGCTGATACCATCCCTTTCAAAATGAGTTCCATCTGTGAAGAAAATGGAGGAAAGTTCACAGCTGTTTGCCACCAAATGGGGAACCTAAGTACAAAATACAGTCTAGGACGGAAATCCCCTAGCAATAGACCCTGTATAAGTTGCAAGTTATACGAGGTAAAATATTTTGCATGCAGGATCGACAACACCATAAAAGAGCTGACATTACACCGACGGCAAGCTCCTTGCAACTTATACCAGGATCATTGCGCTAATGAAGTAAAATATGTTCTTGTGCATGCAGAGTGCGTTTCCTGCGTGGTCTTTCCATGTCATACATGGAAGGGCGAAAAGTTCCCGTCACAGACAAAAGACGAAACAGCGCTGAAAACCTTGTATGATGCACTTGTTTTCTATTCGATTAATCGTTCGTTGTATTATCGCGCTGCTTGCATGCCTTTTCCACTAAAATCATTTCAGCTTGTTCCTGATTGATTAATAGGCCATTGTCACAGCACACCACACTCTGGACGTGAAGTACAACACAACGTAGTAGTTACCCACTTCAACTGCACGGATGATGTTGCCAGAAAAGGTAGGTCTGCTCTCGCTATATATTGTCTGTTGGTTGTGCATTCACTACTTACTCCTTGTTCATCGGAGTCACATTGACTGGCAACCTGGAGCCTCTCGGGGCAAAAAAGGAAATATGTAGCGTGTTTTATCTATAAGGGCAATAGCCATTGTTTCTGATCGTGCATGTCCTTAAACTGTCCATTTGTGGTTTCATTGTTTCTTTCTCAAGCTATGTTGTTCCACCCGAGGTTACCAAGTCCAGTGGTTCTCTACCTTTTCAAGTCTGTCACCTCTTTCCACGCATTCGATTACCCTGATCCACCGAATCCTATCCGCCCATGCACAAGCTTAACGTAAGTTTAAGACTAAGATCTATACAAACGGTTTCGAGTTTTCTACTAAGCATTGATTTGTTTGTGACGCATGCAATGGAAGCCGTAAGTAAGACCATGAAGTAGGTCTCGGGATGAAGTCCACAGTCACCTGCAGGAAATTGAAAGGAACTCTTGTTTGTAGTCCAACAAAAGTCATCTTTTGTCCTAACCTCGAAAGCGTCGAACACGTCATTACATCTGTAACGAACCTTAAGATTCTCCCGCCCCCATTCACCACCTTTTGTTCCCTTCGGTACCGAAAACGCTCCCTGGGGAAGATGTCTCCTACGTCGCACATCGCCACGGTAAATAGAATAGTGCATAACTTGCTTCTTCCGGTGCTGTTGAACCAACACAAAATGTCCGGCGGTTTTCCTTTGCTTTGCTCCATGACGGGCAGTGGGGAATCCATGTTTTCCAGCTCTCATCCCACTACTCGTATATTATCCCTACGTTACACGTTATCATACATACGTCTGCGTCATTTTCCACTGCCCCTACCATGTACGGTGACTCACTGTCTTTCTGTGGGGAGTCCCCTTACGTAATTCCCTCTGCACCATTCGGTTTGAACCATCATTTTCAATAGGCCTCATTTTCATTCTTTACTTTTGGACTGACGTCAAAATCATTCTTCGTTCTGGAGATATTTTACTTCGCCGACAGTGCGAGGTGCCCTTTCTCCCGGTTCCTGCTAGACCAGGCCGCTTTCGTCGACATATGTACAAATGAGCTTATTTCCTTGTTTTCAGTTGTGAAACCCAAAGTGTCTTCCACTCTTTTCATATGCACGACTTTATTCCTAGTCACCTCGAGGTTTCGCAACCAAAAGTTAAGTATATGATGGTGTCCACCATTTTGTACCTCTTTGAAATCTCGACATGGCACAAACGATTTATGGTTGTCAGATGGTAAACCTATCCATTCACGCACCATTTTACGTCTCTTTAGTTGTCATATTCTCCGGTAATCCCTACGCACCTGTGGGTAACCCTTTTGCATGGATTTCACGATTGTGACATAAGCACTTTTGCATAGAGGTGGTTTGGTTAATTTTAGAGAATCATGCAGACTTAGCTCTAGCACTTCCGCTCGTGGCATTATAGGGGTTTAAACTTCCTTTCCCTCGTTTTAGGAGGGATACAACTTCAAAACTGAGGACTTTCGACCCTAGGTTCATGTGAACGTTTCTTCTTACTTTCATGTGAGGAATCATCTCCCGAAGTTTTGAGCTGGAGTTTCCAAACACACTGTATATATGAAATCAGAAGACAATTTTCATTAAGTTTTTTTACAAGAAGATCATGTTTCTTGCAAAATGAAACTGTCAGTGAACTGCATTAGAGTACTATTTCTTCGAGAACATGCCCCCTCGATATTGACACGAAATCGAAATTACATTTATTTTAACTGTGGTGAGGCGACAAATAGTGATCTCCAGGTAATAACCTCTCTGAGATAAGTATTAGTTTTCTGAATAGGAATAACAAATAATGATATAATGATTTCAAATATAATTCATTACAAAATTCATTAATACTACAATAACGCTAAAGAACTCACAGATCTGTATTCCCATTCTGACTTTATCTATTGCTTAACGAACATTAACCAAAAGAGTTAATGTAAGACTGTTTAGTATACCAAGGATATTTTGATTTCTCAGTTTCCATGCAAAGTTGATGTATGCAATTGTCTCAGTGCTAGAGCGTTCACCTCCGGTGCTTGGGGTCCCGGGTTCGATTCCAGCTCGCGCCGTGTGGACTTTGTGGTGGACAAACACCATGCTCGTGGGTTTTCTCGGAGTTCTCCCGTGTCCTCCCACTTTCTTCATTCCACCATTTCACTCATTTCTCATTATCACCGTCTCATTTAGCCTAACCGGCATAATTGTGGGACGTTAAACTTTAAGGTTTCATTTCATTTTCCCTTATGTACCATGTGAGTACTAAGTAGAAATTTGGATATGTAAAACTTTAAGCAGTACAGTAGTCCAGTGGAAGCATGTCAGACTACTGCGGGCGAGACCTGGGTTCGACCCCGTCGATTTTTTCTTATTTTTTTCTTTCTTCAAACTTATATTTCGTTAAAATATATTGATTGTCAATAAGGTTGAGTCTATTATACAAGGTATTTAATTCGCACCTTGCCCGCCAGAGAAACTATTGAATCGAAAGAAGCACTTTTCCACGTATCTTATATATTATAGGTAATTACACTGCCGACCACACAACTGCCAATAGGCGTTTTTTGAGCATCTATTATGACTATTTTCCAAACCGTTGTTCCGATACTAACGTACTTCCGATTTGGAGGCTAGATGTGCGGTATACATTGTAAAATTGTTATACGAGGATCAACTACGAGAATAAAGGGGGAGATTTTGTGTGATCATTTTTCCGATTTCTTGCATCGTTTCGGGGATATCAACTAATTTCCGGTTTGAAGAACACACTTTTACCGCGAGACATAATATCGTACAAGTGAGCCCAGTGTTTTTCCAGACTTGTATTTCTTTGGGGGGAGACACCGCCGGAGCTTTGAGACTGCCTCTCGGAGCAAATCGAAATAATAATAATAATAATAATAATAATAATAATAATAATAATAATAATAATAATAATAATAATAATAATAATAATAATAATAATAATGTTTATATCTGTGCCATGAACAGCCTAACGGCAAAAATACAGCACTTTATCAGACAATATAAACAAATATTACATACAATGTAAGCTACATACTGAAACAATAAAACATAATGATAAAATAAAGTAAAATAATATCGGATTAATAATTCCTTATCAAATTAACACAATTTTTTAGTATCAAAATATTCGTCATAAATAGTAAAAATAATATTTGCCAAGCTCCAAAATTCATGCTTTTATAGTGATAAAAATAAATTAAACTAAATTAAAAGAATTAGTCAATCTTCTTAAAATTACAGATTTCTGATTCAACGGAACTAATGTTGATATATTTCTTGTATTATACATTGGTACCCTTATACCTATATTATGCAAGAAATATTCACTATGATAGCTATTGTCTAGTAGTTTCTTAATAAAATCTCTTTCAATAACTTTTCGCCTGTCGCTCAATGCCTGCAATCCCCAAAATTGACACCAGTATTCATAACTACGTGAGTAGTAATATCTATTCATTTTATAGCAGAGTAACCTAATAATACATTTTTGTACTGATTCAATTTTGTTTGCCAATGTTATACCTATACTATTCCATACAACTACACCAAACTCTAATTTTGATCTTGCTAGCATCTTGTATAAATATACATATGAACTGGCATTTCTAAACTCAGGTCATTGTTTAAAAATAAACCCTATAATTCTTCTAGTTCCTCGGATTGTATCATTTATATGATAGGTAAATTTCATGTTTCTTTCAAACACTATACTCAAATCTTTAATCTGTTCGGCTTTATGCAATGATACTCCATTAATTAAATATTTGCTCACGTAGTATTGGGTTTTGTTAGTATATGATATGTATTTAGTTGTCTCACAATTTATTTTCAATAAGTTACTTTTACACCATGTACTAACACTATCTAGATCTTCCTGCAGTAAGTAGTTATCATACTCACTATTTACTACTCTAAATACTTTTAAATCATCAGCATACAACAAAATATTTCAGTAATTATTTTTCTCAGGCAAATCATTAATAAATATTGAAAAAAGAAGGGGTCCCAGAGGAGATCCCTGAGGTATGCCATTCTTTATATAACCGTAACTAGAGGTTATTTGACCAATGTTTACCTTAAACGTTCTGTTTGTTAGATAGCTTACAAACCATCGAATGTACAATAAAGATAGACCTATGTTTCCTAATTTATCAATAAGAAGTTCATGCTCTATGGAATCAAAAGCTTCTGACATATCTATATATATAGTGTCTACTTGTAATCTATTCTTAAGTCCTAAATGTGTAAAATCAGTAAAATGTACAAGATTTGTTACAATCGATTTCCCTTTATAAAATCCATGCTGAAATTCACTTAATTTGTTTTTTACATTAAACTATAAATGTTTGTGTTTTATAATTTCAAAAATCTTGCAAAATGCATTGACTAGTGTCATTAGTCTATATTTTTTTTATAATTCTACGTTCACTTGCTTTGTGTACTGGTACAATGTATACTTGTTTCCACATTGAAGGAAACTCACCATTTCTCAGGGATGCATTAAATATATTTGTTAAAACAGTTGACAATTCGGTACTACAGGCTTTAATTATATAATAGGGGATATTGTCAGGACCAGGCGCTGTGCTCGCCTTAATAACTTTGATTGCATGAATTACATCAGACTCAGTGATATTCGGTATATCTATGATGTCATGGTTGCTAATGAGCAAAGGAGAATTCATAACCTGCCTCTCTGGATAATGTCCTAATTCTAAATTAAAATTTTCACTAAAAACATCTTTAAATAATTCCACAACATCATTTAATTCTGTAACTGATTTGTCATTATGTTTCATTTCAGTTGGTATTTGCTTGCCATCGGAACTTTTAAATATTTTCCATAAAAACGTATTGTTATTGACAACTTTATTTTCCAGACTCATACAATATGATTTTCTCGCCTCTAAGTATTTCTTTTTGACAATTATCCGTAAATCGGAGTATCTTTGATATCATGTATTACTATTTGTTTGTCTTGCTTTAACAAAATATTTGGTTTTCTTATTAATTAATGATTTCAGCGCTTTTTTCATTCAAGGATCTTTGTATTTAGGCCTATTACAAATTGGTTTCTTAGGTACGCAATTATCTAGCACATCATATATATTGTTATACAATATATTGGTCAATTCATTAATATTACTACTCTTTGTATCTATTCGATCCATTTCCTTAATTCCATTATATACACCTAGAAAATCGGCACTTTTAAAATCATAAATTCTGGCTTGATTTGAGGTGTTCCCAAAGTCATTACTATCATTTTTTGTTATTTTCCATTCAAATAGAAAAGGTGGATAGAAATGATACATTTTTGTTAACGGTGGAATTTCAAATATGATTGAATTATTTTCTATACTGGTTAACAGTACGTCTAATACTTTATCCTTCTTAAATGGGTCATATGATCTATTCAATTGATTTAACTGGAGAACATTACGTAGTTCAACTATTTTTTCAGCTTTTTTCTTAATATAAAAATTACTTAAATTTATATTTCCGGTAACCTAATCTATTCCACCTACGTTAAAATCACCTAAAATTATAAAATTATAGTTTATTTGTGAGTAAAAACGTACAAAGCCAGTCACAATAATTAGTAAAATTCATCAACGGTAAATCTGGTGAGAAGTAGTGCAAGCACAACAATAATGGTTTATTTCCAGGGATTAAAATTTTAATTATAATAACATCAAGTATTTCATCTAGAGGATTTATTACTTCATACGTGTAGTCGTTTCTTATTATGATCATACAGCCCTTTGTTTTATTTACTAATGTCAAGTTTCTATCTTTTCGTATGACATTATAATTTTTTGAGAGCTGTACAAAATGTTGATTTATTTCTTTTAACCACGTTTCAGTTATGCAATAAAAATCATAGTTAGAGCAATTTATTTCATCTATAAATAGCTTTTCTTTTGTATTCAAACCGTTAACATTTTGATAGAATAGCTGTACGTACGCCATTTTTGTTGTGTACTAATTTATTCTAGTTTAATTATCTGAATTATTCTTTCCAGCCGGGTCAGTTTCAGCCTCATGACATACAATTTCGTCTTTCAATCGTCCAACAATTCTAGTAAATAGCACACCATCAGGCCATACATTTGGGTTACAAATAGCATTAAACTCACTTTCTTCTACACTAACATAATACGAAGAGTAACTGCTATGTTTAGCTCTTAATTGAACACATTTTTTAACACTAATATTAACACTGTCCTTCACAAATGCAATAAGATCCTCACAAGAAACACAAGGGTCAAGTCTCGTTACAAACAGTGCTGCTGTACGAGGGGAATTTTTGTTTACCTTTAGTTTGTCCGTGGTGTTCTTCCCTTGCATAAGAGTATTGCGGTTTCTGGAAACGAAGCCTGATTCATTCGTTTGTTTCACTCCTGTCTGTACTTCAGCGTTATTTTGCCTTGGGCGTTTGGTTACTAACTTCCACTCACTACCATTAGTTTCCTGCTGTAATGTGAAAGAAGACACTTCTCTGACCTTGACATTCATGTTTTCAGAATCGCTTTGTACCTTGTTTTGAACATCGGGTGTTGAGCTGTTGATCACTTCAGCAAATGTTTTCGGCTTGTTGTTAGTTGATAGTAGTTCATTTAACTTAATATATTCTTGTTTAACAGATATCACTTCTGCCTTCAGTGCATCATATTTTTCACTGATATCACTTAACATAATTAGCACCTGACAAAGTTTATTTTTCACTTTCTCACAACATGTAGGGAAATTCTGTCCATTATTGCTGGAGAAAGAACCTGATTTGTCTAAGTCTTCATTTTCACTTAACTCAGCATCAGAATTCACAGTTTGGTCTCTTTTCCGAGATCTAATATGCTTCGTCACTGTGGGAGAAATGGCTGTGTTGTCATCACGATGCCTTATGCAATTTTGGCACTTATACGTTGATATACCATTCACCAAATACATTTCATATTATGTGCGTCCAAATTTTAAACAATTCTTTATGTGAAATCTATTTTTACATAAACAGCATTCTAATATTAGCTGCTTACCAAAAAATGGCTTGAGACATAATCCCCACGTGTCCTCAGTCGGCGTCATCTTGTATATAATGAATAGATTGAAATAATACCTCTTATAATACAAAATGTGGAACTTCTGAACAGGAGACTTGCGTTCAATCCCCATCAAATTCTTTTCTGATTTTTTTCCTTCTTCAAAAATTTATTTTTATAGCATAGGTGATCGCTAATAAGGCTTGACTCTATTATACACTGCATTTTATTCCAACCGGTCCTGCCACACAAGCTATTAAATCGAAAGGGGCACTTTTCCACGTATCTTATATATTATAACTTTCTACGCTGCCGACGAGACAATTTTCAAGAGGTGCCCATTTTATTTGTGTGTGTGCATTTCCTTAAATTAATATTTTATACTTTCCAGTTGTGGTATTGACTTCAAACTTGGTATACGGATGTATCTTAACGAGGGACATAAAAGGGGAGAGAGATATTTTGCAATCATTTCCGGTTTGAAGCAGACACTGTTGTCCCGAGGCAAAATGTATTGTTGTCTTGTATAGACACTATATTGTGAAAATGATGCCCAATGTTTCTTTCAGACTCTTTTTGGGGGGACACTGCCTCCTTAGAGCGACCCTGGAAGAGATCAAAATAATACGTTTATAATACAATAACAAATACAATATTACCAGCAGTGCCCCATGCCTAATAATTCCCTCCCCCCGGAACATTGCTTCCGAAAAACACACTGGTGATGCTCCATTTCCAAAGCTACATATGTTTGATTTTAAATACTTGAGTATCGTCTCCAAACTTCACACGAACATACTGCCTCGTTTCGGGACCATCTCAAATGTTGCCGTATAAATATATCTTTTCCCTCTACGTATGTAATAATGAAAATATTTAGTTCCCGCAATACGAACAGAAAGTACTTTGCTAACACGAAGAAATGGAGATAAGAAAAAATACAAAACCGTTTTGTCGGGAATAGAACCCAGACATGCTACTTAGAAAATCACACACGTTACCTCGGAGCTTAGCTCGTACGTTGATTCATGAGTGTACTACTATGCTTAACATAGGTCATAACAAGGCAGGTCAAGCCAATTCAACAACATGGCATCTTTGCATTCAAGATGGCGACTTATCCAATGATTTGTTTCTTCATTGAAACTGCAGTTCATCCGTAAGAGTATAGCAAAACATAACTGTCCTACCGTGAGAACAACTTACAATTTTCATGGTTACAAACTTTTGAACCCCCGCCATCTTGAATCGAATTTCCGTAATTTACAGATCCATTTGCTTCCCACCTAACTTCCTGAACTCCCACTACGTCCACCCTGTATTTCTTTAACTCGCACGTTACGGATTTTAATGCGCCTGCCCATAAAGACTCCTAATATTCCATGTTACAAATCTCATGTCCAATTATTTTTTGGAGAGGTCATACCAAGTTATCAGTCCTTGTCCGAGGCTTTTGCGAATATTTCTGAACAAGTCATTTTTTTTTAACAGGATGAGGTTGTTAGCCTTTGCCAAACCCCCAAGCTGGAAGATCACTTTTAGTCAATTATCCACGACTGCTTATTCAGTATATTCGCTGCTAACCTCTATATCTAGAGGCCTTCTCCTCGATCCGCAACGTGAGGACGCGCCATGCCGTAGTGACAGAATTATACCATAATAATATTATTGAAACTCATCGAAATTTGGCCCATGACAAACACTTTACCATTTTATATCGCAAAGGTACGATCCACAGTTATTGTAACAGACCGCTGCTTGAGCGAGTGACCGTAAAAATTCAAACTCCGATTACTTAAAATTTCACAACCTGGTTGTATTATTACAAGAATAAATTCTTTAGTCAGTAGAAAAGAGGGTGTGTATCATGTGTCAGAGATGATATCGATGTGTTTTGGTAGGTGGTGGATCGGAGCGGGTCAGTGGGTAGTGGGTCAGACTGGGTAATTGTGTATGGTGGGTCCGAGTTTGTCATAGTGGTTGGTGGATCCGAGTAGGTGTTAGTGGTTGTGTTTCAGAGAGGGTCACGGTTGATGGAGGGTCATAGTGGGTCTTGGTGGGTGGTGGGTCAAGTTTTCATTGACCCTCACCATCACTGCCTCAGATAGTTTAATGCTCGTAGTCTCGTGTTCAATTCCCGGTGGGAAATCCTTTGAAATTTTATGTGTCCCAGATGTATGTGTGTTCGTGTCCCTCTAGTTCAATGTTACTGAAAGTAAATTAAAACGAGTATTTCTAAGTATAATAAAGACAAGTAACGGAGATGGTTTCGGTGAATCAGAAAACAAAGTGATCTGAGGCAAACAATTTATGATTACGACACCTAAGGGTAATGCTTAGGGCCTAGCATGAGTCATAAATGTGTCTGAAAGGATATTGTTTCCGAGAAATTATTCCGAACGTCTTCCACCGTTACTCCTACTGCTAGAAATAATAATAATTTGTTCGCCATTTCCAACCCATTCCATATATCCGTTCAACCAAAATTTGCAAATATGAACTATTTTTTTCTATATTGGTGTGAAAAGTTTGTTCAAATATCAATATAACACGTACATAATCCAAAGTATTTGATACAAAGAAAGTGTGTTATTATGTATCGTGGTGAAAACAACTCCTGCTTAACTTCTCTTTAGGCATCCGAAGTTTCGATATCAATATTGTCCAGAAACTAACATCTTCTTTCCCCCTCTCGTTTCCTTTCCCTGGACCTTCTCCTTTAGCCTAACCGGCATAAGCGTGGGACGTAAAACTCAAAGATTTCATTTATTAATCCGTGGAGAGTATCTCCTATCCTTTCTTCTTCATTTTCTATCAACTTCGGTATGCTCATTTACATTGCAATAGGACGTAATATTGAGGTCTTAAATTTTCAGTAATAATAATAATAATAATAATAATAATAATAATAATAATAATAATAATAATAATAATAATAATAATAATAATAATAATATAATGGTATGAGAATTGTTAACGCAACCATTAACACATCTCTGCAACTACCAAAATATTAAACCAAAGCGTTGCACTAAAGTTTCACGTAGAATTATTCTACTGTACGTTTTAAGGAAGATAATTGTAGTAAAAATAAATTCCCTAACAGCACAAGATGTGCTAGGCGGGTGCCATTTAGGTGTCTCGGCTACTTTTTTAGAGATTCGACACTTGGTACATTATTTAATTATTTGCTAATTATGTACTTCAGCTACCAAAAGTTTTAGGTACTTGTTACACCTAATTTGTATTTGCTACCATGTACCACAAATGTAGTATTTATATACATGGCTCAGTTTCACACTGTGATTGTCCTTTGTTTTTCTGTCGTTACTTCTGACATATATTGGGGCCTCGGTGGCTCAGTGGTAGAACGTTCACCTCTGGTGCTTGGGGTCCTGGGTTCGATCCCAGTCCCCGCCAAGTGAACTTTGTGGTGGACAAACACCGTGTGCGTGGGTTTTCTCGGGGTTCTCTCGTTTCCTCCCACTTTCTTCATTCCACCATTTCATTCATCATCACCGTCTCCTTTAGCCTAACCGGCATATGCGTGGGACGTAAAATTTAAAGATTTCATTTCATTTTTTCTGACATATATCTTTCATGTTCGAGGTACTTCCTTTAGAAGCATACTTTTCAGGTACTTATGACACATAACTGATTTCTGCAGCGACGCACGAATGACAGTCAGCTGTGTGCGTTTGCTCATGCGCAGTAACATGAAATGGTTTCTCCAGTTTCTGTCCTTTTAGTCAGAGATGAAAATTTACCCAACAATTTTGAAACGGAAGATTTTCCGATTCATAAAAACACACACGTTCTTTAGTCGTGACGTGAGGTGGAAAAATTGTCTTCTATATTTTTCCGGAAATTTTTAAGTTCTAAACAAATAGTTAAAAAGTGAAAGATCGTTTCAAGAATCTTAAGTTTTCATGGCTCAGACAGTTTTCATTACTATGTGGGAACACGTGAAACAATTTTTCCTGAATCGAAATATGTTCTGCCCTCTATGGAAAAATGAAAAAAAAAAACGCTTTTTATGAGTCGAAAAACTTTCATCACTTTGAAGCAAAATGTGAAACAACTTCTTCTGAATCGGAAAGTTTTACTGCTTTGTAAAAACAAGTGAAAGGAATTTTAATGAATCGAACATTTTCATTTCGATCTAGAAACAAGTGGACAAACTTTCGTAAGCCGGATAGTTTTGGATATTATGTATGGTGATGTTAGATGGAAAATTTTTAAATATATTTAAGTGCACAAGAAGGTACAAAATTGAATTCCTGTAGAGGAAAATTAACAGCAACTAATTATAATTTTCAAATTAGCTTTCGGGAACCAGACAATTCTCTAATATTTCAAATTGGGGAGTAAAAATTTAGACAGTGTTTCTATTTCTCTCCCCCCTCTCTCTATATGTATATATATATCTATCCTTCTCTCTCTGGGTGTGTGTGTGTGAATTGCAGGGAATATAAATCGAGTTCATGAGAACAAATATCCCATTTTAATACTTAAAATTTAACAAGAAATCGAAAACAATTCTTTGTAAATTTATCAATTATTTGAAAAACAGAAAATTCCAGTATTTCTTCACATATAGGGCTCCCTGTGGAATGAAATAACTACATAAAATTTCATTATGAAGCTTATTTTTATAACAGAAAATAAGAAGAAATGCTTTGCGTTTATTGTGTTTAACACTCGTAAAATCATAATTTCAATATTGGAATTTTGTATAATCAACATCTTTGAGCAGATATTTGTGTTGTAAAACTACAATTATTATGTATAAAAATGTATTAGAAATAATGACGATTCGATAAAACAAGTACATACATATATAAAAAAGAAATATGATTTTTTTTAATTTTTTAAGTTAAAATGAAATTACTTGTTGCTTTTATAATGCAGCGCTAATAGTACAGCTTTTCCAGTTCTTTTATTATTTCATTAGAAGAAAACTACACAAATCAGCTTCCTAATTAGTTATATTTCACCTTCTCTTCTGAATAATTATTTGAATAAATAAATGTTTATTTCCAGAAAATGGTCAGTATTTACTTTCATGAGTTACTTAAATGAGTTTCGAATTGTGGATAGTCAAACATTTACAGTAGGCACTCAATATTATATCTACGTATTTATAAAGTAGAGTATGTGAATCTAGTAAAGTAGTAAAGCTATGAGAAAACTTCGTGTTACGCGTATTAAACTGACGAAATATAATTTTTTGTGAGATCAAAGGTGGATTCTGAGGGAAGAACGCATTGAAGTTTTTTGAAACATTTTTAATGAAATGAAGAATCCTTAGATTTTCACTTCATGAAACTTTTTAAGAAAATATTTATTAGCAATAAATTTACGGCTAACCGACGATGTACAAACAAGTGAAATATGTTTTTATGAATCGGTAAATATTCATCACTTTTAATAAATTCAAATTTTAAATAATGTAATGGGATATTTGTACTCTACGAACTAGATGTATGTTCCCGGCACTTTACATATACAAATACACACACACACACACACAGAGAGAGAGAGAGAGAGAGAGAGAGAGAGAGAGAGAGAGAGAGAGTTGAATCGAGTTGATTTTGTGTTTAACGCCCCTTTCAGCACGAAGCAATATGAGACGGAACCGAGTGACTAATGTGGAATCCGAACTACATGAGCTCCCTCCGGGAATCGAAGCAGGTTTCCCATGCCAAAGGCGCATATGCTAACAGCTTATTAACGAAGAGCTCGCAAAGGAAGAGAGAGAGAGAGAGAGAAACACTAGGTAAATTTTTACTTCCAAACTTGAAATATTAGAAAATTTTCCGTTCCCGAAGCTAATCGGAAAATTTTGCTGACTAACTTTCCTCTACAGAAATTCAATTTTGTTGTTCAATGTGCAGTTAAATATAATGGAACATTTTCCAACTAACATCAATATATATAAAATCCAAAAAAGTCCGGCTTCTGAAAAGTTTTTCCACATGTTTCTACATCGTAATGAAAGTTTTCTGATCTATAAATATTCCGTTCACTTGTTTCTATAGAGCGATAACATTTTCCGATTTACAAAAATTGTTTTACGTTTTGCTTCAAATTGATGAAAAGTTTCCGACTCATAAATGGTTCTTCAATGATTCCATAGAAGATAGAAAATATTTCGATTCGTGAAAAATTGTTTTGCTTCTTGCTACGTAGTACTGAAAGTTGTATGTCATGAAAATTTTTAGATTCTTTAATCGATCTTTCACTTTTTAACATTTCTATACATGAATTCAATCAATTTTATGATTGCTGAGGAATTATACTTGATTACTGATATTTTTTAACGGAAAATTTTCCGTAAAAATGTAGTGGAAAATTTTCCACCAACGATCACTACTTCTAGTACACAATTGCTTAGAAAAAACAAGCAACAAATGCATTAAATTTGAAAGATTAATTTAGAGGAAAAAATGACTTAACTAATGAATAAAAATTAAGCTGAATCTTTCATTCATATGCGAACAGTTAATTATTTACGTAGTTAGGGGTGAATAATTGAATTTTGTAGATGTTGAAAGTGAACATGGAAGAACCATCAAATATAGTAAAGAGACGCATGTCATTTTGTTATAAAATTGCATGGCTAACAGATTTTACCTGATCCCAAACGGTTCTCGTCGAACATACACGGTTACAAGAGCACTCCTGTTAGCCAAGTTAAAAAGACCCCAAGGATTTATCCCTCTACAAGCGACGCTTTCTTCGTCGCCTCCGAAGCAAAGTCGGAAGACCACGTGTCTAGTAATCTAAGGTTCGGTTGCTCGCATGCCACCCCCTTCGTGTACTTTTCTCTACTTTATAAAGTGCTTTTAGACTCACCTTAATGTAAACAAATTACGCCAAAAGGCTATTTAACATATTTTGGGGGAAGAACATACTAGGTAAATTCCTCATGTACATATCAGGCATGTACCTAGGGGCGGACATAAACTGTGACTACCACTTGCTGCCATGAGATTTCTCTCTCATAGGGACATAAGGGACACACTGGGCACATTCTCATGTACCTGAGAAAACATCATAGGCATATGCCTGCTATGTATTTGTGCTGTTGGGATTAATATCACTGAACAGTAAGGTATATAATAGGATATGCAGAAGTAATTATAAACTTTTACTAATTAATAATTATAAACTAACTTTTAGGATATGCAGAAGTAATTATAAAAGCATTGCTACAAAAATACCTACACAGACCATAATAAATTCAATGAGCTCCGAAATGCAAAGTAACAAAATAGATTATAAGATTCAATCTACAAAGCTACTGTTACTTAAAGAATGGACATACACTATTCGGGAATCGAGATAAAACGTGAACTCGTATTAACCATCGTCTCATTTTTGTTTGTTTTATGTCAGAAACGGAATGACAAATTCCGCTTCTCGTGAGCAACACTAAACTAAACCGAAAAATTCTTGCGAAATGCTACATTTCTGGTTATAATGTTATGCGCTGAGCGATAACTTATTTTGACTTTCTGAGACGTACACGTTGAAAGCTCTACTCCCGGGGTTGGACCGGTAATATTTCAGAAGGATTTTAGAAGTGGTCTTGTAATAAACTCTTCGCTTTACTTTCGAAAGAGCATAGTCGCACTATTATTATTATTATTTATATTATTTTTATTTTTATTTATTATTCTTATAACTTTTAATGTCCTATAAGATAATAATAATTAGTTTAGTATGAACATTATTATTATTATTATTATTATTATTATTATTATTATTATTATTATTATTATTCCAGAAAATTTTATAGTTCAAGTAATGAAACATCCGAGTATTCAAATATGTGAAGAACATAAAACGTGTGTCATCAAAAATTCTAAAGTAAAAAACGTGTGTCATCATTCGCCATCAAAAATTCTAAAGTAAAATGACGTACTAGTAGTTCGAGGATCCTTTTCGATTCGAGCGCCTTGTCAGATTACTGGTCGAGCGCCTTGACCACTTAACCAAGATTATTACGCAGAAATCCATTGATCTTTAGTTGGTTACGAGTACACGCACCGTATTTGATTCAAATAAAGGAATTTTTTATTTTCTTTTTAAAAAATCTGTGATGTTGATAATTTAAATAATACAATAATATAATGCTCTCTGAGTCCTCAATTACATATACCTGTATTTTGCCAATTAATCTGACTATTAACAAGATACTGTTTTGAGCGAACAGAAAGGCTTTTTATTTAGTCGAGCCGATAGAAGTAACGCTTCAGATGAGTGGGCAGCAAGTGTGGGTTAATATGTTGACCTCTGTACTACCTTCGTACATGCAAATCACCTGGTTCGAGGTTGTACATCAGCTTATTCCTACTCGCGCGCGTTTATTTAATATTCAAGGCGTCCTGATGCGTCGTGCCAGCAAGAGGACACTTTTGTTCATCGTTATTCACAATCCGTTGGAGCTCCTCTATTTGGCATGCTTTACAGGAATCGTTAGGATGTATTACTCGCCGTCCTTCCTCTCAGTTTACAGTGGAGCACTAGTTATTTACTGACTTTCGTTTCCCCGCCCCACTAAACATCAGGTAGTGATCTTTCTTGTAGCATGCACTCTTACATATTTCCAGCGCAATGTGCCCTTGTTGGATGCGTGAACTTATTTTGACTTTCTGAGAAGTACACGTTGAAAGCTCTACTCCCGGGACTGGACCGGCAATATTTCAGAAGGATTTTAGAAGTGGTCTTGTAATAAACTCTTCAGTTTACTTTCGAAAGAGCATAGTCGCACTGTTATTATTATTATTTATATTATTTTTATTTTTATTTATTATTCTTATTACTTCTTTTTATTATGTATTTATTAAGTTGAATTACCTTATTGTTAATGATGTTCTAGGTTAATTTTCCTGCAAGGCCTAATTCAATTGTTAGCTTCTTAAATATTAGGCAGTTATATACAATAAAACTTCAGTGGTTAGCGTTGTAGTTTCCTAATCCGACAACCCGTTTCGATTCAAGCCTTCGCCGTTTACACTTTCTAACACTTTCATTTAGAAAGATGAGCTCCAGTTGGATGCTGCTAAATGAAAGATAACCTCCAGTGGAGAAATTCAGTGTTGAGGTAATCCTGAAAATAAAGGAAGGAAAATGAATGGAGAAAACAAGTTACAGAGTTAATTCTATGAATGGTTCTATATTTGCTATTAACCGTTAATTTCGTGCACTTTTAAATTCTTGTTTATTGACACTATATTCTCCCCTTTTCTCCTTGTGTCTCAATGTGTAAATTTGCACAAATATTAAACAAATCACAAACCCTCAGTTACATTACAACCTAAGAAGAAACACGCTTAGTACGGGTAAGTTCTTCAACTCGTTTAAGTGCTATCGAATTTTTCATTTCTAATATTTACAAATCAATTACTGCAACACAATATTTAGCATTTTCAAAAGACATTTTACGAATAATGAAATCAGACAAGTTCTTCTTTTGAAGTAACATTACGTATAAATTAGTGGTGCCGGAACGTAGGAGTTCACGCCCTGTTAGACTCCCAAAATTTTCATTAGGGACTGGGTTTTTCTCCTGAATGATCAATCCATAGTTTAATTGATTTGCAGGTAGGACTACTTTAATAGTCTTAAAACTCAGCGCAATATTTGTGTTTACTTTAAAAAATACATATAACGCATATAGCGCATAATCTATCCGTATATATTTGATACGCATATATGTATAGTCATTTGAAGTGAGTTATCTTATTTATATAATCCTTCATTTTAGTTTATTACAAGATTATTAAAGTCCCCTGACTGTTATCTTCTCATCGGTGCCTCTAGTGTCCGTATATTTTTCTCTGGTATTGTGCTATTTACTGTGAGTACAAGTACCCAAAGACTCCCTTTTGTCATATCGTCAGCCAGCTTTTCTCTTCACTCCTGCACAAAAACACACTTAAACGATTTGTTGTTTTAACACTTGGGGGCTACTTCGTGCTGCTGTTCTAGCTACTCTGCCAGTCGTAATTAATCTTGTAGCGGGCGTTAGCTGGGTTGCCCAAGTAATGGACTTTTAACATAAAAAAATTCTGTATCTCACTGTGGAAGGAAACGACCAAAACGAAAATCACCACTCGCTAATTTTTGAGAGAACTTACCCTGCAATTACGAGAGGGTTCTGCTTTCTTAAGGAGAATATCGACAGCTTTACTGATGAAGATAGCACCACAAAGGGAGAAAAGAAAGGAATGTCAAGTTCGAGTATACAACTACAATAGAACTCTTGACCACTGTCACAAGTTGAAGAAGGCTGTTTGTGAAAAAGTGTTGAATTGGTGAGCAAACCGCTGATATCTAAAAGATGGATCATGGAATGAATATCTATGCTTTTTAAGCAGAAATGTGTTAATTTTTAATCAACAGCACAAATTTGTCTTCAACATTGGGTGAGGGAAACGGGTGAGACCTTTTCCACATTTTTGTTTTTTCGTTTTCTTAAGGAATGTTCAAAATACATATGAAGTTGAAAACCCATGCCGTAGAGGATTAGGAGAGAAGAGTTGTCTTGAATATTAGAAGGAGGGTAGATGTGGGGCTTATTCTATGGTTTAAAGAACGCGATTCTTTTATAGAAATGAAACAAGCCAAATGACATCAATTTCATCTCACTTTCTTTCGTAGCAGTGATACCTAAAGCATCATATTTCTCCCCAAAAATCAAGTTTTAAAGCGGATTATTCGCAGGGGGAAATCACCTCATTACAACATTGAGAGGGACATATCCCTCTGAGCCCCCATCCGGGAGGATTTGAGGCAGTGTTTTTAATATTGCTTTATGTTTCATAGAAATGGAAATACAAATACTAGTACTAAATGTACGAAAAACAATTTAATTAGAAATAAGTAACGTAAACTGTAATTTTGCAATGTAATTGATTTTGAAAATTGAAATGAAAATAATTAATTTTCATTTAATAAAAATTCAAAACAAAAATTATTAATTTACTTGTATTATATACTTGGTCTTCAAAAAATTGCCGAGAATATGTCAACAGTGGATGTACAGGTACCACGTGACTCAAAGGACAAAACTGTATACCAAGTATTTTATGTAGGGCTTTATCTAATTTATTTTAATTTCCCATGCCACATTAACGAAACTACGGTGTTAATGTTCTGTTTAATATTTGGCGGGGTTACCTTTTTTGTGGCCCACCCTGTGCTATACAAGAAGAACAAGTTACATGAAACATAAGCTAGTCGATTGAACATATTAAATTAAAGCTAAAACAACAGAAATATAAAGAAACAAGATACGTATCTCTTACTGTTAAAAGCAGTCAAAACGACAGCTTGGTAGTTCTAGGGAGGTAACAATTTCGGTCATTCTAATGTTAACACAATACTAGCAAACTTTTACTGGCTTAGAAAGTTCTCCTGAACAAGTGTAAGTTAATTATGAACCCTGTAATTTAGCTACAAGAAGTCTACGTAGAATGTAACCGTATCACCCACCAAGCCAACTTTTTAAATTTAAATTCTATTGGTTTGTCAACATACCTGAAGGAATATATATAAATGACTGCGTACAGTCCTCCATGTCTGAATGGATAAAGTCATGGTTCGATACCTACGACGTTCGTGGTTGGAAACCCATCTCGGAAGCTGAAGACTTTTTAAAATCTTAATTCCCAGACCATCACATCTTTCTCTCCTTTCGCAATCAACCGATGCTGTGGAAAGCGTTCTGCATCTTAATTCGACAACTGCCTGATATGATCCTCGCATATTGGAAGAATTTCTTTTTCTGTTTAACAAAACCAGAAATTTCATGTCATAATACGGATGCTGTCCAATATTTTTTCCAGTTCTAAACTTGCATACGTAAATTATTCATCTCTGTCTCTATATTTGAATATATATGTCGTTCACTATAAAGGCACATGGCTTGGTATGAAACCTTAAACTGTTAAAACCAAATACAAGCGCTATATCAATGTCCTATCGTAACTCTGTTGCTGAATGCAGCATTATTTTAGATATTGTTCGGGATAAAGGGAGAGAATATCTTCCAATATACTAGTTTTACTGTTTATATCGGTGTTTTACTATATATTAAACTAAACAATATGTGTTCATCACACTCGAGATATGAGAAATTTTGCCCTCCTGTTCTGCCCAAATGACACCCATGGAACATATTCTTTCAATTACTGGGACATAAAATGAAATTAATTATTGAATAAACTCATTTCTGTCAGTAGTTTTTAAGAGCTCTGCGTCCGCATTACAAACTTAGGGAAGCACAAAATCTAATATCGTATGTGACAATTTCCAAAAATTTTACAGGGAACATCTTTCGAGCTTGAAGTGATATGCAGTCGTTGAAGAACGGAAAGATTGCAAATAAAGTCGTTTGTGAAACTGTGGGATCATTTAGTGATTTTTTAAATTTAGACTTTAAAAAGGTATTTGAGAACAAACGAATGAAAGAGACAGTTTTAGAGGTGAAATGCTCGTAAGCATGGTTCTTACTTTTTCTTTTGTTGTCTAAATGAAATGATTATATTACGTGACAGACTGCTTTAGTCAAGAAGTAGAGGGGAAGTAGGAAGAGCTGGATTGAATACCAGGAGGACGAGTGTTTCTGTATGCATAAGCACACTGCGCAAGTGTTCGTTAGTAATTTGGAGTTATTTTTTTCTAATATTTTGTATTCTAAAATATTCCGGACTGTACCACATTGCAAGTTTTTCCTGAGTTGAAAGCTGGTCATGTTTTTTGTAAGTTATTTACAGAAGTCACGGTATACAATTCATTGAGAATTTGTAGGTTATTTACGGAATTAAAGACACACAACAAAATTAAATCTAATAAATAAAAACCAAAATAGTGATACAAAAGTGGTATTGGTATATGAATTCCGAATGTCACATATTCATACATCAACACACACATATGTGCGTAAAAGAAAAAACTACGTTCCAAATCATCCGTCTTGGTTGTTACGCAATGCACGTTGAACACAATATACTTCCACATGAGGCGAAACAATGCTTATCAATGTCATATGTTCTGGAAAGGAAATCTTGAAACCCGCCAGATGTAGGATCAGCATGTATACCTAACAGAAGGTAAAAGTCGAAGAACATCAAAACAAACAGCACTGCCAGTTCTACACCCAGAAATGTGTTTTGGGAGGCGTTCGATACGTCTATACAATATATACCTTTTCTTATTCTGCATCCGGAAAGAGGATAAGTAATAACTGTCACCTATATTCTTAGCAAAAAATGATAGAACAAATGTTTTAAAGAAAAGAGAGAGTACATGATAAGGCGTAAAATAAAATATTTATTCTACATCAATCTTTTCTCTGTTAATCAAATATAGTTCGTTAGGAAAGTCTACAAATGTTAGTCAAGTTTCGACATTTTTGGGAGGTCCGGACCCGGTGGACTCTGCTCGTGTCTATGCCCCTGAGCATTGCTAACTAGTCCCAAATTCAATGTGCCGTTCCCCATCATACAGTTTTATGTGGAAATTCTCAACAGTATAAAATATACTTATTCTATAAATGAAATATGTATGTACTAAAATACTAGGCTATCCACAGAGGGAGGAGGCGATTCTACATACTGACTTATTAATATTTGAATCACAAATTACTGTAGAAGGAGGCTTCATTAACAATATAAGCTAAGAATTAACTTGTAAATGCGGATCTACTTTCATTTGTTTTCTGCTCTACTAGATATTGTCTTTCGTATTTTGTAATTCTGCAATCACTTTTTTTAATTGTCATTATATTGATTTCCTTTAGTATAGTCCTGTAATTTACAAATATGAATGCATAAAAACAAATTCTATTTGTTAATTGCTACTGAAATAAAATCTAGAAATGTTATTTAGCGCGAAAAACCTTCTCGGTCACTGGAAACAGTGCTGTGTTGCAGAAGCACTGCAAAGTCTAGTCCCTTTAACTTCTGAGATAGGGGAGAGGGGACTTAACATTCGTTCCAATTCCCCCGCTGAAGGAATCTGGTCGTTGTATGCTCCCTAGAACACAATATAAGTTAGAGACTCTGTGACGGATTATTTTTCGCTTTTTAAAATCGATTAACGGAAAGGACAGTTAAAGAAGTAAAAAATATGTTATTTAAAGTGTATATATGCGAGTATTAAAGAGTATTTTTCTGTTCTTTACTAGTATTGATAATAATATTTTTCTCTTGAAATACTTTGGTCGTTGCGCAACGCCGCAACACTAACATTAGCCGCCACTATCTACACAGTACATAAATGAAAAATACGTTGTCTATCATAAGGAAAAATAGCTGAACCGTTTGAAATGAATTTTATTGACATAGTAAAACTCTAGTATGGACTAGGTTGTTGAGATCTAGCTCGGGAAAGTACTCCCGAAAGTAGTAAATAAATACACGATTCTAATTAGTTGGCGTTATCCGTATCCTGCTACGTACGACCTATACCTATGTATATGACAGAAATTATATGCTATACCTATGTATATGACAGAAATTATATGCTTGTTGCTATGGGTTCTCATGGCTGTGCCTGCTAGCGCTGTAGGCTGGTAACAAGAATTGCTTTTGGCGTGGGTTCAAACCCGGTCCAAGGAAAATTTTCTTTTTTTTTAAATCGATCATATCACTTTTTTCAGTAAAATATGATGCAAAAGTTCTCAAAAAGGCGATTTTCTTACTTTTGGGGCGATAGGTTGTAGTGGTAGTAGTAGTACAGAAGCGTAGATACATACATACATATATATACATCTTTTCATGAAATCATGAAAATAAAAAAATAAATTTCAATCCTATTCATAAGGTAGGTATATTGGCACGTGTCGAAGCGAGTTGGTTGCTATGCGACGTTATGCCCTCCGGCAAACTACTGGCGTTCGGCTAGATAAGTTAAGGACCACCATGAAGAAAGAAAGAAAGCAAGCAAGAAAGAAAGAGGTATGATTATATCATAAAGACAACAAAATAAAATAATCTATCTGTTCCTTGACATGAAGTGTTTGGAACCAATGCTCTTATGAATATCCATTTTCTAATTTCCTGAGAAAACTAAAGGTAAACGTTAACTTTCCTATATATGAAAAAGAAAAATATATCGTATATATCACACAGATAATGAAATAAAATAGCATATTTATCTACGCTTTGGCGTTAAATGCTTTAAAATTGTTCAGAATATTTTTTTTCTAATTTTCATAATAAAGAGAAAAAATGATAATTCTAAATTCCCATAAAAAAGAAAGAAAAATATAATTATACTTAATAAAAAGAATAAAATAAAATATATTTAAAATATATGAAAATAAAATATGAATAAACTAAGTAAAACATTTACTCCGAATAGTCTCTGCAAGTAATTTGTAGAAAATGGTCAGAAATAATGAATATAAATTATTAGTTGTCAATTAAAACTGTAGCAAGTAATAGTTCAAAACCCACGTAGAATATTTACTCTGCTTCGTAAAAATAATAAACATTTTACAAAAATAATGATATTTTGGCTGTATCGTAAATATTTTAGTAAATAAATAAATAAAATACATGTGTATATTTAATCACCGCAACTGGATAGCTGATTACGTGTGTGATGATAATGAATCTTACTACAAACTGTTGCAAAGGTGGGGGCCGCAGTTGCCAGTGGCAGCCGGTGGGTGTAGCTAAGCAGCCTGAGATGTCAGGCTGTAGTGTTGTCAACGGCTCGAGCGGCTCGGCTCACGACTCAATCACCACCGAACCGAACCGAGAAGTGATCCCAGCCCACACCTCAACCTACCAAGCCGGTTGGAGATCCACAAAAGTGATTAGATGCTAATACTATATGAAGTATATGTTCTATAAGAATTTCCCACAATTCTACTGCTTGGGGCTGGAATCAGTCAATAACGAGGAAGTTGAAAATTGATTTGAAAACTTCTCCTCGAAGACATCTTTAAACAAATCCCATTTTTATTAAACATAATGAAATTGATCAAAGATAGGCGTACAAATCGACTCAACTGACATTTGTGAGTATTTGCGGCCGTTTACCTGCTCCACGACTATCTTTTATTCTTTGGCTTTCATTTTAATAAAAGTTGGCTTATGGATTGAACTAAAAATCCTATTGTTTGAGATTTAACTCTATCAAGGATAAGGGATGAAAGTTACAACACTCACACTTTGCACATATACATACAAAACAATTTTGTGTTATAGGCAAAACAACGTGAAGATCATTTGATTAGACAAAACAGCATATTTTTTCTTTAGGCCATCCGCATCATTTGAATTGGTTGCGGGTGAAATTGGCAATGGATAAGCGGTTCCAAGGGGCCAAGTTCCTCTGAACTTCGAAACTTCGTTATTGAAATATTATAATAAAATATTTTTAAAAATAACTTTCACCACATTGAGCCAATTTCGATTCAATATGGCGTTTATTTTCTTTCGGGCTTCTCGATCATCCCTATTAAAGGAAGTCAATTGGGGTCAAGAGAAAAATGAAATTAACTTTTTCAGTTTTACGTCCAAATATTATGCCCTGTAGACTAAGGGTGACGATGCTTAAGGGAAGTGAATTATGATGGTAGACTTGGTGGAATGATAATGTGGTTAATGGCGAATGCGGAATGGGAATGGCGGAAACTACATAACGAGGAAATACATAATCTGTACGGTTTACCAAACATTGTTAGGGCCATCAAGTCTAGGAGACTCAGGAAGGCAGATCATGTAGCTAGAATGGAAGAACGTAGGAACGCTTTCAAACTCTTAAACTGAAAGACCAATCAGAAAACGACCATTAAGAAGACCTAGGCACAGATGGGAGGACAATATTTAAACGGATTTCGCAGATATATGAATACAAAGTAGAAACTGGATCCAGTTGGCTAAGGATAGAAGTCAGTGGAAAGTTTTTTGAACATGGAATTGATCCTCCGGGTTCCATAGGCCATAGAGTTAGTTAATTTTAGGCGAAATTTATGGACTTTATATGTATTTGGTGTCACTACATAGTTTCATTTTTTTTTTCAAAAAAAAATATGCCCCTGCCAAACATCAGTAACTTTCGTGAAAAGAAAAGTGTCATATTGGTAAACGTTGCTATAAGTTTTTTCCTTAATGCTTGAGACACATTGTTTGGGATTGAAATAGGTTAACGATTCGGTATTAACTCAAAATTAAATCCCAATACTTCCACCTAAACGACATAATTAACATTTAAAACTAGTTTCTAATGTCTTTTCTGCAGTTCGCGACTTATATTATACGAGGAGAATGTTTTGATTTAAATAAAAAATCAACAAAAATGTTATTTTAAAAAACACAATCATGATTTTTTCACCCTAGTCGACAGTCTCACACCCCAAAACAAATAAAGAGATCCACACTCGTCATATTATTTCGTCAAAAATAGTAAAAGAATATAGTTAAAATTATAATTGCGGGTAGTAACTTGCTTTTTTATAAAAATAAAATTATAATACTCACAATGAACATGCATCAATAAATAAATCAACACATAATATTAATTTGATCCATAACACACGCCTTCAGATTCATACATCCAGTGGAGAATTTCGTTTGTGATTCTAGTGTCAGGAAAAACACCTAGAACTAAAGGCTCTTTAGAGTTAACTGCCTTTCAGAAAGGCGAGATTATTGGCCGTGCTGCTAATGGTGAAAAATTGTCTCTCATTGCTAAATATTTTGGGTGTGATCCTAGAACTGTGAGGAAGTGGCTGGATCGTCATGGGGAGCAGGGAAACATAGAATGGACTAAGTCAAGACCCAGAAGTGGAACTCCGCTGGCAACATCAAAGACCCAAGATTAAGTTCTCGTTGAAAAAGTACGGAACCATCCTTAGCGTCATCAGACTGTGTTGAGAGACAAAACTGTTGAGTTAGGATGTTCACACAAGACAATAAGGCAACGGTTTACTGCGGCTGGACTCTATCACGCACGACCAGCTATGTGAACTTTTCTGACAGATTTCCACAAGGAAACTCGTTTGGAATTGGCTAAGAAGAACGTGAATCTTCCACAAGCTTAATAGGATCTCGTCATCTGGTCTGATGAGAAGATGTTCCTCTCTGATCAGCTAGGGAGAATGATATTATACAGTAGGGTGGGCCGAAAACGGCCGAAATTTTTTTTTTAGAAAATTAAGATTGAGTACCGTGCAAAAGTTGTTTAATGTTATATTATGTTTCCTCACCAAAATAGATCCGGATTAAAAGATATTTATCCGGGCCCCGGAGACCCGAAAGAACGCTAATTTTAAAAGAAAAAAAAGTAGCCAGCAATGAAAATATTATTAAAATATATTTTTAGAAAGTTAAGTTTCAGAACCGTGCAAAAGTTGTATAATGTTATATTATGTTTCCTCACCAAAACAGAGCCGGATTAAAAGATATTTAACCGGGCCCCGGGGGCCCCAAAGAACGTTAATTTTGAAAAAAAATAGTTGCGAGTAGTGAAAATAGTGAAATATTTTTTAGAAAGTTAAGTTTGAGTACCATGCAAAAGTTGTATAATATTATGTTTCTTCACTAAAATAGAGCCGAATAAAAAGATATTTAACCGGGCCCCGGGGGCCCCAAAGAACGTTAATTTTGAAAAAAAATAGTTGCGAGTAGTGAAAATATTGATTTTTTTTAGAAAATTAAGATTGAGTACCGTGCAAAAGTTGTTTAATGTTATATTATGTTTCCTCACCAAAATAGATCCGGATTAAAAGATATTTATCCGGGCCCCGGAGACCCGAAAGAACGCTAATTTTGAAAAAAAGAAAGGTAGCCAGCAATGAAAATATTGTTAAAATATATTTTTAGAAAGTTAAGTTTCAGAACCGTGCAAAAGTTGTATAATGTTATATTATGTTTCCCCACCAAAACAGAGCCGGATTGAACGATATTTAACCGCGCCCCGGGAGCCCAAAAGAACGTTAATGCTGAAAAAATATGGTTGTGAGTAGTGAAAATATTATTGAAATATTTGTTTTCAGAAAGTTAAGTTTGAGTACCGTGCAAAAGTTGTATAATGCTATGTTTCTTCCCCAAAACTGAGGTAGATAAAAATATTTCACCAGGCCCTGAGGGTCCGAAAAGTGTTATTTGTTTAATATATATATACCATTATTTTAAGTATGAATATAAAATTGGTTAAGATTCCTAATACTTTAACTTGACCCCAGGATTTTAAATGTTCTGATCTGATGTGCAGCTCTTCGCCTGATTGGTGTTTAGTAGATATAATAGTACGGACACAAATACATAAGGTAAAGTTGAAAAATTGATCAACAAACACCAAACCAGCGCAGAACTCACCACGTGGAGATGGCTACACAGGAAGTTCCTCCCACCCACCCTCCTCTTACTTAAAGCTCCTTAGCGGAATCTTGAAACAAAATATTGAGATTTATGTCCGAAGCTTGGTAGATACTTTCGTGCTTTCAGTTTTGTGCGAATATAACCGTCTCGTGCAACACTACCGCATACTTCTGAAGAAGATTCTGTTACTACCTTTAGACACTTCTCCAAAACCTGCATGTGGAAGAGGAACGTGACAAACTGAAACCTCCTCTTTTCTACAATCATTTCGGTTGGTTCTTCTATTGATACGTTAGCCGAAATTGGAGGTTTCGTTACTATTACTTCTGACATATTCTTCAGTGCTTTGCCTATTGCAATTGTCAATTAGAACTATAGTTTGGTATTTTCGGCCATCAAAATAGAGACCCTAAAATTAGGAGTTTTACACTGTAGAGGTTTCTTTTTTCTTTTTCTTTTTCTTTTTGCTAGTTTCGTACGGATTTTGTTTTTATCTACTACCTTGTCTTAGTTAGTTTTGTTCAATAAATTCATATCTTCTAAAACAGCGGTACAATTTTAGCAGCCGACCTATTTGATATATCTGTTAAATCTTTTGCGATACTCATTTGTTTAGGGCTTACTATTGTTTATTTAGGTTTACTTTAGATTTTATTCTCTAAACGATAGCTCCATGCGAACTCTTCATCGTCTGAATTCAGGGTGGAAGCGCTTAATGTATGTTCCAAGTACGGGATTGAGGCTAACGATTGTAACCCTCTTGTAATTGGTACCGCAGCATCATAATCGATCTGTGTGTCATACTTTCTTTTGAGCCTATGGGTTTCTGCTTCATCTACATTGCAACTCGTCTTTTGTCTATGATTTCTCTGATCTAATATGAGCTCCCACTCCAAAAGCGGTATATAATTTGATTTACCACACTTACAGGTTAATCTATCGCAGCATTTGCAAGAGAAAATATCACATAACTTCTGAACACCGTTCTTAATTTTTTTTAAATTTGGCTCTTAATGGGGTATATCTCATTTCTTAATGGGGTTAATGATCGTTCTGCATTTTGAGTTGTAATTCAAAATCATATGCTTAATTCGAAGTCAAGAGAATACAGGAAGAGAGGCTCGCAGCCATATTGTTTCTAGTTTATTTGAATTCAGCAATGTAAGCGCCGCCTTCGGAAACCCAGTGTTATGTATTTTGCATCCAGATGCGAAAAAGTGATATTCTCTTAAAGTTTGAGAGTTCTGAGGTGGGCTCAACACAAAGGTTTTTCGTGGGTTAATATGGTAGTTATGAAAGTTAGTTAAGCTCTTAATAGTTATTTGCGTATATTGAAACCATGTCTTTCATGTTTTATGTATTAATAGTATTGTCTGGTAAAATGTTATTATTTCCTGAAACCATTTTATTAGAAAAAAAATTAGGATCTTTAGGGCCATGAGGACCCGGTTAAATCTCGTTTTAAAATCAACATATTTGACATGGCTTCATTTCGTACCAATGCACAACTTTTGATAACTACTCAATCCTGAATATCTGAAAAAAAATTTTCGGCCCACCCTATTATACAGGCCACGCGGGACACGATATCTTCCCCAACATGTCATTCGTACCGAACATTCAAGAGTTTCAGCTCATTTTTGGGGCTATATGACAGCTGGAGGTCCGGGCGAGATCGTTCCTGTTCCTGGACGAATGGCTGGTGCGACTTATATCCAAGTATTGGAGAATACACTGCTTCCGTCTCTACACGAAAAGTTTCCAGAACAAGAGGAATTCGTGTTTGCGCAAGACAACAGTGGTGGTCATACCTAGCAGCAAACTCAACTATGGTTGGAAGTCAACCAGATCTAATATGTATAGAATGGCCTCCTCGATGGTCAAACCTTAACCCCATAGAACATCTTTGGGCATTAATGGTAAAGATTGGGAAGAACGTCGACAATACCGTAACAAAGAAATAGTTGAGGCACATGTAATAGAACTCTGGAACCATTTCCAACAACATCCAAGTATATTCTCGAATCTTGTAGCTAGTATACATAATCGTTTGGGTGACGTTATAGAAGCAGAAGGTGACTACACAAAATACAAAAATTCTTTCATTTCCAAGTATTTGCCTTTTATTGATCTTTTCGTCTTTTGTTCTATGGTAAAGAAATTATATATTTCATTTATTTCATTTTTGTTCTCAATTTGAAGCTGGATTAAATGTCTTATGTTTTCTTCTTTAAATTCAACATTGACTTTATTTTCATCCCAATTAATGTCCAAGAGACATTTGGAGCTAAAGTTAAACATTTTATATCGTTTTTAGAAAAATTAGTTTTAATTTTATTTTTTTCCTAATTAATGCCCAAAAGACATTTAGGGCTAGAATTATATATTTTATTTCTTCTTTACAAAATAACGTTTATATCGCCACTACTTGTGTTGTGTGTTAAAGAAGCAAGCTGATTTCTTTTCAGCTTTTACATATACATTATCTTTCTCTTCAACAGTTTCAGTCCCTACCAACAATAGTAGTTCTTACACTTTCAAAAAAAAGTTGCCTCGTGAAATCAGTTTTAAAAAAGCAAAAGTTATTGTAAAATGTAAGCTTGAAGTCGGCTTAATTTCCCCAACTCTCATGACTAACAACATAAAAAATAGGCCTAACTACAGCCACAAAAAACGTACCTACTCTCTCATGAAAATTGGGAACTTTGGAGAAAAAAATATTGTTAACACTTTCACTCTTTTTTCTCCAACTTCAACTCCAAACAATAACCTTATGCCGGTAATTCCAAACAAAACACAATATGTTTCACAAAACTCTAATTTGCACAAAATATGTCTTATTACATCAGATGAGGAATGAAACTTACTCCTTTATTATTGACCAATTATAATTCCAAACAGCGGAGATAATTGGGAACCTACAAAATAATATTTTGAATTTTGTAAAACAACATGATGGGGAGGGGAGGATTGGTCATTCCTGACTGATTTTACCCCTAAAAGTGAAACTTGTTCAATAATTGCAAATTATATTCGCACCATATTCTTTAAAAATTAAATATCTTTTACAGAAGTTATACTGGATATTTTTAAAACGGCCAGGTTAAGTAATTCAACCTCTAATTCTTGACAGCCGGTGTACTTCAGTCTCCTCCCACATTCTCATTCTACCAAGTCTACCATCATAATTCACTTCCCTTAAGCATCGTCAATCCTTAGTCTACAGGGCATAATCTTTGAACGTAAAACTGAAAAAGTTAATTTCATTTTTCTCTTGACTCCAATTGACTTCGTATAATAGGGATGATCGAGAAGCCTCAAAGAAAATAAACGCCATATTGAATCGAAATTGACTCAATATGGCGAAAGATATGTTTAAAAATACTTTACTATAATATTTAAAAAACGAAGTTTCGAAGTACAAAGAAACTTGGTCATTTTTACGCGCTTATCCATTGCCAATTTCACCCGCAACCAATTCAAATGATGCGGATGGCCTAAGTAAAAATATGCTGTTTTGTCTAATCAAATGATCTTTACGTTGTTTTGCCTATAACACAAATTGTTTTGTATACATATGTGCAAAGGGTGAGTGTTTTAGCTTTCACCCCTTATTCTTGATAGTTAAATCTCAAACAATAGGATTTTTAGTTGAAACCATAAGCCAACTTTCATTAAAATGAAACCAAAACAAAAAAGATAGTTGTGGAACACGCAAACGGCCGCAAATACTCACAAATGTCAGTTGAGTCGAATTGTATGCTTATCTTTGATCAATTCTACTATGTTTCATAAAATGGGATTTGTTTAAAGATGTCTTCGAGGAACAGTTTTCAAATCAATTTTCAACTTCTTTGGTATTGACTAATTTCAGCCTCTAGCAGTAGAATTGGGAGGAAAGCTTATAGAACATATACTTCATATTGTATTAGCATCTAATCACGTTTGTGGATCTCCAACCGGCTCGGTAGGTTGAAGTGTGGACTCGGCTCACTTCTCGGTTCGGCTCGGTGGTGACTGAGTCGTGAGCCGAGCAGCTCGAGCTGTTGACAACACTACAGGCTGACACCTCAGGCTGCTTAGCAACACCCACCGGCTTCCACTGGGCACTGCGGCCCTCACATTTGTAACAGTTTGTAGTAATATTCATTATCTTCACCCACGCAATCAGCTATCCAGTTCAGTGATTAAATCATACATATGTATTTTTTATTTATTTACTAATATATTTAAGATACAGCCAAAAGATCATTAGTTTTGTAAACTGTTTATTATTTTGATGATGCAGAGTGAATATTCTACGTGGATTTAGAACTATCACTTGCTACACTTTTAATTGACAACTAATAATTAATATTCATTATTTCTGTCCATTTTCTAAAAATTACTTGCAGAGACTATTCGGGGTAAATGTTTAACTTAGGTAGTGTTTCATTAATGTTTAGTCATATTTTATTTTAATATATTTTAAATAAAATAAATATATTTTATTTTTTTCTTTTTGTTTAATAAGTATAATTATAGTGTTCTTTCTGTTTCTATGGGAAGTAAAGATTCCCATTTTTCTTTTTACTATGGGAATAAGGAAAATATTCTGAACAATTTTAAAGAACTTAACGCCAAAGCGTAGATAAATATGTTATTTTATTTCGTTGTTTGTGTTTTATATAAGATATATTTTTCTTCCTTCTTATACAGGAGAATTAACTTTTCCCTTTACTCTCCTAAGGAAATTAGAAAACGGATATTCATAACAGCATTGGTTTCAAACATTCAATGTCAAGGAGCAGATACATTATTTCATTTTGTTCTCCCATGCAATAAGGATACCTTTTTCTTTCTTTCTTTCTTTCTTTCTTCATGGTGGGCCTTAAGAATTATCTAGTCGACCGCCAGTAGTTTGCCTGAGGGCATAACGTCGCATGGCAACCAACTCGCTTCGACACGTGCCAATATACCTACCTTATGAATAGGATTGGAAGTTATTTTTTTTATTTTCAAGATTTCATGCAAAGATATATATATATATTCGCCTCTGTACTACTAGTACCACTGCAACGTATCGACCCAAAAGTAAGCAAATCACCTTTTTGAGTACTTTTTCATCATGTTTTATTGAAAAAAAGTGTTATGAACGATTTAAAAAATTAGAAAACTTTCCTTGGACCGGGTTTGAACCCACGCCAAAAGCAATTCTTGTTACCAGCCTACAGCGCCAGCGGTCACAGCCACGAGGATCGATAACAACACGCACATGATTTCAGTTATATAGAGTTTTAGCCTACGTAACAAGATACGGATAACGCTAACCAATCAGAATCGTGTATTTAGTTACTACTTTCGGGAGTACTTTCCCGAGCTAGACCTGAACAACCTAGTCCAAGCTAGAGGTTAACTATGTCAATAAAATTCATATCAAACGGTTCATTAGTCATTTTCGTTATGATAGACAACGTATTTTTGATTGATATACTGTCTTTTTATTTATTTAAGTTATTTATTGATATAAAAAATGATGTATTAACTTTAATGTTTAAAAGTCTCATGCAAATTCACCGTGTGTATGACGACGTTTCGTGTGTTCATGTCTGTTCCTGTCATGCCGGGACACGAGTGTGATTGCTTCAAGGTGACGAATATCGTAACCAATTATCACTGCTTCGAAATAGCAGTATAATAATAGGGTATGTTCTACTCCGAACGGGTAAGAACTGACTGTGGTCAGATTTTTTTTTCCTAAAGACGGAGCTCGATTCTTAGTAGAAGCCTATGGTTTCGTATCCCATGTTAAGCTGTAACTCCATGTTTCATATAGCCTCGCTGCTGAATGTGACGCTAAAATCAAATCAACTTCTACAACTAATAACAGACGTTCTAGAAAGAGCTCTGCAGACAATTTTCCTCATAATAAATATTTTTGTTTCATTTCAAACAGAGCAAACAGGGCAATTTTTGTTTTCTTAAGAATTTTCTATATAAAGGAAAAAATAAAATTAGTGATATTTAGTTCCAGAAGTAGGGATGATGGAAGTCAATGTGCTGATCACACACAAAATAGCTGAAGTCCATTTCCTTAACCATAGCTAATTATGGACTACAATTGAAGAGAATTCAATTTATTTTGAGCTGTAAACTTATTCATAGTTCTTATTAACAGAATATAATAACATAGTTCTTATTAAATCTAGAAGTTTTACGTTTGAAAAACTCTACTTTATTTTTTTCGCTTGACAATAAATAAATCGAATCACACCTTAAACTGTAACCATCATTTCTTTCTACTGGAGTCCTACCTGATCAATAAAAAAATAAAAATAAAAAAAAGGTTTCGGACACGGATCGCGGGAATGGGAATGCTGCACTGATCCAATGAGTTACGGAATAAGATACACGAAATATCTACGCTATAAATATATGATAATAACAGTAAGTTTCACACTGTGAAACAATTTTTTCCTTTTATTAAGTTTCACGATATTTCTATAGTGTCTTCGGTTAACAGCAAAGAGATAGATCATGCAGTTATCGATTTGGTTAGGGATTGAGCTTTAAAAACGTTTAAAACATTTAATTAAATCGCGATGTGGTAGCAAGAAATGTGTAGCGATTTCTTTCTAATAGTAAGGCCCAAAATATAGTATCCCACAGTAAATATGCATTTTCTTATGTGACATCACTTGGTAGCAGAGGCGTAGCCAGGATTTGATTTTAGGAGGGCGATGGCTAAATGTTCATTTGGGGTGTGTCCGGGGGTTCACTCCGGGAAAAAGTTTGAGTAAAACCGCAATCTTAGGTCTTATATTAACAACTTTTAAAAATGTCTGGGGTTCCACACCTCCTGGCTGCGGCACTGCTTGTTAGCATCCATTGTTCCTGATCATAGTCAGTCTGTTCATTTCCACCTTTAGCCATAATTTCTTTCTTCCAAGCCAAAAAGTGTGCATTCGTTCTACGCAATTGGCGCTCTTAAAAGTAAAGTTATGGTATAATTAAACGTGTGATTTTGCCGTTTGAATGTAAATTTATGTCCCTTAGTGACCAAAACAAATCTTACGGGCGCAATCTTCTTCCTAAGCGTGTGTGCTTCCCCCTGTTCCAAATAGAAAATTTAGTTTATGTATTTTCTGCAAAGCTATTCGTGAGATATAGGATTTCATACTCAGTACTTCTGTTTACTTGGTACGGGAATTCATACAATTGGAAATAATTTGTTTGTGTAAGTATAATTGTGTAGAACAGCGATGAATAAATGTTTCGTGTTGCTAAAAATGTATGCAAATTGTTAGGAAATTTTCTAGAGAGGTGGAAAATATTCATCCCAGGCTGGGACAACACTAATTAAGTTAGTGCCAAGGAAAGAAAAAACTAGATACGGGGAATTTTTCTAGCTTCGCCCCTACAAATAAATCGCTTCTTCATCATATTTGCATCTCTCGTTCTCCTATGTTGTCAGCTAGGACATAAGGTGGCTTGGGACAAGATTTCAAATCATAGAAGCGCTATACCAATGGGCTCACTCTCGCTAAGCATTTGATTAAAAGTTTATGTTTTCATACTGTAGGAGGGGAGCATTCGCTCTTCCTACCCCTCCTCCCAAGTGACAGAATATTTATTCAGGTTCTGCAACGTCATTTCAGATCAAACGACTTACAGGGAGTTTATTCCAACAGCAACAGGATTGAACTTTCATTTTTTGTTGCACTTTATCTTCACGAATAGGACGAATATCAAGTAGAATGTTTGGCATAAGAACTGAACGTGTAACATTAATTTTATTTTGGAGAAATGATGCTGTAGACGGTAGTGGGAATTTCACCCAAGTGTACGGGAATTTTCAGTGCCTCGCAATTATGCCACCCGCCTTCCTTTACAGCTAATTTGGTTGCATACTTCCCGGCAAATGTTTTCGACTCAACTGGTGGAGCACTTTAGCTGTAAATCTCCATATGCCTGTACCATCCAGAAGTGCCCCTCACTGTACAATGTATTAAAAAATTGGTAATAAGAAATATCCTCATGGAGACTAGATATTAAAGTTATCAATAGACGTTTTCGGTACTATTTGTTGTCGATTTCCACAATCATTATGTTGCGTTTTTCTCATCTGGCTAGGAGTCTCTTAAATTGGCATCGTGCAATTGTATTTTCTGATCTCATCGTCATTAGAAAACTGTTTGAATCACAGCGATGTCCTTGATATGGCTAAAATGTGTAAGACTTGTATACCGAATCTACTTTAATGTAATATTAATTCAATATGCATTTCCTTACAATTTACCTAGAACAGTAGTTCACAGGTTCTTGAACACCATGACTGCACATTTGCTTGTCCGATAGACATTTTCTTCCCTATAATAAATACCAGTAATAACATATAATAAGACAAACTTGGATCAAAAATCACTTCGATACATTTGGTGGATCTCGGCCTATCAGTTGAGAATAATTGACCTACAAACCAAACATACGAACGTATTGTTTTTGGACAAACAATATCCACGAATTCTAAATTCTGAGCATCAACAATAAGGAACATATTTAGATTGATCTGTGGTCAGAAGTGAAAAATTCCAGATCTATGACTGCATAAAACCGTGGGCAAATGAAAGTTGGCGGCGATGATATCCAAAACTATTAGCCATTGAGCTAAGGTGACATACTATTGTCTTAGAATTGTTATAATCTATCCAAAAATGCATGATTTTGAATCTTTTAGTGAGAGCGCAAGGGATCTCCCGCAGGGAGTGGGGGTCCCGGATAGTGCGTTATGAAGCTTTTATGACAGACTGAATGACGTCCTAGCAAGTAACAAAAATTCGATGACAGAAAATTAAAATTCGTTCTTCTGATGCATTGTGATCAGAATCAAGATAATGAATGATTCTTGTTGTGTTCTGTCTGTTTGCATAACGACAGTATGGACTAAATGAAGTGTATAAAATGAAGTGTATCAAATCATTAGATCTGCACAACGAGGACTTATGTGCTGAAAGAGACATATATTAACAATCCGCAATGATTTTGGAAGAATTAGTGCAATGAGGATTTTCGAGAAAATTTCAGTACCCACAGCGAAAGAAGAAAGAAAAACAAATCAACCAGAGTTCTTCATCACAATCTCACTTGGTCGTGGATCAAAAGTGGGACCCCTTGCCATATGTACGGACACTATTACTGGGTTAACACTAACTCCTATCCCCCTTCGACGATGCGAACAACAGATTGTTGACAACCTATAAGACGTGATGACATAAAAATAACAATACTGGTTATGTAAACAAGCAGGGAAAAATAGTTGAGAAGTAAGGTTTCTCGAGAAGAGTTGATAACTTATCCTTCTAGAGTGTTTCAAATAAATTAACATTCCGCAATATTGCCTCTTCGGCTAACGGAAGGGGATACATAAAGAAAAATGAAAAGAGTTGAAAGGATTAGAGTATGCAAGACAATAGGAGAACCGCGGGAAAACCCATTGACACTCCTCGAAAAACACGTGCTCATCTCGGTCACCAATATGAAAATCCATTGTCCATACGGATAACGTTGTTAATAGTAATACGAAAAAGTGCCGGTGTGTCATATTGATAAGAGTCCAATTGGTGAGAGAGCTGAGACGATCGAATCATCATTTATGTACACTTCATCGATCGTAGGTTCAAATAATGTTCACGCCAAAGTCAATTATGTAGAAAGTGATTGTGAAGAATCGACTTTTCATACAGAACAAGCAATACATAAGAATGTGGAAGCAAACACCTCTTTCATGATAGAGCCAATTTACGAATGCTGGTTAGGAAATGGCAAGGGAATTACCAGGACATTCCAAATACATCATTGATCTCTAGTATACACTTTTCTTGTTATCGTTCTCAGAAAGAAACACTACATCATTTGATAAACAGTTTCGCTAAACCAATCGGCGGTGTAGTGGTAACGTGCTAGAATTCCACATGGGAATCTTGGTTCGATTTCCCATCACGTAGTATGATTTTCTTCGCATAAAACAATGGCTGCAGAGATTTATCTTTTGATCGAGAACTTACAAGGCATCACTGCGATAATTCAAATACACAGTGTGTGCCTTCTATATCATACACTGTAATGATAACTATGTTCCATATTTATATTCGTCCCCCCTTCTCTCTTTCTTGACGTTTCCCTATCCTGTCTTTGCATCTTTCATTTCTCCCCCTCTCTCCCTCCCTCACACACACGAACTTCATGTTCCAAAGCTAAAACGGAGCAAGAGCTCGATATACCTGGTCTAGAGAATCTAATTAACTGGTAACTTCGGGTTACCGAGTCTCAGTCGAATTATCGGGTCACTACGGATTTGAATCCTCGCCCCAGTGGTGGTCTATAAGCTAACCACCATATCCGACTGACATGATGATCCGTTTGAGCCCTTAGCGCAAATTTGAAACATGCTACATGAGGAATATAAACTTTTCCTTCCGAACATTTGCAAAGTTTCATTACGATACCCTTTGGACTTTTAATATAGGGTATTTCTAATGGAAATTTAGCAGTAAAATAGAACCTTCTATTTTTTCTTTCTTTCTTTCTCTTTTCTTTTCGTTTCTTTTCGTCTTTTTTATTTTTGTTCAGATTGGATTAGTAGTTTGAAATAGGGAATATGACTAACGCTATCTACTGGGTTTATTAGAATGTATTTTGGAATAATACATCCAATGAAAATCTACCGAATTTGCAATCGAACCACGTGGAAGCAAGTAAGTGTGTGAATCCTTTGACATTACCCTAGATGCGTCTCGGAGATCTACAGTTCTACTTGAAATTGAGTATGCAATCCATTATGAAGAGGCATAATGAATGTTTAAAGCACCCTCTATATATTCGAGTAGTTCTGAGAAATATGTAAAAACAAACGCTATTTCTATATTAATGTTGGATTTCTGGAAACGGGACTTTATAGTGTTAGGTTCTTTTCTTACTACGTTTGAACTCCACAGTTTCATCTGTTCTACGTTTTTTCTCTTCTTCTCTAATCTTCTCTCTCTCTGCCTCATTTCTCAATCTCTGTGTAATAGACATCCATTGGTTTCAATTTTTCATTGTGTGTGTTTCAGTATCTCCCTACATAAACCTATGAATCTTGTTTCATTTCGGTTTTGTTATTTCATTTTTTCGAAACTAAAACATGTGTAGTTTGAAATAAGTACTGCGCTCATGCTGTTAGCTAATTTAGGTATTGGAGGGAAGAAAGGGGAAGAGAGAGGTGGTCTCTTTACTTGACACGATTATGGGATAAGGTATATATTGGGTGGCTTAACTGCCCGGCGTTAGCTGTCGCAATTCTTTTGATGCGGAGTGTACCAGATCCTCTAGACATCATTTATGTGCAATATGGATGCTCTACGTATGAGACTTTTCTGCCTTAGGTTTGCAGTATGACTTTCTGTCCACAGTGTACCAAAGGATGTATATGTGGATGTTGCAGGTTTTAAAGCTTGGAGGTAATTTTGTCGGAAATGGCTCTCTGAAGATTAACTTTACTACGTTGGTCGATTAAGAACTTATGTTAATTCATATTTTATGCTCCGAATGATGCACTTTGGCCTCATTTCGCAGAACGATTAATGTCGATTTTCTAGAATTAATTTTAAGATGTCAAATTTATGTTTTGATATTTATGGATTTGATATTTAGTATGATTAAGGTTACCTAACAAGATAATCGATTCTTCGGCACTTTATTGGCATCACTTGAAGTTCAAGCTCCTTCGTGGCTAAGCGGTTAGCATACGGGCCTTTGGCGTGGGAGACCCGGGTTCGCTTCCTTGCCGGAGCTCATGTGGTTTAGATTACACGAGAATTAGTGTACACGAGAATGCCCTCTCATATACCTTCGCTGCTGTAAAGGACGTTAAAATCAAAATCAACTCAACTCTCTTGAAGTTCCCGTGTAAAAAGCTTCCATATAGTAGGGTGTTCCGTTAAGCTTCTTGTTTTCGCAGATGAGTTTCCTGTTTTGACCCCTTTGTCAGTGGTAGGCACACGTTGGCTAACTCTCTGTTTTTCCTTCCACCTTATACTCTAGCACAGAGGCCTTCAACATTTTTTTATTTAGTGGGCTTCTGCAAGATTGTATAATTGACAGGTGTATGAATATCATTTTTATTTTCTTCCTGCAGTATTATCTTCTATAATACTATCATAATTTATTGATAATTTCGTATATTAGTAATATTTATTTACTTATTTTTATTTTTTCCCATATGTCAATTAGTTAGTGAAGTCTTAATTTGACTAGCTTACACGTTAGTATAGTGATAGTAATGATAAACTTTCTTACACATTGAAACATATATTTTAGAAAGATTCATCTACATTATGTAAATTTATGTAATTTAGGTATTGTCGTATCCTAAGTACTAGATTACCTTAATTGAGATAAATAATTTAAAAATTATTGAGTCAGTAAGCCCGACGATTATTAAAAATAGTTTGATTATATTCATACACTTGTATATGTTTACATGCCCATTATATTTTAATATAACTTTACCAGAGAAACCGACTAGTAAAACCTGTTGTAATCTTAGGAACGACTCAGGTTAAGATTGGAGTAGTAGAATTTTTTTTTTTCAAATTAATGATATTCATGTTTAAAGTCTGTACCAAATAAATTTAGAAGTGTAATTAATAAAGCTGGAAAACGGGTATTGAACTACATTTTTGAAGGCAATTTCTTCAATAAAATGATTTGGGGAAAATATCCTAAGAAAAAGTGCGTATTTTATTAGTGGTATAATATGCTTAGAAAATCTTAATGGTACCTTATACCGAAATCTTATGTTGGCTTACCAGATTCTTTAAAATTACGTTAAAACTAAATATAATCCACATATTCATTTGGCAGTTCAAATTAATTTTACTGGGAGGAAAAGTTGAAACTTTGAAATCATCTCCAAAGCAAATAACAAGATTTGTGGCTTGTTTTGATTTAGTCCTTCTTTGCATAGAGTGAAATGATTATGTTAACGAGTACTTACAATATTTAATAGAGATTCAAAATATTAATATTCTGATAAAATGAAAGTAATTCTTTGGCTGATGGAACCCAAAAGTAGAATCCCTCGTTCACTATTACTCTACATTGATTTCTGTCCTCACCTAACAGGTTCTAGTTTCTACATTGTATTCCAGTTTCAAAGAGATCCATCTTAATATTGTCCTCCATCTGCGCCTACGTCTTCCTAATGGCCATTTTTCAATTCGAGTTTCAGTTAAAACATTGAACTACAACTAGGAGCTTGATGTCTCTAACAATTTTTGGTAAAAGATTAAGAATTATGCAGTTCTTCTTAATGAAGTTCTTACCGTTAAAGTTTATTTCGACGCCAAATATTTGTTCTTATTCTCAAATAGTTTCAACCTGTGCTCTTTCCTCGGAGTAAGCGCCCATGATTAGCAACCATACAGCATACTAGGGATTATTATAGTTTTAAGTGTTTTAACCTCAATTTTTTGACAGAATTCATAACGACAAAAGATTTTGAAATAAAAGAAATCCATGCTTTCAATCGACAATTAATTTCTTCGTTGGTATGATCTTGGTCTATTAATATTGAGTCTAGACATCTGAAAGAATGCAAGTTCCAACAAATATTATTTGATATTTTTAAACATTCATAACTTGCAGTTTTACCATCCTGGCTAGTAGTTTAGTCTGCATTTACTTCTTCCTGCAAGTTTAATAGGACCAGAGCCTCCTTGTTTCAAACAAATCTAGAGCGTAAAGCTCGTGTAAAGCAATTTTACCAACCGGACATACGTTTATTACAAGTTTTTTTTTTTTTCAATTTTTATCACCATCAAAATAAATAGTAGTTTATTCCGATGAGGACCTTTCTGCAAGGAACTTTCCAGACCATTAAGGGAACATTCAATCACAACCCTCAACACTGTACCAGAAGCGAAAGGGGTTGGCATTGAGTAATACTTCCTATATTCATAGAATAATGTAACAATAGGGGATAGAACTGATGCACAACACGGTACTTAATAACGAAATTATGATTGAATTTAAATGAAATTCAAATGTTTCAATTTTGAAGATGACTAGTAGGGAAAAGGTGAGAGAGAGAAATAGGTTATCATAGAAAGATAAAGGATGAGCACTAGCCTGATAGATCCATCGAGACTAGCGTCGTCCTGGTCATCTGGAACGATGAAGGGTTTGCCGTGAAGGAACCTGGATGTTCTGGTAACAGCCAAAAACTGAAACTCAATCCTGCTGGACTCAGGGTTGAATTCAGTGGGTAGCCCGGGGGGGAATCCCCCCGAAGAAAATTCATCCCCCCCGGAGAAACTCAAAAAATTTCAGTCACAAAATGTAGAAATTACTTCATCAAATTATTTGCTTTCTTTCCGTGCACGGTGCAGACGAAATCCGATCTCTCAATATACATATAAATGACGCAGACCCATACTATATAAATATTAAACATGTAACATCTAAGATAGAATACTAAATAGTCAATAAAACTTGTATTTCTTAACGCTATGACCGAGTTTGGCAGAACATGCATTGTTAACTATTGAAGAAGGGTTTTATTTTAGTAGGTACTATACTCTCGCCCTCTATTATATATTAGTAGGTAGCACTAACACAGATTGAGATAGGAAAGGAAAGGTCTTTCGATCATTCCATATGATCTCTGGTTCAGCAGACTTCAGTTCTTGAAAATGTACAGTTCTTGCATTATTTGAAATAGGGCGCCTAAATCCCATTTCTCGCATTGGAAGTAACAGACGTAAATGTGTTTTACGATTGTTAAAGTAAACACAAATGTCTTTAATTAAATATAATTCAGTTAAAGAGTGAGATTCAGAGGGCGTCATTTAGAGGGATCAGGGAGGAATAGTTATCCTTCCTGGATTAGAGATTTATATAGAATTTATCAATATGATAGTAGTATATAAGTGAAAGATTGTTATTGAAGGTGATGAAGATCCTGTTCAGTGCCGTGCCATGGGGGAGAGGCAAGCGAGGCGACGGCCCAGGGAGCCGAAGTAAGAGGTGCAAAATTCGGGAGGGAAAAAGAAAAGAAAAGAAGGAAAGAAAAACAGATGAATGAAACACATGTGCACATATATAAAATGAAAAGAAAAAAGTAATGAAAAGTGCTCAAAATCAAGGAAAAGCAGGGTTTACTTTTTAAAATTTTCTCACCTTTCGCTACTGGTCTCTCGACCTCACTCATATATACGGGGGTGCCGTCGTATACTCTCGCTCCAAGAGCTGATTTTTCACGACATGGCACTAATCTACTGAAGATTACGTAAACTAAACTTTTTATGTGTATGCAGTGAAGAAACCAAAGCTAATATGCTTGATTTAGAATCAGAAGTGTGAGAAAGAATGATAACTTTTTGTTAAGATATTCCTATGTATGTTTATTTTAGGACAAAACATATTTGAGTTAATTTATTTTTTTAAAAAAAACTTCTACATTAGCAACAAACAGTAACTACTGAATATAGGAAATAATAACAAAAATAGCTACTGTAAGTAGCAGTTAAAGTTTAATGTAAAATATTTTTCAGTCTTTATTTAATGTTTTAGATAAAATTAAACGATTGTTTTTTTTTTAAATTATAATCTCACATTGAATATTTATCAGCAATTAGTCTCAATATTAGGTAAGATGTGGATGTGAATGGAATTGTTAAATATGCTGTTTTCTTGCAAAAATACAGAAAAACAACCCCCCCCCCGAGGAGTTGACATTCCCCCCCGGGTGAAAATGTCTGAATTCAACACTGGCTAGACTGCTAGGGGCGTCGCACTCTTTCCGTGATGCGTCTCTACAATAATGGCTCTTTAGGATGTCCTTTTACATTATCATTACACTAATTTCAACTCACAAAAGTATCTGCGGGGATGAACCGACAGAATAGTATTCTTTGAATTTGGAGTCGGTAGTCCTTCAATGGTGGGATCTGCTTGTCTCCGATGATCCTGCACCTTCCTCAACTTCGTGACGAATACCCCTTGTTGTTGTGTTCCTCCTAGTTTTGTCCAGCTCAAGAATGATGACCTAAGAGTCAAATGAATCGGGAAGTATTAGGCTGTGCTTAAAGGTATACGGAAAGGAAAGAAGGAAGCTACTCGAGTTTATTGACAAAAAGGTGTTTACAACAGATATCTAAAAATGTACAGTTCTAATCAAAGTTTTCTTTCAATGAGTTTTCAAAAGTTCATGTTTCTTTCGTTAATAATGTAATTTAATAAAATAATCGGATTTAGTGAATTCAATTAGAGTTTATACAATTATCTCATCGTCACTTCATATCCAATACACAGTTACTTCACACTATTACAATATTGATTTCCATCTTTTGTAATGTACTAGTTCTTGTATAGCTTTCTATCCTTAAGTTTTAACATTTAAGTTTACTTTTCAATCAAGAGCACTGAAGACAAATTAACTTATATACTAAAAGGCAGGTAATATAAATATTTTCAAATCAAATCACTTCGATTTATTCACTGAGAAAACCTTATTTATTCACCAGCAAGCAGGATGTCATTTTTACGTTATGATAAAATTCAAACTAGTAAAGTTAATTTCAAATATAATACTAAATTTATTTGTTTAAATAATTCAGAAAGTAAATTAATTTGCTTATACATTGTTTGTTAAATATTTTATTAATTTCAAAGAAGTCCTCTAAATTATACTGAAATTGTGGAGCGCATTATACAGGTGTCTTCGATTCTTTGGTTCAGAATGTGACGTCAGTAAGCCTTTTCTGATGATCTTGCATATTATGTATTAATAAGAACATCGCTAATTGTAAATTTAAGTTGCTGTAGAAATATTTTCTCAGAATCCTACAACGAAAATTCTCAACTTGTATTTTGTTTTCCTTTGCAATAGCAATTTTTCCGAAGACTGACTGCAATGAGGACTCAATTGTATTCTGCTCATAATCTTTCAAGCTACATTCTTGCGCACTTGAGACTGATGCTTAACGTTTCGGAGAGTGCCAAAAATTCTGCATTATATACATACAAAGCAGAGTAGTTAACTTATATTTTTAATTCGGCTTTACAAAGAAAATAATAGGGGGAAAAGTACATATAAAAATATACTTGTTCTTTTGGAATAGTTTCCAAATAAGTAGGCTGATTTTAACGTACATTTACTTAACATGATGATTATGTAGTTCCCTGTGAACAGTACAGAAGATTCTTTCTATTTTTTTAAAGTTACAAACGTATTCAGGTGGAGACTTGCTTGATCTGTTTGAAACGACAACTTGCAGTTTTGTAAGTCTGCTGCTGTACTCAAACAAAGCACGAGAGTGCTTACAGCCGAACCGTTAATCTCAATAAATCTACCATTTATTTTGTAATAAAGAACATAAAGAGCACTGCGGTAAATAGTGTACCTTTGTGTCTAGTACTTAATATACACGTCTGTTATGTGTACATAGTCCTTGATTCAATTACATTTTGAACTAGTTGCCTTGGATAGAAACTAAACTAGTGTTTCTTGGAAGCTTTGTAGATTTATTTTTATGTCTGTTGCTAACATATAAGCAGAAACCTACAGTTTAATGCGGGATCTGAACAATTCAAATTTGCAGTATGCTCTTCAACTAGAAATCGAATATGGAACTTCGTGGAGTAAAGACGCATGTGATTGTCACTACATTAGCAATGAGGGATTAATAATCTTTTAGGATCCCATTTTATGCCTTATACTACTTCATTGTAAACTTTTTACTGCAAATGATTAAAATTACAAACTATAAGCAAGTAACCAAAGAAATGTCTAATTATTGAACATCGCTTACCAAGGCTTCACCATTGGACTAGATGGCCATTTTTATGTGTCTGTAAGTTTGCTTCATCACTGTCGTCTATAGGTATTCTATTTTTCCACAATCCTCAGAACTTGGGATAAAATCATTCAAGAATGAGCGAGACAATTGGCTCTTCTACCGTGCGATTAGTTGCGGTAAACATAAAATATTTAAAAGGAAATATGTTGCATTATAGCTTCCGTAAAATTACTGGATTTGGACACACTTTGGTGCATTTACTTATTAAGCCTTTGACACAATCTCTACTGCTTGGACTTAAGTCAGACAAAAATTGACGACTATCTTTATTCCCACTATCATTAATAAAATATTTGTTAAGCGATCGGCATCACGATTTCATAGGAATATGGAGTAAAGTTTCAAAATAGTATCTACTGATTGGAGAGTAAATGAATCGCTGGTGACTGAGCAAATAATCCCTGAATCGATTTCAAATAATAAGTGGTCCGTGAAAAACTCGCAAAAATACTGCACTTTGAAAACAATGATTACTTTGTTCGAGACTAGAAAGTTTCTCTTATGGTTTGGGGTTTTAATTAGCGAGATATAAAGAGTAGGGTCTCGTGTTTTTGAGCGTCACAGTTTCGTCGTCTATCTGGAACAGTAAATATCACGAAGTAATACTGCATTAACATTAGGGGGCGCGGTGGCTCAGCGGTAGCGTTCACCTCCGGTGCTTGTGTTCCCTGGTTCGATCCCAGCTCGCGCCGTGTGAACTTTGTGGTGGACAAACACCACGCTCGTGGGTTTTTTCGGGGTTTCCTCCCACCTTCGTCATTCCACCTTTTCACTCATTTCTCATTATCACCGTCTCCTTTAGCCTAACCGGTATAACCGTGGGACGTTAAAGATTTCATTTCATTTTTGCATTAACATTAGTATAACAGGATGCGAAAATCTGATCCATTACTAATATTACCGTGCAATAATAATGACATCTCTCACACATTTCACATACTTCTAATTTTGTGAAATTATAAGTTCCCTTGTCGTTAACTTCTGCTATTTGTTAAATTTACTTCTGTTTCCAAATGAAATAGAAATTTTAAAGCATATTTATAAAGCCAAATATGGGTCATTTTGAACGCATAAAAAGTAAGAATTCAGTCACATTTTCTGAGTTTCCAAAACGGTAAAGGAAGACAATATACACTTGTTTTGCATTATCAACAATAACGAAAGCAATTAGTAATTTAATAATAGTGTAAGACAATGAATGGAATGCTCACAAGAAAAGAGGGGAGCACTTTTATGATAAAACTCGAGTCGAGACAGGGATCTTCTAATATGAGGATCGAAAGATTCATTTTCCATTACATTACATTCACACTTAGTTTTCCAAACAGAAAGTCGTTTGTCTTGTTGATAATTCAACTATAGCAATATACTGTATATAGCCATAATAAAAAAAAATATTTTTCATCTTGGTCATTTCTTAGGTGAGCATAAAACCTTTCCATATTATTTGGCCAAAATTATCTCTCGTATCATACATAAGAGTACGAAGTTCTGTAAACAAATCTTTTAAACAATTGGAAGAAAATCATATGTTCACTTTTATGTATACAGCCAGTTTCTATAAAATGTTCTGCATGAACTACAAATGTATTCAGATTAACTTTTATTGGAATATTTATTACATTATCCTTCCATTGTAGTAGGTAAAGTAAGATTTTATATCATGTAATGAAGTCGTTCCAAATGTCTGTGCAGAGACGACATGTTAGCTGAATCTCAAGTGTAAGCGACTATTATCTCAAGTGGAAGTAATAGAGATACATGTCTGAGAAACACGAAAAGGGATAAATATATTTAGTTCTTCAGAAGAAAGCGGTAATACATCAGAAGATTCTAACCAGTTACCTTGAGCTGAATCATATTTCGATTCTGTACAGTTATTCGTCTCACAATGCTTTGCGTATCTAAGTACAACCTACGTGTTTATCATTTCAATATGTAATTTATGAGTAAATATTCAATCCATTTCAAGTGATTATAAATGACAAGCTGCCAGTCCTTAATCGCTATACATGAACTAATGCACAAGGAGGGAAACTACATTCTGCATTGTCTAAAAATGAATTGTTAAACCATAGAATATTGTTAGTCTGCCAACTTAGCAATTCTAACTTTTGAACAACAACATGGAACACAGTACTATCAGTTATGGAACATAAGATCGGGGAGAAGACTTAAACTATACAATGAGATACTTGCTCTCGCGTCTCTACACAACATAATTATTTAATATTGTTTCAAGTTTTTACCAGTTGTTCCAATCATGGGGAAAGTGTAAGAAGTAAAGAATAACTGAGCCTAACAAAGTGTACTATATACTGGGAGATTGAGAGACAAGTAAATATGAACCTCACCTAAAAGTAGTGATAATAATAATAATAACAACAAATTTGCAAATCAATCTATTTCTGAATAGTCTTACGACAAATTTAATAAATAGAAACGGTGGTAAATATAAGCGTTCTATAAAGAAACACTTTTTTCTTTATAATATATTAACCCTTTTACTGCGTGAGTCGACTTTTGTGGAAGGAAAGAATATTTCCCTAACGTGCGATTGGCGATTATAGTTACTGTTTTATAGTTACTGTTTTGCCCATATCTTTGACTTATCGAGAGTAGTCATCAAAGGTGTTCCTTTCGATTTTTGTGTTCTATTGTTTTCAATAATAAATAACACTTTAATCGAAAACAATTACGATGTTGAGATTTAAGTGGACCAAAGAAAGTTATCGGTCAAAAGGACCTACAGCTGGTATTTCAAGTACATATAGATTGCCGTCCTGCTAGTGTTAAAACAACTGCTTTAATGATTTGCTGTTACACAGAAACCAGTTCTTTACGCTACATGTATTCCATGAAAAGAATAAATAATAATACGTATACAGAACAGGCACAAATGCAAGTACTTTAATATAATTCATAGCATATTTTCTTAATGTATCCAAACAGAAAAATACGTAGCATTTTACATCTTGTAAACTGTTTGAAAGTATTCATAGGAAAAGCACAACTTTATTCACTTAAGAAAAGAGTGTATTATATTTAAAGTTAAAGATGCAAATTGTTTACAGGAAACCAAAACTAAATCTGAGAATTTAAGTTAATAAGTATCGTTTTCCATGTTTGTACTAGCACAAGGCCATATCATTTCTTCTAAATGTCAGGGACACAGAACCAGGCTTACAAGTAATACTGTTGAATATCATATAAAAATAGGATAACTGGTAGGAAACGAAGTACTTTTAAAAGATTGCATTGCGTGAATGTGAATAGTTTATGTGAGTATCAGGAAACGTGCTGTGCATTTAAATGCATTACGTAACGTTCGTGTTAAAAATAATCGTAATAATTATTTTCCCTTTCTGGTTGTTTGTGTTGTTATACTTTATTTAAAATGTCATTTCAGCTATATCTCAAACTTTTTGCATATAATTATGTGAACTTTCTTATCAATAATACACAAGAGAAAAACATAATTTTATAGATTTATTTTAGGATCAAAAGATCCAATATATTTCACGCCAAAATTTTCTTGTAGGCCTGAATTGAAGATGCAACTTTATTATAAGGTCTTTAACAAACACTAACCCTCTGTAACTTGTTTATGTCTTGCTAAAACTATACGTCGTCTGGGAAAGCACTACAACAACCCTTTATATATTTAAGGTACCAAAAGAATAAATTTTATTGCCGTAAAAAAATGTGATAAAAGAAATTAATCTGATTCGATTAGCCAGTTATAATTTTTGGTCTTTAGGTAATAATGGAATTTTTGCCCACTCGGCTTTGTTACTAATTTGGGGAAAAGTCGCTAAATCTATGGGATTCGGCCTCCACGATAGTTACAAAAAAAGTATTTTTGTTTCTGATTGGGGACTTTCTGTGTGATTTTTAAATGACGATTTAGCAACCTACAAATGTAGCAACTTTTTGTGCAAACATATTCATCTATACAGAAGCATCATTAGTTCAAAGCAGTTTTCATGTTACTTTCTTTCCTTTTGATTGCTTTAATCAATGCAAGTAATAATGAGTTTGGGAATACAGCGTAATCACTCCTCCACAATCCTACATTGTTGGCTGTTATCCGTGCCCTTTAACAGAGAACAGTTCGAAACTTCAAGTAATTTAGTTTTCAGAGGTTCCATTGACAGGCACAAATAATACATCATTACAGATAGCAGAGTTTAGCTATATATTATGCGTTTATAAAAGTGAAGTATGCATTTGATATAGTCGTATGTGTCCAGTATGATCTTATAATTATCTTGCACTTTAAGAAAAACATAGCTATAGCTTGAGTGCTGTATTGCTAATTATTTCAGAACTATTATGACTCCAAAATACGAACAAAATTACGGTATACAATGTGAAATGATCCCTGAATTCAAGGATTAGTTGCGTCATGATGACAATGATGTGAGCTTATACACAACGCAAATCAAGAATAAATTTTTTAGAGACTTTTCTGTTAAAATTGGAGTAATTTCACCTCATGTTTAGCTACTTTTTGTGCCAACATTTTTTCAACACTGCTACTCGGTGGACTGCAGCTGTGGCTGACCTGAAACCCGAGCAATAATGCTTTTGTGCATTTCCGAACTATTGGAAGAGGCAGAAATATTTCATGTTGATTTTTATTGTCGTAGTATTCATTAACCCTACATACAAAGAACATATTATATACACATACCTAACAGCAATTTAGAACATTAAACTAAATAAACTTGAACTTTAGTTAATAAACTAATTTATCATGATTAAAAATTGATAATGCAACTGAATAAGTGTAAGTAAAATTTTTCTTAAAATCTCATGTTAATACCATTTTGTCAACTTCCACTTGGTAACAAGAGCATTAGGTAAGAAATGGTACTTACTCATTGGGCGCTTAAGAAATAACAAAATGCCATTATTTGTATTCGATTGCCGTTTATGCTATATGCATATTAATATTCCCACCATATGTTGAACTAGATTTCCACATCTTTCTGTAGTATTTAAGAATAAACTTGAAGTTTGAACGTATTCTCGCGGTACTGCATGCATTTCTATAAAATCTTTCTGCCTTTCTTTAACGTTATACTACCTTCAGTTCGAAAAGAGACTAAAGGAAAGTATTGAAACATATTCTTGGACTTCCAATCGCTTCCAGGATACAGTTTCTAGCAATCTTTTTAGTTTTAGCTCAATGAGAATTAATATTGACACTAGAATTGGTAGTAAATTATTAATGATTACTATTTTAGTACAGAGAATATACTGGAGATGTAACCTACTTTTGAAATGTGTAATTAATTACAGACGACTACTTGTCAATAACTCTTACAAATTTTCCTCTATGCGAATAAACGTTGAAACTAGAAATGTTTAATTTCTGTCACTTCCTGTTCAACATGAAGGATAATGGAGTAGATGAAATCTAATGTTAGGACATGCAATGTTAGAAGATAGCTAATGTTAGAAACAAACTTGTTGAACTCATTTACTGTTTCTGAACCATTGAATCATAAGGTCCGATATATTGCAATCAAAAATTTACTTGTAGGCTTTTTATCTGGAGAAATACATACAGTGTAACTACACTCAAACTATCACTTTACTCAGTATGTTATGCTTATTTGGTAAATACAAATAGAAGAAGTACGAAAACTAGGTTTAGGGGCCATTCAAAACTTTTGTGGCCACTGATCCTAATGATCCAATATATCTCAATCAAAAATTTTCTTGTAGGCTTCATAGGCCTATTTGAAGAACATATTGTGCGCCTACACACTAGATCTTGTGAGCCGTTCCTGTGAACCTGTAGTGTGAAGGGATTGAGTATTTCTGAGACGCTCAAAAGATAGTGATACCTTAATTGCAGCCATGTTCGAGTCAGAGATTCATCTTGGTGATAAATTGCAAGAAAAAAGGAAAACAAACATATACAATTATGTGGATTCATCCTATAAAGCGATCAAGACTGGACGAATGTTCATTTTACAGTATAACGAACGTTTTATTTTGCCTGATTTCGGTGCTATTATATAACTCATATATAAAAGTATGACTGCTACTTACTACGATAAGTATATATTAATTACACAATATTTACAGTCATTAAATACACTATATTTCAGCATACAGTACAATCTTGATTATCCGTGTTTTGATAAACCGAGTTTCCGTGTAATCCGACCTTAATTCAAACAAAAATATTTCTAGAGCTAGTCTGGTTGCAACAATAGTCTGCAGGCTATTGTTGCAGAAACAAAGCAAAATTGAAGCTAGTGTAAAGATAATGATCCCCGCCCAACGTTGCCACATTTAAGCCAGCGAGCTTAATTATTGCACGTCCTGAGCATCAGCGTTTGCCCCGAAATCACAAAAGACTATTTTTTCTAACAACAGAGCAGTGTGAGCGGCAGTGGGTGTATCTTTTAGTTCTCGTGACTATCTATACGAATGATTGGAAAAAGAAAACATGTTCTTTTATCACTAGAAGATAAGCTTGCAGCTACTAAATGATTAGATTGTGGTGAAACTATCAAAAAAGAGGCAAATGATTGGTAAAGTGACCTTTCGTGACTAAAGAAATGGCTAATTTCTTTTGTACCTATGAAGGTACTGAACTTTATATCCAATAAAAATAGAAAATACAATAATAATAATAATAATAATAATAATAATAATAATAACAATAATAATAATAATAATAATAATAATAATAATAATAACTAATAAAAATAATAATAAATACTGTAGACTTCCTGTAAAATAATAATAAATACTGTTGAATAATTTGAAGATTTTTCAATTACTTCAGGATGTCTATATCTTCGTTTAACGAACTTATAATAGTAAAAAGTGTGAATTTCATAAGAGTAACACCAAAATCAGAAAAGATCAATACATATATATATATATATATATATATATATATATATATATATATATATATATATATATATATATATATATATATATATATATATATATATACATTGCAAATGGCATACATATTTCTTCATTGCACCTGAGTTCACGCTCACGTGTGAAGGGCTTTCATAAGGAAGTGTGTTATTTTCTTCCCCCAGCAGCCCGCTAGAGCTGACTATTGGCGGGATGATCTTCATATCAGCTCAGGGTCGCGGCTCACTTGCACAGAAGCGTGTGTGTGAAGGTGTACATTTAAGACAATGCACAAAAGCGTGTTTGGCTATCAGGTATAGTTCACGGGAGCGGCTCACAGGATCTAGTGTGAAGGCATAGATAGTGTAGCCAAACGAAAACTATCACTTAACTCAGTGTGATGTGTTTATTCCGTAGTAAATAAGAAAACTCCATTTAGGGACCGTCCAAAACTTTTGTGGCCTTTGATCCAAAAACTAATTGTTGGCAAAGATCGTAATGTTTTGACCCATATTTGATCATTCCTAAAACTCTTGTAACTCCGCGGATATCAATAATAACCCCCCCCCCCGAAACAAAATTATAGTAAAGTTCTATGACTTCCAGTTTTAGAATGAAGATGGTGAAGATAGTTGATTTTCTTCATACGCTGAATTATTTCCCAAAAGGCGTTTGTCACCATTTCTATTTCTTCTGGCCTTTGCGAAATAATATTAAAAGTGGAACTTCTTAATATTGATCAATTCTGTTCCATTGAGCGTTTTACCTACGAGGTGGTACATATTTTTGGAATGCTGACTTAATTAAAAAAAACTCAACATAACTTACAACTTTAGCTGTGATACCCGTCGTCAGGTGGACGGATAGACCACGTAATATGGCTTCCGATACTTATGCATACTATAGTTTGGATATATAAATGTTTTCATATCCTAAGAACCCAAAAAATATATATTTTTGAGCATTTTGACAGAATATTTTTAGCGTCATCAACATATACAATTATATATATCTTTTCAGAAGTGTAATGTGCAAACTTCTAATTTTGTACTTCCGAAGTATCTTTTCATGAATATTGATTATGCATATTATTAAATCAAACTGTCTCTAGGAGCCTAGGTACGAAAACGTTTTCAAAGTTTTTCACTACTTTTATAAATCGGTGACAATCTACTTTTTTAAATCAACATTTACATATGCGATCCACAGACATGGACACATACACTATGCCCACGTCCGTATACTCAGCTAACAGTTAGACCCTATATATTGTTCTAGGGAGTAGTGAAGAATTTATGTGTTAGTTTAGTTGACTCTAGCCTTCGATCCTAAACATTGAAGGAAATTAACTATTTCTTACTTTACAGATTGTTCATTTATTATGTATCCAAAATCCACTGGTAAAATTCTCACACCTAAACAATTAAAATAGCTCAAATTAACATAGGGTGAAAACTGCGTTTTTATTAAATTACCGAACACTAGAACAGTGTTACTTATAGACTGCCTAACTGAAAACTATAAGATATATTAAAAGTGGTTGAAGAAATATCATGGAAAGTAGTACACTCTACTTAAAGATCCATGCCCTAAAATTAGATTGTGCTGACGAAAGGGATTTTAAAAATGAAGCTGGAGTACCGGAACTCTGACTAAAATATGGAAAGGGAAAGATTAAATATGTTCTGATAGAGAATGTATAATTCTATGATAGAGAATGTATCTGGTTTATTAAGCTGTTATGTCGTACGCATGAATATTATTATTTCTCACTTGCACATTATCACCAATTTAATTTCCGGAAGTATGCAACAACACAATGCAAAGTTTAAAATCAAAGAAAAGTGTTTGATAACGTTGGCAAACCAAGTTCTAACTTTAAGTATTTTGTTCTGACTGTGATCTAAGTAAGACAATTTTCATACAAACAAGAGAATGTAAACCAATGATTGCACAGACACATAAATACGAAATGCTGTGAAAATGATCATCAGGTTAAAGAATTCGAGCAAGCACTTACCGATAGAAGTCTCATGGTACTTTCATTGACGTCTCACGTTTTCTATCTAGCAGTAGGTACATTAGATATTACAAGTAAATGATGATAAAAAAGGTTAGAATAAGAATTTGGGGGAAACGGGAAATCTCACGATGTTGCCCCATGAATATGATGTCGTCCACCACTAATTTATGTACTATGGCACATTAATAGAATGTGTCCCTAATCAGAATCAATACTATACTCTGCACCACGTGACAATTATTCATACATGATTAAAACGCATATGCGTGTTACGAAGCAATGCAAGTCTATCATGAATTATTTGCTCCCATTTGTGTATTCCGCTTATTTGTGCTTTGTACACTGTAATTTTGAGATGTCCTCAGAAATAAATGTCTATAGGGTTCAGGTGAGGAGAACGGGGAGGCTACTATATTGATACTTCACACCCTGTCATTTCTCTGGAAAGTGCTGATGAGTAATCGCTCGAACGACTAGCAGAAAATGTAGGGAAGCATCACCATTAATAAACCAAATTTGAGACTTTCTCGAGATTGAAAAATTTTCCACTCAATACGAAAGATTTTGTTGAAGGAATAACATTTATGTTGCATTTGTGAGACGTTGTAATAAAATAATTGCCCCAGAAGTTCATCCTGCAATATGCCTGCATACATATTAATCGAGAATTGATGTTGGTGTCAAGCAAGCTTGAAGTAGGATTTTTTTCTGCCCATTGGAGATGTTCACACCAGCTCGCATGAATCCACCCTCATCAGCAAATTTCATTAATGAAGGAAACAAAGGGACTTCTCCATACCGAAAAACAAAATAGTTGCTCAAGTTTCTTCGAAGAGGACAATCTCTCTCTTCTATTCCTTGCACATTTTGCAAGGGGAAAAGGGTAAAATATTTCGTTTAAGGTTGGTTCCAAGCACCATTCTCCATCGACAGTTTAGCTAGGTTTGTGTTTCTGTAGGCATAATTAGTGTTGTAAAGGCCTGAAAACAAACCAGACAGTTTGGAAAAATTGAATTTTTTGAATATTTTACTACATTATGCTTTTAAAATGAAAACTATTTTATATTTACTAGTTTAGAGTTAAGATCATTGGGCACATATGTTTCTTGTATTCGAATAGGGACAATTTTGGCAACGAATATATGTGCACCATCCCTTTGAAGTTAGCACATTTATTAATATAGACGCATTTAAATTATCTTAAGCAATCTTACGAAGTTCCCGCTTCATGGCAGGAAAGTGTTAAAATAACGTGTCCAGAATCGTTTTAGATAATACGACATCTTAAAATCAAATATATATTTTATGGAGATACGTATCTTCCTCGTGCTTTGTAAAATTTCCTGAAATTTTGAACCCATTAGAAAAAATCTTTTGTTCGAAAATATTGGCAAAATGCAGAAAATATGATTCAAAAATTATTTCTTCGCCTGATATTAACTTACGCGTATTTGCTGTAACGCGTGTGCAGCATATATATACAACGTATTTCCCTAGCAGGAAAGATACATAAAACAACAGTTTTAATTGTATTTTTTAGCTTTCCTCTTTATTATTTGTAATATATTTTTCGAACAATTCAAAAAGAGAGATGATCTTATTTAGGTATACACACATACACCGCAGAAGTGCGTAAATTTGAACACAGACAGACATATTAAAGAATTGAAAAAAGGGAAACTTTCGTTCATCATTATTAAAAACTAGCAGAATATCCGTTCTTCGCACGGGGAGAATACGTTTCCTTTTGAGTATAAAGGGCACAAAAACTGTCACCAATGAACTTAGGGACTCCAAAAAATGTGAATTCGACACTAGTATCAGTCATTTTCAACTATTTTTACATGTCACTCTCCCCCTTTAGAAGTAACTAATAGGGGCTGAATTTGGATTTAAAGGGTATCACAAGTGTCACTGTTCATCTCAGCCACCCCGAAAACTATGGATTCGACATAAATATCGACCATTTTCGATTATTTTTTATATATCCACCCCTTCTCTCTCCCCCAAGTTGTGGCGCTGAATTTGGATTTAAACAGCATCGGAAGTGTTAATGTTCATCTGAGGACCCCTAAAACCATGGATTCGACACTAATATCGGTCATTTTCGATCATATTTATACATCTCTCCGCCCCCAAGTAGCGTGGATAAATTTGGAATTAAACAGCATAGGAAATGTGACTGCTCATCCCAGCGACCAACAAAACTATGAATTTGGCACTAATATCAGTCATTTTCATTCATATATATATATATATATATATATATATATATATATATTCCTACCCAAGTTGCGGGCCTGAATTTGGATTTAAACGGCATCGGAAGTGTAACTTTTCATCTCAACAACCCCAAAAACTATGGATTCGACACTAATATTGGTCATTTTCGATCCATTGTGTATCTCCCCTCTCCCTTGCCATCAGGTCTCGGCACTGAATTTGGATTTAAACGGCTTTAGAAGTATCACTGTTCAATTCAGTGATCCTGACAACTATGGATTCGACACTAATATCAGTCATTTTCGATCATTTCTTATGTATCATCCTCTTCCAACCTAAAAAAATTTCGCCGTTGAATTTCCGAAATGTCAGTGTTCATCTCAGCGGCCCTGGAAACTACGGATTCACACTAATATCGATTATTTTGCAGCATATATATATATATATATATATATATATATATATATATATATATATATATATATATATATATATATATTCCCCCAGTTTGCAGGGATAAATTTGGATTTAAAATCTGTCGAAAGTGTTATAGTTTACCTCAGCAACTCCGGACACTACGAGTTCGACACTAAGATTGGTAATTTTCAATACATATCCGCACTTCCTTCCTCCAAGCTGCACTTGAGAGTGAAATGGTAAAATCCATCCCATTCCCGAAAATCATATATGTTGAAATTTTTTATCGAGAACAGTCTGGTTGTTCAAGAGTTGTTAAGTTACAATAGACACTTTCATATTTATATATGTAGATAACTTCTTGCACTAGAAAACAGGCTTTTGCTTACATACAAAATTTTGCATGTATATTAGAATATAAGAATATTATATAGTGATTAGTGAAACTGGCCTACTGTGCTTTCGATTAGGAAGTAATTTTGATAAAATTAACAAAATTTCACCGGATCAAAGAGCACATTAAGAGCTCACTTTCATTCAAGAGCAGTATTTGTTGCAATAGAAATGGTAGATGTGTATGCAATTTTAAAAGCTCTGTAAATCATGTACAACCATCAGTAAAAGACTAAAAGGCAAATAAAGGAAAATAATTCCGACTATTAATTTTGATGTATAATTACAACAGTTTTATTTTCGAATGCTTATTCTTTTTTTTTTTTTTTCAATATTCACAATATTGAAATTTCTCAATTTATATTTTGCACGAGTTCGAAGAAAAAAAAATTCCTTTACTAGCAAAACTAACCTAATACAAAGATGTTTGTTGTTTTCCCAATTTTTCTGGAAAGAAACGTGAAAAACTGTTTTTTACCATTCTGTTAAAAATTTTCGGAAATTTTACAACACTAGGCATAACTATGATCAGTATTATTCAGCAACATACTATTCCTAAATCTGTGACAATATTGTCCGCCAATGGCGATAATAGTTATGGACTGAATAGCGTGCAACACACACACATTATTTTTTTCAGTTTCCAGTCCAACCTTGAACAATGACAAATTATTTCTAAATATAGAAAGAGGAATAATACATTTGTTGACATTGTGTCCCTGACATTTACGTCTGCAATCTAGATCAGCATATTGTTCAACATGTAATTCTCTTACCTATTATCTTTATGACATTGATCTCTACACCTTAATGAATTTAATTGCTGAGAAACGCTTATAATTTTGATTTTACTTTCCTTTGCAAATATATTAAGTGTCCCTCAGTAGATAAACACGTCATTTCGTCAACGATAGTGTTTGCAATTTCATTTCGGTAATATTAACTTATATATTTACAACTTTATATTTTAAACTTTATTATATAATCTAAAAGAAATAAATCTATTCAATTTGTAATCTATTTTAGCAGTGGATTATTAAATTTGTACTTTCTCTACTTTTAGTTAGGTCTTTCAAAAATTCTGAATTTGATTAAAAGGATACTCCTAAATTAATAGTATTTTGCAGCACGAGATGACAATTTTACCTAATATTCAAGCATTTTAGAAAGCATTTAGTCATTATTTGATCATTCGATACTTTAATCAAGTAGTAACAAGTACCTATAGAATATATGTTTCCATGAACCGTGTCAAATTTTCGGAATAAAATTTGTTCATTTACACTCCACGGTTACAGAACAAATATTTAAGCTTTAATGTAAATTGTGCCTATTTGTTCTCCTTTATTAACTACTCTACCGACACAAAATAGAGCAACTTTCTTACAAAACTATTGAATCGTTCTTCAAATGGTGAGGATTCGTAAGTAGAACACAATTAAGGCAATATTTTCAAAAATGTAATGAATTCCTCTCGGACGCACATTGGAGTATTTCACCGTCTTGAACTACCAAAATTTTACTGTTCAAGCATTCTTCAATGATCAAGGAACCATATAATTATAATTTGTTAATTAGATTGAAGATCATTGTGCTTTACAGCATAACGACTATTCGAGATTTGGACCTTCAGTTTAAAATTGATTTTGAACCACTATATTTCGTTAAAAGTTTTCATTATTCCCTACTAGGAATTGAAAATAAAGCACTGTTCCCCAAAGTACTGGATAATTTCTACAATTAGTACATAAGAAAGATTTTAGTGTAGAAATGAGAGTATGTTTCTATTTTACGGTATTTATTGATTTATTTATCAACTGAAGGATACTATATTCAGAAAAGTGTACAATATTTTGAAAAATATTGGATTTCGTCATCAGTGGATAGTGTTGTTACTAGCTTTATGGTTGTCAAAACACTTCTTATTGTGTATAACAAAGTATTCTACAGCAAGTAGAGCTTTAGGGCTAGATTTAGCCAAAAATAGGCTAAATTGCCATCAATGATTCTATTAACAAACGCAAAGTATTACACACGAAGTGCTGAAAAATACTTTGTCGAAACAACTGCAGAGTTTTTATTCAGTTGTATTTGTATTGGTCACACTCCTTACAACTCTCTTTACTCTTGTACGATTTTTATTTCTTCAAAAAGCATGTGTCCATTCTTTAATTAATACATGTTAAATCGTTCTGTATTTGCCTACATTGCACTAAGTAAGAAAACAGAAGTTGAATATTTGAAACAGCAAACAGGGAAATCTGTTAAGAATGCTTCACCACTCTATTTCCTTCGAATGTGATATTGAAACCAACAATACTTATTTTATGGGAATTCTAAACTTTCAAGCACACAATTAAATTTTGTAAATTTCGGTATACATAGCACATTAATCTATGAATATAAGTAAAAAGGAAAATGGAACGATAAATATAGAATACAATACATTTGTTCCTGTCATAATATTCTATCAATCGCCGTTCAATCTTCTTCATTCGACTAGAGTTATAAATCTATGTTAGAATTTTATATTATAAATTGTCTTCAATATAATTTTACGTTCTTAACTTCAGATTTTACGCATAGAAGCCAGAATGTGGTTGTTGTGCCTTGTTTTATTTGTGGTTATCATATACATGCGAACTTTGAAAAAGCAGCGACTACCACCAGGTGAGTATGAATATATTGAAGTTACTAAGCTATTATCAAAGCTAAGAAAAGGGTAATGGAGATCTGTCATATGAAATTTAATCTACGTGGAACTGGGAATACTTCCTGAGTGTATATGATACCAACAGACTAGTAAGTAAAAGCAACGTTTATGTTATATTCAACAACGGCCAATTCTAGTTTACAAAGTTTTTACTTCGAAGCACACCATAAAATGTATTCAGGTATTATCCAATTAGAAGCTGAAAGTGATAAAAATGACGGATTACTTCACTGCTGTGTGCATGTCATGAAGTTTCGTTTCCCTGTATGATGAATATAAAATAAAATTAAATGATATATCAAAAGTTCTTTACCCTTCAATAAATATGACATGGGCTAAACATAACGGCCTAGGAAGATACTTTCAGGAGTATGTCATATGGACGGCCGACATTTTATTTCCGTCATCTTGAATTCAAAATTTTTATTATGAACAACATATGTTTTATATGGCCTTGAGCTAGGGGTTTTTCACTATGTCACTTATGCAATCAGATTTTATGTAATTTAATTGCATGTAAAGTTATTATCAAATGAATGTTAGGTTTACATCTTTAACACCAGAGGAGCTCATCTAGATATAATTAAACTATGAGGTGAAACAAGTCATCTTGTAATGGCTGCCGATTTCAACCAGCATCATTAGCAACATGATCCTGTGCCACATGTTGCAAAGCCACAATTATTAAACGCGACAGCGAACAGCCACGAATGAAGGAAGAGCTAAGTCAGTAATTGCCTCCTTCTAGATCTAAACTCGACGAAGAACACGTCATTTATCAGTGCAATATAGGGTGACTCAAAGTATAGTGTACAGGGTGCTTCACATGTATAAGTGGCATTCGTATAAGATACAAATGCAGCAACATCTCTCCGAGGAGCACCCTGTTCTCTGAGATCAGTTTTGTGAATAGGTTATCGAGACTTTACGGGTAAACTCTAACTTTGCTATGCAGATACCTCATTCGAATGAAACTCACTTCTAAGTAAATAGAGCGATTGATAGGCAAAACATATATTATAGGTTACCTCAAGGGCGGCCATTCGTGGGGGGCAGAGGGGACAGTTGCCGCCTCACTTTTTGAAGTGACCCCGTAATGTATATTGTTTCATTTGGAAATATGAAGTTTTTGTATGTATTACTGGTTCATAGAAAAAATGGTGCCATATAATATTTGTCATTGTGTGAGTACGTATTTGTTATTTGTCTTCCCGTGAAGTTAAGAAAGCTTCAAGTATTGCATTTTAATTGCAATTAAAAGCAATTAATATTGCTATTGTGCATGTTTTTAAATGTCGTAGGATATCCCTGTAGTATTTACTGTCTTGCCTTATCTAAACCGTAAGAGTAATAACATACATTTAACGGCATGTGTGGAATTAAAAATACAAGTTGTTCATTAATCCCCAGTTTCAATATAACTTCTACAAAACAAGCTTCATTATTCATTACTATGGTTAATATTATCGTTCTACTTATTTGTTTTGCAAATTTGTTATTAAATAATCTGATCACACAATTCTCCAGACAGAATTTTAAGATGTTCATGAGCAAAGAATCAAATATCTTCTTACATTTTGGTTATGTATGAGTAGCCACTTGCGTTGCTCTTGTCATTTTATTTAATAAAATATGAAATACGATATATGGTATTTTAACTAAAAAGATAGTATACTATTAGTTACACAACCTTTCGTCAAACAAAGTGTATAAAACAATCAGGAAAACTAACATTGATAAACAAATATTCAGATCATGCCTTGTTCCCCACTCTTAACTCCAATCGCCGCCACTGGGTCACCTGATAACCCCGCATAAACAGATCCCTACCAAATCACCATGCAGAGAAAATTATGTGTTGAAATATAGGAACTCGAATAAGCTTTTCTTCTTTATTGGAGGAACGTTTACTCCAGATAGATTATTTGCTCTGTTAAAGGACTGATACTGCCAGTTTTGATATCCGGAAATGTATTTTCTACCATTTGTTTCAATGTGATGGCCCCTTATAGCGTCGTAGTGCGTCACTACTTGGATGAAAAATTCCCTGGGATATGAATTGTAAATGTGTGCCAATTTAATGGCTTGTCCGATCACTAGACATATCGCTACTTGATTTCTACCTTTAGGACGTTTTAGAACTATAGTTTATACTGTGAAAATTCGTAATCTTTGTCACCTGAAACAACATATCGGCGCTGCCGTGCTCAAATTTCACCCGATACTCTGCTTCGTGTAGACAGCAATTAAGGCAATAGTATGCAAACTTAGTATGTGTTCATTTTAGTATGTAGAACACATTATGTAACAAGTAATCATAACTTTTAGTTGCCAATAACTTGCCACCAACTTAAGCTATACTAAATTTGATTGCTTGTTTCAATTCTAAGAAACTTGAAGCCCATAGTCACACTCGTATGTCACACTACCCATTTATCGTTCGTAACAAAACTTTTGTATGAAAGATGGCCGTCCGCTTGGCATTCTCCCAAAAGTGTCCCTCTAGGTCTAATCTGTACCTTCCGTCTCACATTCAATGAAACTACATCCCTATGAATTTTAAAAGGGGCACATTGATGCACTCTTTACATATATATTATCATAATTTATTTATTTATTTTGTACAGAACAAGTATAATTTGATATAAATTTTAATACGCCAGTTTATTTAATTTTAAATTCAAGAGGTTTGTCGCTGTTACCTTCGTACTTGAATTTGCTTATGAGTGGCATAACAACATAATTATTTATGAATTTCATGTGCTATTAATATACAGTGACTAAAATGAACATATGACTACTTAAATAACATTTTCAATTGTGTTCTATCCTTTGATTGTTCGTTTTGATTATCATTCTTTGTTTACATTGCATTTTTAACGTAGATAAATAACTGTGCTAAGTGAAAGTTAAATTAAAAGAAAACAAAATAGTTAAATGCAAATGATAAAGAAGTATGAATGTGCCTTATAGTTAAAGCAGAAAAGACAATAATAACGGTATACGGACAACATCTCGCGGACCAAAACGTCGCCGCTCGAAACCTTGCGCGACCAAAATCTCGTCTTTCAAAACCCCGCGGGGACAAAATCTCGGCAATCTCTCGCCTGACTCAAACATTGTCGCTGAAAACCTCGAGTCCCAAAATCTCGCTTGCTCAAATCCTCGGCGTCCAAACCCTGGCAGACCTAAATCTCACTTGGCTAACATCTTGTACGGTGAAACCTCTCTATAAAATTTACCAGTGAGTTTCTTAAAATGTAATTCCATAATAATAATAATAATAATAATAATAATAATAATAATAATAATAATAATAATAATAATAATAATAATAATAATAATAATAATAATAAACTTAAGTAACACGTTTACTTTAGAGATTGAAAGCGTAAAGATATTGACGAGTTTAAAAATGAATGGACATACACATGTAAAATAAACCCATAATCTCCAATCCTTGGATTTGAAGTCGGTGAGGAATGAAGAGTGAATTGACCTCCTCCTCTTTACCATTACTCGCCTCATGTGAGCTATATAATTTACAAAAAATGTGGCACAAAACTTTCGTAAAATAAAATCATTCAATTTAGTGGAATATAGTGCACAATTTTCTGGTAATTCTCGATCATCTTTACTGCTTGGACTCAAAATGGGTCGGTTAGCAGGGTGTGAATATTTCAAAGAAAATTTATATATATATATATATATATATATATATATATATATATATATATATATATATAATATGAGTTTTGATCGAGATTAAGAATTGCCTTTTATAGTTTGGGAGTTGAACATAACAGGAAAAAGTGGACAGGTCGTTTCCTTCAAAAATGCACTTCGTAAATGGATGTATGAAAAGTGGTCCGAAACAAAGAATAACCTCAGCTCTGAACCATAGAGGTAAAAATGACCTCAGCAGTTGTAGTTGTACAAGGGTGTATAGTTTTTGTATTTAAATACGTATTTTGATTTACGGACATTCATGTATTTGTGCGAAGTTAAAAGAAAAATACATTATTCAGCTCCCATTTCAAGCCAAAGCATTTCTATAACGGAGCAGGTGATTTTATACCAAGGGAAAGTAACTTTGTTGGCACAAGCTTAATTATGACGATAGAGATAGCTGAAGCTAATTAGCGAAATTGGTCACAGAGTGACTACACTGAATGGAAAAAACTGATATACTTCAGTTACTTGCTCAGGATCTGAATACAAGTAAAACGTTCGACTTAATTACTGACAGGGCTAATTAAATTATTGAAAAAGGTTGTTTCTCTAACTTCCTTTAGCTGGCCCTATGTCCTTAATTAAGCGTTTCCGATCAAAGTCACTGATACGTTATTTTTTTCTTAAATTGAGACCCTGAACATATTTGTCCCAGGTGAGATTACGTCCCGGATAGTTTAGGCTAGGCAAGATACTGTGTCGCGAAATTTAAGACCGCGAGAGTTTGGCCAGGCAACATTTTGTAACGCAAGAATTTTTAAGGCGAGGTTTCGGCTAGGCGGTATTTTGCCCGGGCGATATTTTAGTAAAGTGCAATTTTGGCTCGCGGGGATTGGGGACGAATTTTCGGCGAGTCGAAGTTTCGGTCAACTGAGATTTTGGGCAGCGACGTTTTGCTCAAGCGGTGTTTCATTCTAGGAGGTATTCTCCGAGAAGTTCTGCCCGCGAGGTCTTGTACCCAAACCAATACAAGGATATTTTTATAATTGAGGTGAATATGTTTTACAAAACTTGTAAAATAATAAAATTCTGTTTGACCCAATCATAGAAATATGGAATAATGTACTTCACTACAGCCCCATTTCATTTCAAATCGTACACGTTATACCTAAATTTGTACCATGACCGTCTTGAAGTTGTATGAAAAAAATATATATTAAAGATGAACATGAAATGAATATAAAAATAAAATAGTTTTGGTCTCGGTTGACTTCCAATAGTGTTGCAACCCATTAAAAATCACCACAGATAGTTACTATTCAGCATAGTGAGGAATTACGTTTTGAAGATAGTATTAAGAAAGAACAGAAAGTGCTAAGAGCTTCTTTTGTTGTTTATGTTGCCAACTCTTGCAAACTATAACAAACGGAGACATTAGAGGTGTAACACAAACTGTAACAAAATTGTTGAACTTGGAAAAAAACTTTGTGCACATATTTCGGATATTTCCTGTGCCTAAATGAGAATCTATAAGGTTTGTTTTATGCTATGAATAAATACAATGGAAGTGTCAAATTACATTAAAAATATTATTTCATACCTATCTGTACAACACAAGTGGGAATTTCAAAATTGGACTACTTTCAAAAATTAATATCTCGAAAACCCCATCTTGAATTTTCATTTAAAAAAATACATATAGCATGCACACAATATTGCTCTCCAATTCTGTAAAGACAGACTTGTTATATTTTTGCGGAGGGAGATACGAATTTTTAGGTTGCACCTTACACAAGTTGAGTAATAGTAATAAAGTAGTGAACAAAATCTTTAATTTGCAATACTGCTTTTGATTTAAATTTCACATGCAAGGTGTTGTATCGCCATATTAACAGTGTTAGTAAATATATTGAACAATAGCAAGTTAAGTAATTACAAAGACTTGTTTTATTGAGTTGAGTTCATTTTAGTTTAGCGTCCCGCTCAGCAGCGAGGCTATATGAGACGTGGAACTACTGATTAACATGGAATCCGAACCACAGGTGCTCCCGCCGGGAATCAAACCCGGGTCTCCCACGCCAAAGGCGCGTACGCGAATCGCTTAGCCACGAGGGAGCTCCAGACTTATTTTATGTATAAGCACTCACTAGTGTATCACAGCTGTGCAAAAACGTCTTCTGTAAGCTTTAGTTGGGTTGCTGGAAATTTGTGGAGACGAAGAGAATCGGGAATAGGATAATTCATGTGAGTAGTATAGGGAATCATATAGACATTTTGCATTGAGTACCATTTGAAACCATTTGCAGGACCATGTGTAGTCATGAGAGAGATGTTAACATTTCTAGTTTGAGTGATACCTGCGCCATTTGTATCACCCACCACTGATTGTCTACACACACAATACAAAATCACGTACACCATCTATCACAGTATATCAAGGTTTGATTATGAAACTAAAAATAAGAGGTTTCTTTGTATAAGCAGCAGTTCTGACAATGGAAAGTTCGTGTAATGTGCTCCAAAATTGGCTGTACTGATTTCTAGTTACCGGTTTACATTCATCTACTCTTTCCTTCTAATTGAACGATATTCTTCGTCAGTACACTTGTCTAAATACACATAATGTTGTATTCTTCATGAATGTATAGACAGTTTCAACGCATCCTCTTGCATCTCTAATTGCATCAACAGGCTATATTGTAGATTAAATTTAATTGCATGGTGTTTTACTAAACCACCTACACAATCACAGGGACCTTCTTCCATGGGTAGTAGCTGAAAATAGCCATTTCCTTGTACCGTTGTCACTCATACGTTGTAGTTCAAATATCTGATATGTTTTTGAAATGGGAGGCTGCATTCTCAGATACAAATACGTAGGTAGAAAACGCGTGTCCATCACACAGTGAAGATATTTCACGCATGATCAACTAAAGAAAAAATGAACAGCGCATAAAGCATCTAAACTTTGTGATGGACAAATATTGTGTGTGGGGGTTTCGTCGGGGTTTTCCGGTTTCCTCCCACTTTCTTCATTCCACCAATGTATTAATTTCTCTTCATCACTGTCTCCTTTAGCCTAGCCGGCATAATTGTGGGACGTAAAGCTCAAAAATTTCATTTCATTTTTGAGATTTGATATGTTTGCCTATGATAAGTTTGTATCTCTTCCTGAAACACAACCATGCATTTTCTGCAAAATCAAAATGCAAAATCAAAGTATCGCTTGTTTTCTCAGCAGCAACGGTTTTTTTTTTTTTTTTTTTTTGAAAGCTGCGAATGTGAGCGAGACACACAGGGCCGGATTAAGGAAGGGACTTAGAGGGCTGAAGCCCTGAGTTTAGAAATAGAAAGAAGCCTCCACTCTGATCAAAATCTCAGCTTGCTGTCTACTGTAAAAAGTATCATACAAGATATAACCATCATTGTAAGAAAAATATTCAAAATATATGAAACATGGTTCCTGAACGTTAGTACGGTATTTGTGCAGAAATGCATTAGGGAAATCAGCAGGGACCACATATTTTTCTAACCCGGGCTTCCAGAAGGGCTAATGCGAGATTGATGACATACCCCATACACGATCCAATTGTTTGCCAGTCACGTATTTTTGACACTAGATTTCATTGAACCTGTTCTTGGTCAATATATTCACTTACATTATCACTATGGTGATACAACACCTTGGATGTGAAATTTAAATCAAAAGCAGTGTTGCAAATCAAATATTTATTTACTACTTTACTGTTATTTCACAACTTGTGTAAGGTGCAATATAAAAATTAGTATCTCCTTTCGCAGAAGAATAATACGAAGTCTGTCTTCACAGGATTGGAGAACAATGTGTGTGCATGCTTTTTGTTATTTTTATGAAAATTCAAGAATAGTTTTTTGAGATATTAATTTTTGAAAATAGTCCAATTTTAAAATTTTCACTTTTTTCATGCTAAATTTTTACTTATGGTGTACAGATAGATATGAAATAATATTTTACTTTAGGGTCTAATGTCATGTTTTCACAGTATTTATTAATAGCATAAAACAAATCTTATAGGTTTTCATTTAGGCACAGGAAATATCCAAACTTCATGCACAACAAAGTTTTTTCCAAGTTCAACAATCTTGTTACAGTTTATGTTATACTTCTAATGTCTCTCTTTGGTGTGGTTTGAAAGAGTTGAAAACATAGTATAAAATAAACAACTAAAAAGAATTCTAGCACTTTTTGTTCTTTCTTAATAATTCCTTAAAAACACCAATTCCTCACTTTGCTGCAAAAGTGATTATCTATGATGGCTTTTTAAGAGGTTGCAACACTGTTGCAATTCATCCGAGACCATAACTATTTTGTTTTTTATATTCATTTCCTATCCATTTTTAATATATATTTTTTTCATAAGAATTCAAAATGGTCGATGGGCATGCGAACAGCCCTACAGATGATTCGAAATGAAACAGCCGTACAAATGTTTTACAGTTTTGACACATGTTCATATTATGTTAGAACATTAAGTAACTAACATACCTAGAATAATCAGATGCAGTGGAATCAACGAAGAATATCAAACGTTATTTATGTATAACGAAATTACGAGCAAAACCAGAATAAAAAAAACACGATTTAGAATTCCTTGACTGCATTATAAATTAGTTTTTTATTTACAATATGAAATATTCGGAATTACTTTTTTTTCGAAATTGTATATTATTACAATTATAAAATTCAGTGAAATTATGAATTTCTTTTAGGTAAATTTCGGATGAACATCTTTCTGGTCGTCCCGAAATATGTGCGCTCGCGTAGAGGCTACTTTTTAAATTCTTGTAACCAAAATTCAAATTTGAAGGTCACTATAAATTTGTACTATTTATAAAAAAGAATGTATTTGCCTAAAATATCAGCACAGCTTAGTCGAAAGTGAATAAAAGGTAAATACAAATTTATCCGAAAATCCGTAATGTTTTCCTTTTCGGGTTACAAACTTATTATTATTATTATTATTATTATTATTAATGAGTATTCTACCTGTTAAACGGGCCTGGGACTAACTAGTTCTCTTCTCTTAGGCTCGGGAATGAAAGTATTTCTCAATCTTTAGCTTTCTTTTCTGACTTCCAATATTTTCATCTATTTTTCAAATCATCGATCAGTTGTGGGCTTCTTCATCCTATTCCTCGCCTTCCTTATATCTTTCCCTCTATGGAGGTGTGAAGAAGATAATTTCTTCTTAACTGGCATTGGATTTTAACAGGCATGCATGTCTTATATATATAACAGACATTCATGACTGACGTAAGAAAGGACTGAGTCTATGATGAACATGAAAACAAAACTATTTAAGTTAGTAAGGTGATATTTGGACAATAGATACGATTTGTGACACTTGGTTCAACTAGGAAAGTTTGTTCAGAAATTTATTCTGTAAACGAGGCAATACGGATAATAATTATAATTATTCGATTGATTCAATGCTTCTTGCTATTTAAAACAAATTGATACATTTCTTGTTTGATTGATTAAACTAATCAGACTTAGGATCAAATTTCTGTTCTCAGCATTCCACACAATAGATTTCCAAAGTTCATGGTATTGTTGGATGCCTTTAAGAAAAAGATAGAAATCTCAGTCACTTGTATGCATAATATGTATCAATCAAAATCCTTGAAGTGTAAAAAGAAAAATAACTAAGAAGTAATTGAAAACTGTATTTGTAGAACTGCAGTACAACAATTAAATGTACCTTAGAATCCATTATATAATTTTTCTTAATATATATTCTTTTTTACATTTAATACTCACTAGCAAACCAGTGTAAAAGATATGCGCATGCGCAGGACACAATTCTTGTCTCAATGATTAAATATGATAAAAAAATTAAATACTTATTGCTGGCAAAGTACTTTTAATTGATAAAAAATTTTTTAGTGAAGGAATCACCGGCTTCGTATTCATCTTCTTCTTTTCCCTTTTTGATAAATACTCTTACAGCTTCCAAATATGTCCATCGGTTTAAGGGCACATACATTTGTACGTGTGTGAAGACTAACGATTGAAGTTTTAATTATTGGAAAATAAAAGTTGCAAACTAAATAGGCTATTAAGATTTTCTATACTTACATGATGTCGACTCTTCAAAAGCAAAAACGCGAACGAAATTTACAATGAAAAAGAATGCCACAAAATTTTATAAATTGTTATACGGTGATACTACTCAGAAGTTGGTCGCTCTATTCAGGGGTGTAGCCAGCAGGGTTTGGTAGGAGGGCCCGTCGATTTTGAACGGGGGCCAGCTGCAATGTACAAAATAAAAAGTGTGTTGCAGCTACTGTTCCTGAGGCCTAAAAAAATGGAAAATGTTGCTTTCTTTCCGGAAATGTAAAAACATTGTTTTTAGTTTATTATTATTATTATTATTATTAATTTTATTTATTTATTGTTTTTTCTTCATAAATTATATTCCTGGTATTTTTATTATGTTTAACTAAGAACTACTGCCTGGCAGCAAACATTATACCTTTGTGCATAACTATTTAAATTTAAATCCTTGTACACAGAACCTATCAATAAAGGTAACTAAGAACGTTCTATCGCTTTCTCACACAGCACCTTTGCATATACATATGTCACCTAAGACGTGCCTGGAAAATCAAATCTAGTTGCCATCTCCATCGATGACCTTATGCCAACGTTCTGTAAGAGCATTGATTCCATCGCGGTAGAACTTGGTGGGCCATGAAGCGAAGAAGGTATCAAGTGCATTTTGAACTTCTACTAGGGATTTTAACTGGCGTTCTTTAAGGTGAATTTCCAAGGCATGGGACAGGTGATAATCGGAAGTAGCAATATCCAGGGAGTATTGCAGTTGCAAGTGTTTCCCATCCAAGGCGAAAAATGTTGACCCGAGTCATCCTAGAAACGTGGGGCTTAGAGTTATTCTGTAACAGATGGACCCCTTTTCGATTCAGAAGTGCTGGCGCCAGAGTTTTGAGTTTCTCTTGAACACGGCTCAACTGCTGACAATACACAGCTGTATTGTTGCTCTGACCAGCTAGTAGCAGTTTCCGATGCACGATGCAGCGAGCAGTCCACCAAACACACAGAAGGACCTTCTTCTGGTGGAGAGCTGGTTTCGGCTGTATTCGACCCGGTCCATGGGATGCTGACCAATGATGACGGCGAAGTGGAGCTTCGTACAGGACCCACTTCTCATCACATGTCTACACCCTGTTCAGAAATGACTCCTTTTTAAGACAAGACAGCAAAGAAACAGGCTTTTTCTCGGGTTGCTTTCTGACCCGGAGGCAAATCTCGTAAGACTCATCGACCCAATTTGTAACGTACTTCCAGTAGATGGAGGTGCTGCCGAATTGTTCCTTCACTCACACTGAATTGTAGTCCCAGTCTGGCCATTGTTCGCCTCAATTGCTGCCTGAAGATCTTCATTTTGTACATGTGTTAGTCTCCCGACAATTGGTGCGTCTTCGAGTGTTTCGTCACCGTCCTGTATCTTCATACACCATCGTTCAACCTGTTTGCGTAGTCACCACACACTTACCAAAGGCCCGGAACATCTTCCGCCCCGTTACAGCGGCATTTGACCACAGTTTGAAGTTGTGCAACAATCACGCTTTATGGCTCTCTGTGGAGGTTCCATGTTTATTCTATACTCACGCAAGTTTTCGGTGTAAGTTAACTACCACAACCAGGTGGTATATTGGATATACCCACACCAACAACTGATCTTCGCTTTATTCGCATTCAACTCACGGTGTGCGTGCCAATTGAACACATACCTTCACAGAAAGGACAGAACTTTTTGGGTTACCTTTATACATAAGACTGATTTTCTTTGAAATTGCACTTAATTTATTTAAGATTTCTTGACAAAAATATTTATTTATTATTCGTGACTTAAAATACACAGTTATTTCTCACTTTCTCTTTTACACCAAATAGCTTTTAAAGAAAGCGAATGAAATCCAAACTGAAAAAACTGAATAAAAACGTTGTTTTCACCAAATTTCCCATGTGAAAGAAAATGTTTTTTTAAACACTAGCTACAGCATATTAAATATAATGTAGACTTACTTACAAAAGGCGTGGATGGATAAGTAAAGTGAAATAGTCCTAGATGAATCTAAGAACGACATTGGGTGATATGTAGGTACTCCCAAGATACATTAATTCCTCACGTTTCAAACCTCAACTCTCATTGGTTTATGAGAAATGGCGCAAAATCGGAAAGTGCAATTAATTTATTTCTCAACAATGGCTAGATCCATTTTCTTCAAACTTCAATGAATCTATAGGTGTATACAAGAGCTTTGTATGAAAAAAATAACAGCTCCCCCCGATTATATTTCTTCTTAAAAAAGCAGATTCAATATTGCGAGCCGCTCTTGACCTATGATGGTATACGAGCAGAATTATGAAAAATAACTTTTAGATGTGGCTTTAACCCTACAATCACATGTTTTTCCAAAATTGTATCACCGGTACACCATGATCAAAATTAGCCAAAACCAACAATAACACTTATAACGGAGAAAATGCAAAAAAAAAAAAAAAAAAAACAGCTTTTGATGTAGCTTTAGCATATTTGTTAAGTGAATGAATGAGAAATAATACCTGAAGTGCCAAATTCACTGAGGCCCCATTTGATGGCCCTTGGCGCCGCTATCCCTAGTTTGGGATATGGTGAAACTGTTGATTCTTAACAGTTTATTTGGGAATGAACACCCTCATAATTTGAAAACAAACGCGAAATAATGAATATTTCTGGTTGCGTGAATTTTCGCGAAAAAAGGAATACTGACAGCCAGGAGCGTCTGTTGCAATTTTATTTGGAGGACAAGACCCGCATCTACATAAGAATTGTATGTTTTATGTTAGTAAATTAGTAGTCAATGTGTTAAAATATAGACCCTGTAAAACTGTTATTGAGGACAAAGGTTATCAAGTTCCTATGCTTGCATTTAAATGCAAAAAAGTAACAATTGGCCACTGCAGAAACAAATGATACTAGGTTTGTTACAGGAAGTCTTTGGGCAATTAAAACTACACATGGAATGCTGAAAGCAATGTACCGTCTGTTGGATGAAATATTTGACAATGAAATGATAGGTAGTATTGGCCCGGATTATAAAATTGCTAGTTCTCTACACAATAAATTCTGCATTCGTGTGACACCAGGTGAAAACCACTCCGCAGTCATCGCAATCATGAAATCTGCGACAATTTAAGGAAAAGAAAACACCTTTGCTGCCTTTGTTGAATACAAGAAATTGCGAACGAGTGAACTTCCGTTTACATCTATTTATTTACAGGTTCTTGAGGATTTTCCTCAGATGACCGAAAATATTTGAAACAATTGTTTAGTGGATCCTTCCAATATAAACAGGCAATTTGTTATTTGGCTGAAATATTGGATGAAAGAGGCAATATTAATATGCAGTATATTAAAGACAACGACAAGATACTGTAAACGATATTGCATTCCAGACATACGCAAAGCAAGACATGCATATGTTTAATCTAAACCAAATACAGAAGGTTACAAAAGTGTCATAGGTATTGTTGCGATTCTGCAAATGGATTGCGAACAGTCGGTTCTTGCTCCCATGTTGCAGCCATTATTTTTTACCTAAGTTATGGAAGATATTTGTCGAGGATATGAAAACTAGCATAAATATTGAGCAAGATATTCGATCACAACAACATTTGTGTACTGATAAATAAAAACAGTGTCTAGGACTGAAGTACGAACTGCAATGTTCTTTTCATCCCTATTTATTTCACACATTGAACTACTTGTACTTCTTACATGCAACTTAATTTCCGTTTTCATTATATTTTCTTCTATTTCTTGGATGAAAAGTACCTTTTATTCAAATGTTGCAGCTTCCCACTACTATACTTCTTATCCTCATCATCCCTCTCAGGCCCTATGGGATACTGTACAACAAAGTTGCATTACATCATATTGTTGTTCATGATTATTCTCTTTCCATCTGAGGTTATTTCACTTTGATTTGGCATTGTAGCTATAGGTATCATTGTTTTTTATATGAACATTCACACTGAAACTTCAGGCATCCTGAAATAGGATACTTACGGGGATCCAATGGCAATTTTAACCTCACAATAATGTTCAGGCTGATTGATTCATATGTAATAAACATCAATATCAACAGTTTCACTTTGGATCAAATGAGGATGGGGAAGCCACAAACCATGAAATGGAGCCTCAGTGAGTTTGTCGATTTTCAGATTTGATTTCTCATTCTTTCACGTAGCAAATATGCTAAAGCTACATCAAAAGGTGCTCTCTTTGCAATTGCACCCTTGTAGGTGTGGTATGGTTGGTTTTGGCTAATTTTAACCATGGCGTACCCGTATTACAATTTTGGAAAAAAATATAATGTGATTATAGGGTAAAAGCCACATGGAAAAATTATTTTTCATGATTGTGCTCGTAGATCATCATAGGTCAAAAGGAGCTCAAAATATTGAATCGAATTTTTTGAGGAGGAAAATTATCGGGGGGAGCTGTTAATTTTTTTCCAGGGAGGCCCTTGTATTCACCTATACATGCATCCAAGTTTGAAGAAAATCGATCTAGCCATCCTTGAGAAATAAATTAATTGCACTTTTCTGATTTCCCACCATTTCTCATGAACCAATGTGAGTTGAGATTTAAAACGTGAAGGATTTATTTATCTTGGGAGTACCTACATACCACCCACGTCTTTAGGGGGGTGCGGTGGCTCAGTGGTAGAGCGTTGACCTCCGATGCTTGGGTATTTGTCTAGGGTAACTGAGGAACAACACTGGGAAATCCTCAGTGGAATCCGAATTCAAACTCGGTATCACCCAACTGCGAAGCAAGAACATTAACAAGTAGCCTAAGCTTGCTCGGTGTTATTATTATTATTATTATTATTATTATTATTATTATTATTATTATTATTATTATTATTATTATTAAGAATGTAATGTTCTAAAATTTGTGCAAATTAAACCACACTTTCTTTATTACTAATGTTATAATTAACAATCCTACTTGAAATATCAATCCCCCGGTCCCAATTACCATTAAATGGGCCTTGCTTAAGAAGGAATATTAAACTGGAATTCAGGAAGCGGGAGTGAAATATTAATGAAAAGGAAGATGACGGAACTATTTATGATGCAAAAACTGAGTAATTATGACTTCATTACAGATATATTCACTTATTTACGTCAATTAATATTTATCTGATATAGGACGTTTTTATTTTAATGTGTATCAAGAAAGATACACATTAACCGAACGCTTTTGTAACCGAACACACTGAAATTATGGGAGCAACGTCCGTGTTTTGAAAGATAGGTATAACTAGTATAAAAAAAGAAGGCAAACGAGGGGAAAATGACAAAATGCTCCTAAAATAATAAAAAAATTAAAGTAAGTAACTTAAAGCTACGAAAGATGCGAGAAAATTTTATTGAAATTAATGTTTTTCCGAGTGATTACTTGCGCTAACTATGAACATGAATTGAAAAGAAAACATGTAGCGCTGAGTTCCGCAAACCAGCAAAAAAGAAAATATTGACTAAAATTTAATAAACAAAGGAACTCTTGTAATTTAAAACAAACTAAGTCTTGGCGCAACAGTCCCATGTAATCTGGACCTGCCAGCGGGCAAAGTGGGGATGAGTGGTAAGCTCAACTTCACCCAAAGTTCCTAATACCGACTTTCTAGACTGACGTCAGCTAACTCTTACTTCAGATAACTCCTCAATTGTCCTCAGAATGCTGTATCAACACCGAAGTTTTTGAGTACCTCTTCGAAAATTGAACCTGTGACCATGGGCACCGAAGGACGTGCTAAGCACTGTTTTTTTTTAAATAGGTAACCGGATTTTTTCAAATTATCTCTACTTAACCTGCTGAATGTTTTGCAGGGATTATACCGTAAGCATTACGATACTGCGCATACATACTGTAGAAATAAACGAGGACAGTTAAAAAACCATGCCGAAGCGGGATTCGAATCCAAGACAGTCACAGCAAACTATCCACAGCTACTGCAGCAGATGATTTGACTATGCCTGCGGGCTTTTTCGGCTTAAACGGGGACACAAGTAAGGTAACTGATTATCTTAAATGTTACTCCTAAATACTGACAATCCGAGTCTTACGTGTCAAATTTTCCTTGTGATAATACCATGCACCCTATGTTTTCTATAGACGAGAAGCCATAGTTAACCACATTATCTAGTTCAGAGATAAGTTCTGATATTTTAATAGCTGCTGATGGCAATAGCCAAGGTTCACTGAAACCCAAAGTGAGATATTGATGTTACTGGAACTGTCAGAGGTCATCGTGGGTATTGCCCACTTTTCAGGATGAAAGCCGCTGGTGATGTGAAATACTGGACTGTCAGAGGTACTACTTACAATAATTGGATTTACAATTTTCTGTGCTGTCGGAAACCCTTTTCAAGAAGAAGATTAACAGTAGATTAATCTTAGCTTTGAAAACGTTAAAGAATTTATTGCCATCTTTAGGTTGCATATTAATCTCTTCATTCTAGAATTATTGGATATATCTCTATTTATTATTTACTGTTTATTGTCAACATAAGAATCTATAGCCCAATTACAGTGTTGTAAATTACGCAATTACATGTTCATAACTCTTCATAACATGAGTTCATAACTGTTGATAACTCATGGTAATGGCATTCCGAAATTTCTTAGGCGACATATCACATATATCAAATTAATTGTTATTTGTACACTTTCTATTATACAAAGTTGTTGTCCTCCAGATTGGTGATTTCATCATTATATTAGTTCTTGATTTTCTGCAGTAATAAAGACCAGCGTTTCTACGTACTTTTAATGTGGAGACATGAAACTTCAATACAGAAACTAAATCAGTACAATCCAAAATATTTTGCGTTACTTTAGAATGAATAATAAATCAATCATATGTCGCCTTTGTTCTAGTGTAGGAAGATGAAAGTTAACAAGTGTGGTTTTACAGCTGTCGTAAGTAGGATAAATGTGAGTTTCTTTATATGCTAGAAATTTAAAACATTTTGTCTGTATTCTTTCTAATTGCTTACGATGTTTAATGAGAGTCGGATTCCAAATAGTAGTATCATACTCAAACTTTGAGCGAACATATGCATTGTACAACTTCTGTAATGTTGAACAGTTCTTAAATTTTTTTCCCGTTCTAATTATGAATCCTAATAGGTTTAAAGCTTCACTTGTTATATTTAGAATGTGATTGTCAAACGTTAACTTAGAATCAAACGTAACACCAAGATCTTTAATTGAATCATGCCTATTTACTGTATATTTATTAATTTCATAATCAAAGTGACGAGGTGATTTGCTCCTAGTTAATGATAATACTTTGCACATGCTTGCATTGACCCCAAGTTGATTCGAAGAGCACCAGTTACCAATATAATCTACGTAGATCTTGCTGCAGCTTTATGTTGTCGTCCACAGAATTGATTTTAGCATATATTTTTATATCATCGGCATATAGTAATTTTTCGTGGTCGTGAATACTGTCAGGTAAGTCATTAACAAGCAAGCGAAATAACAATGGTCCTAAATTTGAACCCTGAGGGACTCTTGAGGATGCAATATATTCTTTAGATTTGTATGCATTAAAAAACGGATTGTTTACGACTAGATAGGTATGATGAGAAGAATTTAATCAGGGACGGATAAAAGTGGAAAAGCTTTATTTTTTCTAGCAATATGTTATGATTAACTTTATCAAATGCTTTTTCGAAGTCAATATAAATCACATCTACTTGACTGCCTAAATCTAATGAATTCGATATAAAATCTGTAATAATTGCAAGATTCGTTATTGTGGATCTTTGTGAATTAAAGCCATTAATTGAGATGACCGATTTTAGATGATTAAGGATTCGTCGATACAAGATATGCTCAAATACGTTGGTAAAAACAGGTAATATTGCTATGGGTCGAAAGTTGGTAATATCTTGACTATTGTTGGACTTCAGAATTGGACAAATTAAAGCTGTTTTCATTTTGTCTGGGAAAGTGCTTGTTCTTAGTGATACATTGAATGCAATTAATAGGGTATATTTAAATATATCAGTGCAACCGTTCACAATGTAGGAGGGAAGTCCGTCAGAACCAACTGCCGTTTTGGACTTAAGGTTCTTAATAGCCATTTCTATTCCCTTCAAATCTATCTGGCAAATATTTAGTGATCCTATGTTTCCATATCTGTTATCTCCCAGATCTATGTTGGGATCAAGTATCGTTTCTGAAGAAGGAACATACAGTGATCTAAAATGACCCTGAAACTTTAATGATTTCGACGGTAGATGTCTTTTCCTATTTTTAATAAAATCTCACAATTCACTTGAATTCTTAGTAATAATATTTTCTGTATTATGTAAGAATGTTTCATAGGCTAATTTGATGTCATTTTTAACTTCTCTTCTCAAACGAGCAAATTCCATGCAATAGGAGGTACTATTGCTAGTTTTTAGTTGATATTTCCTACGATAACTTGGCTTGGCCTTCAATTTATTAATTATATCCTTAGTGAACCAACAAGGAAATTTCGAGGCAGAGTTTTTCATGCGAGGGGTATAAGTATCGAATACTTCATAGATAATATCATATAGCCTATTCACTAGGTCATTATTTTTATTGTATTCCCACAGGCATTCCCAATCGACACACATTAAACTAATATATAATTTCATAAAATTCGCCTTTCTAAAATTTTACCAGAAATGTTATGATTATGACCTACTTTTGAACGACTTTCATGATGCACATTTATTACTATAGCAGGATGATGTTGACCTTCTGGCACTAATGGGAGTAATTCCCTGATAATTTCAACAGATTCTAGTGTTGATAAAAGTAGATCTAGAGTACAATTATTATTGTTTTATATCTAATTAAGAGAGTTCATATCATACTATTTTCCAGATTAAATTCATTATTTTCTATTTCTCTAATGTTAAAATCACCAATCAGTAGAACAGAACAGCCGTGGGGACACTTGCGTTCAATACGTTCAAAAAATATATTATACACATCTATACTTGAATTTTGTAGGAAATAAAGTACACACATAAAAATTGTTTTATCCCCAGTCATGATTTTGAGAGTAACACAATCAAATTCATCATCACAGCTGTCTGTTATACTGATATTGTATTTCTGCAAAGCTGCCACAAGAAGCCCCTAGATTTGCCTAGTTTATCAACATTGCGATCCTGACGCGCCACAGTATATCTATTATCAAATAGTTCCGCATCATAGTGCTTTTCATTTATACATGTCTCTGTTATTGTAATAATGTCATAATCATGCTACAGATCATTGCAGAAAAAATGTTGGCTTTACCACGCAAACTATTTGCATTTTGATAATAGACTCGTAAAGCACTCCTTGTTCTAGTGTCACTACTGTTTTCACATACCACTTGATTGTACACTTCACTGTTTTGAGAGAAAGAAGACTTACCCACAGCCCCTTCAGTTTCTTCACTTTTCTTCCTCTGCCAATCCCTATATCTGGCTGTTTGACTCAAGGTCGCGCGGGTTGATTTCTTCTGTTGTCTTTTCTCAGCGGGGGGCGGTTCTCTCTACCTAGACAAGCCTTTGGGGGAAGCACTTTGATTGTCCACACACAACGTTGTAACCTTTGTTGTCGTACTTTGAATTAACTCGTGACGTTCTGGCATTTCTTTATTGCGTACTTGAAGCTCTTCTAGAGTGTATGACTTCCCATGTATACACAGTTTATTGTACTGAAGTCTTGTACGGTCACCTTGCGAGCGAGCATCCTTCAAATAACGTAGGAGATGTCTTTTCATTTGCCTTGCCGATGCTGAGAAATCTTCTGTAATAATTACAGAAGTTCCTTTTGCTCGATAGGCATTTTTAAGCACCTCACTTTTCTTTTTGTACGACGAGAATTTCACAGTGATAAGATTGTTGGGTCCACGTGCAAGACGATGAGCCCTTTCCACTGCTAAGGTATCCAAATCAATTTTTAATTGTTTGGTCACAATTTCCTTTACACGTTCTTCCGATTCCTCCAATGCCTCAGTTCGATTACATGTACCAATATTCCGAAATATAAGATTATTTCGACGCGATTGGTTCTCAAGTTTGTCCAAAAGTTCACAATTAAAAGCCAGTTGTGATTACAGTTTCTCGTTTTCCTTTTCCACACTGCACTTAATTCTGTCATTACCACTTCAAGTTGCGAATTTAGGTCACTAGTTGTTTTGAAAATACTAACTACTTTTTGATCCATTTCCTCAAGTTTTTTGTTCAGATCATCTATGGATTTGGGTCCAGGATTCATCTCAATTCCACCTATAACTAACAGCATTCCAGTAATTAGCCCTTGAGAATTCATTCTCGGGACCGAGACACTAAAATCAGAATTTCCGTATAGTTTGCTACACTTGATTTTCACTTTGGCCACAAAAGTTCCTATCCGGCCTCTCGAAGATACAATGTCCACACCCATAGCGTTAGACTTGAATGCACTCCGGAGCGACGCGAAAACATGTCCGAACAGCTCACAGACTACTATTTATTCTTAACTTTCACACCTCTTCTGATTTACAAATATTTAAATTACGATTGTCCGCTTAAGGTCAATTAGTGATATTTTATTTCATTTCGAACCAAGTATATATATATATATATATATATATATATATATATATATATATATATATATATAAGTAGTCTTGTTACGTCCCGGTTTCAGAGTGTATTCCCGATGTTCAGCCAGGTTGCCGAAATGTCCCGGTGAGTGTAAGAAATCCATTCTACGGTCAGTGCTTGTAACGTGTATACCACAATACGTTTTAACCTATATTAACGAAAATCCCTTCAGCGTCCCACATGGAGTTAGATAGATAATGCTGCCAGAGGTAAAATAGGGATTTCACATATACTAGTTACGAAGACATGATATATCAAGTTTCATGGGCGTCCCACAACAAAACAACAAGGAATTTACATATGTTTTGCTGTATGCAGTTACTAATGTGTATATTTAACACCATGACCTTGGCCCAACCAAAAAAAGAAAAAAAGAAAAGAAAAGAAAAGAAAGGAGCGTTTGACGTCTGTATTCTTCTAATGCCTGTGATAATATGAATGTCGTGCTGCTACAGTAGCTGAGATTTGTGTTTGCACTTTGACGTGTTTGTACATTTTATATTTAAAAATGCGAAAAAGATCGAGTACGTACTCTTAAAGCTTGCAAAGTAAATTCTCCTTCCTAAAAATAGGTGCGTGCTGCAGGTCATAAGAGTATAATAACCCTAGGCTAGGTGGATTTGACCTCTGACCTTTAGGCCTGGCCTGGGAAAGTTCCCTGGGGGCCTACACCGGCCTAAGCTAGTATGTTGCCATATGCTCATAATATAGGCTCTAGAAGCAAGAAGAAACATGCCTTCTTCGTCTTCTCACCGTATATTGGCTACTTATTTGGACCCAACGCCCCTCTTGCGAAGCTAAGAAAGGGAGCTTCTCATAGCATTGGGTAGCTATTGTGGACCCCACCCGAACCCTCTGATATTCAGTGTTCGAAGCTTCCCAATTGATTGGTCTTAGTCTTCTCGTCTTGTATTAGATAGCTATTTTAGACCACTTAGCAGCTCTGGCGAAGAGCATACTTATATATTGATTGGCGATCTGACCCCTGAAGTATAGCATATGATATTTATCGTTCGAAGCTTTTCATTTAGAAGCACTATAATGCTTTCAAGTGTTCAATGCACTCTCTCTCTCTCTCTATCGATCTATCTCTCTCTATTTCATCGAGAAATGAACCCGGACTCCCATGTAAGTAAAGATGTGTTAATTAGTATTCAAAGACACTTTTTGCAGATAGGCCAAGTATAACATTACGTTAATCCAGCTTCGAAAAGATGTGTTAATGGTTGTATGTATAATCGAACGCCCGGAGAGAAACTATGAAAACGATGTTGTCTACCATAAAATTAATCCAATTCGAGGTGAACACTACCACTGAGACTCAGTGCCCGCATATAGGGCCTAGACTAGACTTTTATTTCAAAAAAGCTTTGAAATAAAAATATATATCACTTTTGCAGATAGAACAAGTATGAAATTACGTTAATGGTGTGTTAATGGTTGTATGCATTTATAATTGAACAACCAAACGCTTAACAAAGTGATATGAAAACGTAGAAAAGAAAATATGTTTTGCTTTCAACCGGAATCGAACTTAGGCCGTATATAACAAACTTAAAAATAAATAAAAAATACAGCATTGCATTATTATTATTATTATTATTATTATTATTATTATTATTATTATTATTATTATTATTATTATTATTATTATTATTATTATTATTATTATTGGGACTGAAAATGTAGCAGACAACTAACCTTGATTGTAGCTTCGTTGACCTACGATTTAAAGATTCTGTACACAAAATACATTTTGGTGGAAGCTGGGATGGAATTTGGTACTTCACGATTTAGAGTTGAATTAGTTCTTGCATGAAAAAAGAATTTCACGTATATAACACTTTGCGTTGATTTTGTTTAACGACAGAAAGGATCGAATAACTTAATGTGTTAAAATATTTAATGCTTTCTCACCGAGAATCGAACCCGACTTGGCTTAACTAGTATTGCCTACGAGTCTCGGATGTTTCTGTATTATCTCGAATATTATAGGATATGCTATTCATCGTTCGACGCTCTCCATTTCGAATCACTATAATGCTTTCAAGTGCTCAATGCTCGTACCTCCCATCCTTGTCCCTTGGAAACTTCTCATAGAATTGGGGAGCTATTTTGGACCCCCACAGCCCTCGTCCCTCCTGCGAAGCTAACGACAGATGCTTCACATAGCATTGGGTAACTATTTTTGTTCCCCTACCGCCGCACTCCCTCAAGCGTTTCAGCATTGGTTGTATACCAAACTGAAACGGCCCTAGGTTATGAACTGAATCTGTGATATTCAATGATCGTAGCTTTCCACCAGACTGTATGAAATTGACTTTAGTTGCTAAGGTGAATATTGTATTTCATGATTTTTTTGAAAACCGAATATGCAGCTGCAATTTCGAAACACATTCCCATAGAAAACGATGATTAGTATTCAGAATCATGAAACATGCTGTTGCTAAGTGTTAAGAACCCCCATGGAAAACTTTTCGCCCTGGGAACGTTCCCTGGGCGTTGGGTTGCTAAGATGAATATCATAGTTTATGATTTTTAAACCTGTTGGATTCCGTTGATTGGGCATGATCAATTAACGGAAGCTTCTCATAGAATTTCATAATGTTTTGACAAATTAGGAGGAAAATTTGCATCCTCAAGTCCCCTCTCCACCTCAACGAAACCGAACTCATCATCTTAGAATCAATACCACACAGGGAAGTTCATATTCGTTAGATTGGAATTTAGTGTCCTTTTTAGTACCGCATGATTTTTTTTCAAACGTAGGATGAGAATTGAAGACTTGTACGTATACAGCATTTCATATTACATGTATTTTTTGTTGTCGTGAGAAGTACAGTACTTGTTCTCTCCACATACGAACATACATACGTGCGATTGTAGATAAAATGCAATGTCATAGCATTTCCGACTGCGAATGAGTAATATACATATCTCGTTTCTGAGAACTATCCTTATCACATTCTCAGCTGTGATATATTCATTCGTTCTGAGAGAAGTATGACGGCGTTACGTACACCAGCGGGAAAAGCAGTTTTTTATTACTAGTTGTCCTGCACTGTGGCAGAACGCTTACATCCTATGCATGCGGTCCCTAGTTCAATCCCCTAAGAACTAAGCATATGGTGAACAATATCGTGTCCGCGGGTTTTCATGGGCCACTCACACATTCTCATTCTACTCATTCAATCATTCACTTACCTTAATAATCCGTTTCCCTTACTATAATTGGCATAATCGTAGGAAGTTAAACTGAAGTACTTTCTTTTCAGTACCAGGACTACTTGAGGCATGAAACAATAGTTTAAACTGGCCCGTCACATCTCTCTCTTTCCCTTTTCTCTCTCTTTTCATCCTAGCACAAAACAGGTACACGGTGGATCAGTGGCAAAGTGTTAAATTTTCGTGCATGGCGTTCTTGGTTAAATCCAAGTTCACGACTAGCGAACTTTGTGGTGAATAAACATCGTTTGCGTGGATGTTCTCGTTGTTGCAATTTTCTTTTCATCATTTTCATTCATGTCTTATCATTACCCTTTCCTTTGGTCTAACTTGTATAATCGTAGGATGTAACACAGTACATTCGTGTTACCAACAACTTGTTCTTTCAGATGGATACTTAGTGTATAAGAGAAATAATCCGCAATCCTTTTGTACTCGCAGCACAACATACATTATCCATGACGACTTCAAATGTATTATAACGACACTGTTACTTTAAATACATACTAGAATAAAAAAAATTAAGGAAACGATCACAAACACTAAGGTTGTCATGTCAAAACCCTTTTAAGCCTAACCGTCTAGCTTGCTATTTTGGAAATCAGCAGCATGAAATTAAGTGTACTACATTATTTATTTCTTAAACACGTACAACTACCTATCTTGTTGTTAATTTCGCTACGCATTTGCCACTTTTATGAATTCCAAGATTGCAATACGGGATGACAATGTCTGGTTGAACTCTGTAGTTTCACATTTCATTGATAATAACACTCGTTCGTAGCTACTGTGTGCGTGTTTGTTTGTGTGTGTGTGTGTGTTATTACCACACGAAGATATCTGTAGATGTAAAGAGACAGGCTAAGATGATTGTCACTTGTCGTATGCTAATAAAAATCATTATTATAATATGAATGGAGATGTGTGTGTGAGTTTTAGCATTGATAATATCAAACGATAAATTTAAAAGCTTATCATGAATTGTAAATTTTTAAATATTTCATTTAAATTATTAGAAATTCTGATAATACCCATTAAGATAGATAGATAGATAGATAGAGAGAGAGAGAGAGAGAGAGAGAGAGAAAGAGAGAGAGAGAGAGATGAAATCTTTCAGATTAACGTCCCACAAAAATGTCCTTTTTCGCTAAGAGGACACATGATTTAATGTTCAATGCTCTCACTCCGGAAATCGAACTCAGGATCACGTTCACCACAGGTCTGTGTTAGCTATTAGAATCGCTAGGGAAGGCTAAAAAGAAGTTTTGTTACTAGTTGTCATGCACAGAGGCAGAGCGTTTACATCTGTTGCGTGGTGTCCCTAAATGATCCCGAGCAAAGTAAGCTTATGGTGGACAACATCGTGTTCGGGGGTTTTCACGAGTGTTCCTACTGAGTGACGGATAGGGGACCATGTTGCACAGTGGCAGAGCGCTTACATTTTGTGTATGGGGTCCCTAGTTCGACCCCCGAATAAGTTAGCTGTATGGTTTCCTTAGCACAATTGGCATAATCGTGGGACATTAAATAAGTTTGTGGTGGACAACATCGTGTCCGTTGATTGTCTTGCGATACTTTCGCTTCATTCCAGTATATCATTTCACTTACCTTCATCAACCCTCCACCTTAATCTAAAAGATATATTCGTGGGACGTTAAACTGAAAGATTTTATCTTTATCGTTGCACACTTTGTTCTCGTTTAATGTAAATAATATTCTAGAATCTAGTAGTGTTTCTGTGGGTTTTCTCGGGGCACTTCAGTTTCCTCCCACTCTTTCATTACATCAAAAGACTTGCTAGGAAGATCTGAAGCTGAAGTATTGCCAACAAAACGAGAAACTTCACAGCACGAAAAGAGACAACACTCGAATCGACAAGTACATTTTCAGATAAGAAAGTGAATTTCTACGTAGAAATTGAATATGTTGCATTACATATGGAGGAAATCCACCCTTTGGAAATCGAACCCAGGATGACCTCATCACAGGTCCGTTTTAGCTATGAGACCAACGGGGAAGGCTAAAAGAAGTTTTTTATTACTAGTTTTACTTCACAGTGGCAGAGCGCTTACACCTAGTGCATGAGTCTCTAGTTCGATCCCGAACAAGTAAGCTTATGGTGAACAACATCGTGTTGGTGGATTTTCACGGGCTACTGTCACATTCTCATTTAATCTATTATTAAATCATTCATTTTCCTTAATCATCCACGTCCCTTAGCATAGTGGGCATAATCGTGGGACGTTAAACTGAAATATTTTCTTTTCAGTATCGGACCATTTGAGGCATGAACTAACAGTTAAAACTAGAATACAAACAAGTGAAGTGCGTTTAAATTTTAATGCTCTCCCTCCGGAAATCGAACCGAGGACCACGCTCATCACAGGCCCGTGTTAGCTATTAGACCAGCAGAAAAAGCTAAAAGAAGTTTTTTACTACTATTTGTCCTCCTCACTCTGGCTTACTGTACGTTATAGTTTAAAATTGCTTAACTGTACGTTCCAATTGTTTACATTTAACTTTTTAACACTGTAAACTAACTTGCCTATAGGCTATTAAGGATTAGCTACTTCATATATGGATTTAGTTTCTGATGTATTTGAAAGCACGGTTTACCTTTAGTAAATTATGTAATCACGTCATTACATTCTAACCATTTAATATTTATTTCATCACTTGCTTCTTTTTTCGCCCGCTTGAATTGTTATTTCTAGATGGAAATTTAGATATAAGACTGGGCATCGTATAAAAACTCTTCACAGCCGGGAGTAGGTGATGAAACTCTGCAGGAAGGGCCGCTAAGACCGAATTCCGTAGTCTTGCAACCTTCTTAGGTGCAACCAGTACGCGAAAATTGATTCGTTTTTAGTTTGCTTACAAGTATAACATGCGAGTATAACATGTTGATAATTTAGTGAATACCATGATATAATGAGCTTCGAGTCCTCAATTATATGGTCCTGTGCTTTGCAACAAGTTTGACTATTAATATGCTACTGTTTTGACTGAGGAGAAAAGGCTCTTTATTTAGGTGATCAAGAATAAGTAACGGTTTAGATGAATGGTTAGGGTTGTGGTTTCCTACTGGTGCAAGAGTGAACCGAAGTCAAATATTCATATTAATCGATAAATCTTATTGAGCTGAACAAATCACTATTCAATCACAGAGAGGAAAAAGAACTATTTCCAGTTTAAATTTTGATCGTCATTCTGTATAAACGGTTAGAGATAACGATGGTTAAGAGAAAGGTAACAAGCAGTGTAATGACGTAAGAATATGTATCATATTCGTCCTATTCTCTTCACTAAACCTACAAGTGTTAGAAATATACACTTTCACTTACTGCTTCAAATGTTTTTATAGAACAAAACAATTCATCTCTTTTAACCCTCGTTTCAAATTGCAAATGGTAGAAATTGCTGCTGGTTTTAACGTTGATCGTTATAGAGCAAAAACGATATCTAATAGATAACAGAAACAGTTTTGATGTGAATTTGGTTCAGCAAGAATATATTTAAATCTACGATCTTTATTTTTCCAGGGGACCACATCATGTACAAAACTGTTACATTTTAGATTTTAATATTATCACTATATAGCAACAGCGGTAAGATATAACAAAAGAAACTCACTTGGTCTATGTTAATCATCGTTGAGACCATAAAGTGTTAATTTGTACAACTTTCAGTTCGTTTAGAGGATTAACGTATGAGATAATTTTCCCAGATGTTATCCTTTCGCAGATTCTTAACCTTTCATCTGGCTTTAATTTGTCCTTCCAATCCCACAAAACACGTAGCACAACCTTCCTGGATCTCAATGTGAACTTTGTATAGATTATAGAGTTTCTCATCTCTCAGATCATGCTCTTTTGTACGTTATTATAGTAGCTAGCTCAATAGTACAACGCTCACCTCTGTTGCATAGGATCCCAGTTTGATCCCAGGCCAAGTAAATTTGTGGTGGACAACTTCGTGTCAGTTGATTCTCTTGGGATACTTCTGCTTCATCTCATTATATCATTTCAACATTATTCACTTTACCTTAATCATCCTTTCACTTTAGCCTAAAAGAGATATTCGTGGGTCGTTAAACTGAAAGATTTCATCTTAATCGTTGCACACTTGTTTCCCTGTTCAACGTGAATCGAAATTTTACAAACTAGATTTGAAGAGTTAATATTCAAAACAATTTCTGAGAAGAAGATCATAGCGTTAACTTGAGGACACTTAACCTAATTTCATTTACATATGATTCCTCTCCTGACCATATATATAGCAGTCGTATATTTGATATGAGAGATAGAAATGTAATTGTCAATGGGAGCTTATCTGATTCGAAAATAAAATAAAATCTTTCAATTTAACGCCCCATGAATATGCTCTTTAGGCTAAGGGAGACAAATATTTAACGTAAGTGAATGACGGTGGAATTAGAATGTAAAAGAGAGTATTCCAAGAAAACTCATGGATACGACTTTCTTCATCAGAAATCTACTCGTCGAAGATAGAACGAGGGACCCTAAACATTAACCTATCATTGACACACTCTGCCTCATCATCTAGTTCGAGTCATACATTAAGTTGTAGATCCATTTATTACTAGTCTAGGTGCTCAGTTTATAATAAGGACGTCAACGCATCTCTCTTTGTTTCAGGCCATTCTCATAGTTCCTTAAGAAAAAAATTATTACTTTGAGATTCATTTAAACATATGTTAATTAGTTTAAATAACTTTTCTCGGTATTCCAAATTCCTTAAGAATGTTATACAATGTTTCCCACGTATTCGTGTCGTTGGCCTTTCTCAAGTTAATAAATAATTGATGTGCCTGTATATAGCTTTAGCACTTTTTAGTTGTAAAATTAATTTAATAAATCTTTGTACCCATGATAAGCAAATTTTCTCATTACACTCTCCGTTGACTTACTTAGTTGCAAATTTAATTATTTATTCAATTCAGCTTATTCTTATTTCGTTTAGGATTTACTTTCTATGTGATCAAAGAAATGGCATTTGTTCGCGTGATTTGTTAAGACATCATGTTCTCAGAATATGCTCAGCAGAATTGATGAGCTTGAAATTTTCAATCATGTGTGAATGTGTTAAGTTTTTTGTCTCACGCACGAGAGTGCTTCATTATATACGCAGACAGTTAAGAAAGGTATCCTGTGAATTCTTAAGACAATGAGAACAAGCTGATTTAGTGATCATACATATACATTACGTCTTGGAGAGAGAACACACTATCTTTTCTTCTAGAGAGAGACTTGTCGTTTAGATCTATTAGTGAAAGATGGCATCGTCAATGAATTTATTAACTAAACTTAATGCACCGTCGTTAGTATCTTTTACAAAATTACAGTACCTAGAAATTAATAAAACCTATTGTATTGTAGACTGCAAATTAATTACAACCGTATACGCAAAGAAGGTTAGTGTGACATTTGAAGCAGGGCAAAAAGTGATTTTACCAGGAGGCTTTACTGAAAAAAGTAGAAGCATTTCATGGTGCATTATTATCACATTTTCAAACCGGAAACGCATGTTTAATATACAAAAGAAAAATGTTAATTTAACCGGTCTTAGCATGTACGATATTGAAGTCCTTGAGTTGGTCACAACCACTGATGAAAATTTTCCGATTCATAAAAATACACTCCACTTATTCCTCTATCGTTGTTTAGCCGTGATGTAAGGTGGGAAATTTTCTTCTATATTTTTCCGGAATATTTTTCGTTCTTAACAAATATCAGTGATCAAGTTACAATTCCTCAGTATTCATGAAATTGATTGAATTCATGTATAGAAATGTTAAAAAGTGAAAGATCGTTTAAAGTAAGTTATCTGAAAATTTTCATGGCTCACACAATTTTCAGTACTGTGTAGGAACATGTGAAACGCTCTTTCCTGAATCGAAAAATTGTCTGTCCTGTACAGTGATGAAAAGTTTCCGGAAGATTTTGAAACGGAAAATTTTCCGATTCATAAAAACATACTCCACTGGTTCCTACATCGTTGTTTAGCACTGATGTGAGGTGTACAATTTTCTTCTATATCTTTTCCGGAAACTTTTTCGTTTTTAACAAATATCAGTGATCAAGTAACAGTTCCTCAGTATCATAAATTGATTTTAATCATGTATAGAAATGTTAAAAAGTGAAACATCTTTTAAAGAGTCTGAAAATTTTTATGCCTCACACAATTTTCAGTACTATATAGGAACAAGTTAAACAATTTTTCGTGAATCGAAATAATTTCTGTATTGTATGGAAAAATGGAAGAACTTTTTATGACTCGGAAAATTTCCATCATTTCGAAGCAAAAAGTAACACTCGTACTCGATTGTGATAGGTGGTACATATCTTAGCTACATACCAAAAAAATAAACGCAAAACATCGGTGCGTCTGATAGCACCAACGGTACATTTGATAGCACCAACTTTTTAAACTAATCCAAAAAATCAAAATAAGTTAATAACCGTTGAAAAATGAGGCATTTAAAACTTTTTTTTTGAAATATCCGGAAAAATACAAAACGATTTTTTTTTTAAAAAAAGTTGTAACAAAAGTTGTTCGTTGTAACAATTTCATTGAAGAAAAAAGAAGCTGGTAGTCGATTGGATAGGCAACTATTGCAATAATTGGTCTTCGTTAAATTTTTTACCAGTTGCCTATTCAGTTAAATTGAAATGGAGGGAAAGAATATAGAATTATAAATAGTATTTTATTTATCGGATATCACCAAACGTTTTCTGTAATAAATTTATTCTGGAACTGGATAAAATAACGACCGATAGGCAAGAAGTGGTAAGTGTTCAGGGAAATGGAATTCTATACAAAAAAAACTGTGCTACTACGTTCAGATTATCACTTTATGATTAGTGTTCTTGAATGATTTTTCCTCAATTTTTGAGAATTTACAACAATCCGCGAGTAGTTTAAAGATATTTGTGATTTTGAAGATATAGAGTGGCAAATGAAATTCAACTTCTCATAGAGGAAGGGAAAGTACTTGCAATACTTTTCAGGTCTGACTTTTTTACTTTGAAATATTATCGATACAAAAACTATATTGAGTGGACTAAAATGTACATATCTTAGCTGCATACCAAAAAAATAAACGCAAAACATCGCTGCGTCTGATAGCACCAACGGTACATCTGATAGCACCAACTTTTTAAACTAAGTCCGACTGTTGACACTTGCCCCACCCATGGGGTAAGTCGCAAAACCATGTGGGGTAAGTTGGAACAATCGAACTTGGTTTAAATCTAGTTCCAATCTAGATATAAAATCTAGTTTCGATCGGCACACGATCAATAAGACCTCTTCTCACAATTAATATGCAGTCTTCTTCTTCATCCTTTTTTTCATACGGTTCTTCACGAAACAGATACAATATTTTGTGGAAGGACTTGAGAATAAATTCTTATTAGCTACTGATTTCACATTTCCGACTTTTTTGACACTTCTTTTCTATTTCGATAGCACTATTTTCTGAAGTGTGAGAATAGCACATCTCTTCCTTTTTCGAGCTATCAGTTTTTGAGGTCCAGCTTTTGGATAGGACCATACAAATCCAGGTTTGTCTGGAAGACTACTCGACTCTGGTATTTGATCATCTGAAGGATTCTGCACTATGTTATTAGATTCGTTTGCAGGTGATCCATGACGCTCACTTTCACTTGCAGTCTGAAATTCTAACTGAGAAGATGAGGGGAAACAACTACTACTTGGCACTACAACCATAAGCCATCACTGTTGTTTTACAATAATAATAATAATAATAATAATAATAATAATAATAATAATAATAATAATAATAATAATAATAAAAACGACAGTAATAACAACAACAATCATAATACTCTTTGTTTTATAACCAACATCAATTCTGCATATAACAATGCTTAACCGGCAAAAATATATTTTTTAATGCCATGGGGCATGTTGCAACAGATGTTGCAATTTAGCCCATCGACATGTTTGTACACAAAACTCTCCTCGCCACTAAATAACACGGGAACAGAAATATAATGTAGTTGTAGTTCAGTTGTGATACTATTTGGACATCACATATTATTTACTGTTGTCAGATATGTGCAAGATGTAGTAAAGAAAGACAAATGTTTAAAAAATACAGCACGTTTGGACTTCCGTTGCTAAACTGATCACGAGAGACCTCTTCCGTTTCGTGTTCAAACACGCCACAATACAACGCAGTGGAGCCAACGCTAAAGCAGTAAAAGCGCTGTTGAAACGTATCCCCTGTTGCAACGTGCCTCAACTTCCCCTATTTATTGTGATTACGGCGATAAGTTGTATTATTATGAGTCCCATTTGAGTGAGTTTTCTGTACCAATTAATGCTCTTTAAAGTTGCTTTATTGGTTCATATTTACTTATTTTGGAATAAAAATCATAAATTCATTGTACAAGCACGAAATTCGCTATGGAAGAGGTTATGTTTAGATGCGGAAAACTTTGGTATTGAGTTTGTATTTGAACATTTGTAAGCTCAAGGTTATTCCATTAAATTCTTATTTTGCCGTGAACCGATTTTGAGTTTTTTTAAAAATTGTTCTATAAATTTATTGAGCTTAAATTCCTGGATTTTCTTCACTTAACAAAATATACGTTATTTTTCATTGCATATTTCAATAGCGATATTGGATGATTTATTATTTTATTTTAATATTAATTGTGTGTATGTACCTTAACAGTACATTTCCAATGGCGATATTTTGTGTGGGAATATTTTTAACCCACCACTCAGACTACGTTACACAAAATACTTGTTGCAATTATATTTGTGCACTGTACAAGTTTCAATAATAGTTTGTTGTACACATTATACACTGTTATAATTTACTTTAATTTTTATAAACTTCGGTTTTAATTATTATTTGATAAGAATAGTCAAAATAATGGCGATAATTTGAGACTAAGTTGACGTATGAAAATCGAGATAGTACATTAACGAAAGCCATAGACGCGTCCTTCCTAATCCGACTTGAGTGCCTTGAGTTAGTTGACTTTTCTGTAGTTATTGTTCATAACGGAACCTGAGCATTCAGAAATATCTTATCCAGGTCGGTTAATGTTAAATGGTTTTCCTAATGGCTCGCACGGACTTTTTGTACAGAGAACTATACATACTTGTAATCAGACTGACGAACAGTCCCAATCGTCTTTTGGAGCTATTTATACTAGTCCTTTCCTGGGAACAGAGGGTGACGATAGCAGTTGTTTGGTTAGTAGCGATAGCTTTACGGGGCAGGCTTTGATTGATCGTGTATGTGTGGACATAGAGCCAAAGGTCATTCACGCGAGCTCTTTAGATGGTTTGGCTGATAACAACCCACTCAGGATTTCATGCGAATCAGCCGTTTTGAAGTCGAAGGAAAATGAAAGCGTTTGTTCTTTAGCCTTTAAACCTTGGAGAATTATATATGCTGATTCACGTGTAGAGAATTTATTTATGCCTTTTAATACTAATTTAGATAAAGTAACTATAGGTATTGCTTCGGGTAGTTTTATGTAAACAAATCTCTATTTGTGTTATTCAAGATCACTATGTATTATTTCAATTTCTATTGTCAGTTTATAAAATATCTAAATTATTTTTTTTTCCTAATGAAAGCATTCTCATGGCAGCTATATGAAAAGCCATAGGTAACTTCCATAGCGAATTGTTGAATATTTTTACTTACTCACATGATTGGTTAAGAACAACTTTCTTTATTTAATAAGCTAGTAACACCTATAAGACGTAAATTTATTCTTAATTCATATGTGAATTACTTACAACTTCCATCTGAGAATGCAGTGGAATATGTCAACAGGATCATGGATAGTTATGCAATTCGTTATGAGCAATTTAAATGACAGTGCTGTGAAACACGTTTTATTGCCCGGGCTAAATCCAGAAATCGTATATGAAGTTTTTGGTTATTCCCGCCCGAATTCCCTTTCGAAATTAGTAAACATGATCAAGCAATTTGAACTCCATCGAAAGAATGTACGTATTGATTCCGCATTAGTGCAAAGTGAGACTGGTGATAAATTTTTAAAGGGTAAATCTTATAAATCTACCCTAAAGTGTTATGAGTGTAATGGCCCTCATCCAGTGGCAAATTGTTGGATTCGTAAGCAACAGATATTACATAAGAAACTAGTATCTCAACAGAGTAGTAAACAATTTAGTCAAATTTCTACGAATATGTCAATGCAGAAAAACTAAGTTAAAAATAATAAATAATCTGTTATTCAAGTTATGACAGCGGGTGAACAGGGCTCGCCTTCTGGTGCTAGTGAACAGAGGACGTCAGTTCGTTCCATGAGTAGTGAAGATTATAAGATTGTAGGAAATAAGGGTAAGAAACAGACACCTATCAAAACTGGTTTAACTGATCGAAAGAAGTTGGTTGCTACATTTATATCTGCGTATATTTTGGATGTAAATCTTATCGGTGGTTTGGACTCGTGTAGTACTGTGTCATTAATAAACAAGGAACGTTTCTTGCAATGAAACTCGAAACAGGTATATCCTGTGTGAATCTTATCTGATTACTTCAGTGGTGGGGAGTGTATCAAAAGATAATAAAACTAGACAGTGCTGTTTATGTTCCGCTACGTTTTTGGCGTCAGGTTTATGAACTTAAGTTTTATTTGGTTTCCAACTTAGAACCTGTTTTTATTATCGGAATTAACGAACTAATAGCTATTAAAGCCACTATTGATTTAAATAATAATAATTTAAAATTAGATTTGGACAGTGTGTGGTGGCTTTTCGTTATAATACGCCTTTTCCATTTTCTACTGAAATTAACTTCGATAATCCAGAACATGATGATGTTAATAATTTGGCAGATTACATTGAGTCACAAACTAATTCATCACAAATGTTTGTACGAGATGATTTATCCTATTCGTTTAATGGAAATCCAAATCATAACCAAATGGACTGAAATGGACTCCAATCCAAGAGCGTTTATTGGGGTGGGGCTTTTAAAATGGAACCGAGTTCCGGAAGTTGCAGTGTTGCCAGCCATTCTGCAAAACAGTTATCATCTTTATTCTACGAGACAATTAATAAGGAGTCAAGGGAACCTTCAGTCAACATTGGTCCTCATCCTATGGAACAGGATCCTACGTTACAAGAGTATGTAGATGGTTTGGATAAAACTTATAATACTGTATTTAATAATGTTGTAGGTGGAGTTAAAATCTTCGAGCATAATATTTTGTTAAAAGACTATACACCTATTAAAAATAATGCATACCCTGAGAAATGGGTTGCTCGAAAACAACTTGATGTTAGTAGATGAGTTATTAGAAAATAAAATAATCCAACCTAGTACTAGTAATTATTCCTCTCCTTGTTTCCTGGTGGGAAACAAGGATGGTTTCAAACGGCTAGTAATGAATTATATCGATCTTAATCGTAATGCGATTTTAAATCCTCAGTATACACCTAGAATCGAGGTCATTCTTGCAGAATTATCAGGTGGCGTGGTGATGTCAAGATTAGATATAAAGAAAGCGTAATATACCCTTAAATTGAGTCCAGATTAGGGCTGTGCGATATGTCGATATATCGATATCGTTGATATCGATATCATCTTATATCAATAATCGATATCGCAAAAATATCGACGTCGATATATCGACATCGTCGATATTCGATATCGATATCCGATATTTTCGATATCGATATCTGATATCGTCGAAATTCGATATCGATATCCGATATCGTCGATATTCGATATTGGTGTTTCACACTTCCTCCAAAAAATTGCGGCGGGTTTTGCTTTTTATATATATAGCAGCTGCATTTGCATTTCTTAACCGAATGAAACCAAACTGCACGATACTCGTATGAGTCAGAAAAGCGCCCCGTTTCATGAGTGAAAATGATGTAGGGCTTGAGAACTATGCTTCCCAACATTCCATGTTAATATTTAATTTACACTTTTGACTTCATTTCTTAACAGAATGAAGCCAAATTTACAGAGGATTAGTATGGGTTAAAAATGTGGTTCCTTTTGAAGATAGTCCAAATCGGCGGTGGGGTAGGGATGTTTCTACGTCTACTTAATCCACCTAAATATTGTATATTTAACTTATATCGGCTACACTTCTTCACCGAATCAAACCAAACTTTGTGCAAAAATTGTATTGGGCAGAAATTATGTTCCTTTAAAAGATGAAGCCAAAACCAGTGCAGAGCCGGTGAGCTATGCCCTCCATAATATTTCTGACCATGGCTGCATTCCTTAACCGAGTCAACTTGATATCCTCACTACAATTAATGTTTGTGCTGTATTGCCATTTCGAGTGAAACATCAAACGCCTGTGCTAAAATTTGCTTAAATCTAAACAGACAGTGAAACAAGAAATTACTAGTTTTTTGTGCAAAGTAGTAATTTTCCGTTTATTTGTATGTGGCTACTAGATGCAAGTTGAGCCACGTAACTCAGCCCACTAAAACAAACAAAAGCCTCCATTCTGTCATTTCACTGCACAGACCTACATATTCTCTTTATGTAGTATAAACACCTTCCTATTTCTTTGGATTTGCTTAAGTATTAGAATATGCATTATTAGGTGCACTGTTATTAGGAATGATTTAGAACCTTTCTAAATTGATTTCATAAGCAAAACTGAATAATGGTATAAACTTTAGCGTAAATTTAATGAAAACATGAACACTTTTAGATATGAGTTTGCACAAAACCAATAACAAGAAATCTCTTAAGTTCATGTGGGAGATGTCACGTCTTTGCGTAAAGCTCTTTAATACAAAAAGATTATCAATTTAATAATAACATGAAAGAGATCTCGATTGATAGTGTGCTTTTTTTTAATTGGATATTAACATAGAATACTACAAAAGAATAAGTCCAAGTGTTAATTTGTAAAGCCAACGGATTAACTTAGAAGAACACAAACACATATCACACATACAAAGAAAAATGAACAATAACTGTCTTGTTTAGAAATATGCCTATTAGCACTGTTTTCAACTAAAAATGTATGATGCATTGAAGTTCATGACACTGCTATTTAGGAACGAGCTCTTTTATTCATAGAAAGAAAATCAGTTGTTTCGCATTTTCTGCACTAACTGTAAGTGATGTATGAGAATCAGTTACGATATTGCATCCACAACAGTGTTGCGACACTTGGTACAATTGTACCAAATTCAGCCCTTTTTGCCATTCATCGGCCCGTTGGTACCACGCTGGTATTTTCAGCCCCTTTTGTGAAAAAGTTGGTACAATTCTACCCAATTAAGCCCCATTTAATAAATACTTTTAAAAGTGTTAGTAAGACTTTTCTTACATCTCACGTTACTCATACTGTGTGTTGGACTTTAAAAAAAACTGTTGAACATTCATTCTGTAATATTACACTGCATAACGCTACGGACTTTGTGTGGATAATTCGTTATTCGAACTATGTCAAGAAACAATTTACGCTAGATGGGCGTATCCGCGCCGCACATGAAAGAGACGAGGAAGGAGCAGTGTGGTGGAAATTTTAGCTTGAAATCTTGAAAACAAAAAGTAGCACAATATTCTTCTTACAGTTATTATCCTCCTTCGGTTGTGAAATAAGCGAGAATAAAATGCAATAATTTATATTTTAATATTTTATTATAAGGTACTGTTTACTCACGAACTGGGAGATGATTGATTTGTTCCTCATTTTGATTTATTGGTCACTTTGAAATAGATGCGCTTTTGCTTTCCTTACAATACATACCGATGATGATAACTGTTTTGCCTTGTAATATGCTGCCTCTGTTATACTCCCTTCGTACGAGAAAAGTTCCATCTACTTCAGCGGTTGTTCGGAGTCCTCCTATTTGGATGTTTTTAAAAAAGTAATTTTTAAAAGAACACTTTCTTGATTTGGACTCAGAAGACGGGGGGGGGGGGGCTTCAGAACATGTTATAAAGCCTCTTTTAGTTTCATGTTACAGAGCCATGTATTACACTGGTATACAATAATATATTCAGCCCTTTTGTTTCAATTTGGTACTATTTTTCAGACCACTCCAGAGCCAGGACTGTGGCACACTGATCCACAACTAAATACTCTATCCGATAGAACGCTGGTACCTACACAAATACTTACGAGTCAGAAGAGCTAATTTTGGAAAGTCACTGTCATGAGATTTCCTCCAGTGAAGGAGGTTTTCTTCCATATCTGTAGGCAGTGGTGCTATTCTAACTTTTGGTGACTGGTTACATATAGGGTGGGCCATTTTAATCAATCCACGGAAATATCTGAAAAATAATAAAACATAGAAGAAATGTTTGAAGTGCACGTTATATATTGCTAAGGGAGAAAACCAATTCCGCCAAAAGTACCCCTCCCCGCCCCCCGTAAATGGGGAAACGGGGTGTAACTTTGAAATATCAAATGGGAACATGGGTCGAGTAATACCTCGTTCGAAAGGGCTTGAAAAACTAAGTAACGCTGTGGAAAAAGATGTTTCATATGGAGCACCAGTTTCAAAATGGCCGCCATGATATGGTTCGAAAAGTGCAGTACCCGTAGTATGAAAACCATGGAACGTAAATGAATGGAACAAAATTGAAAAACGGAAATATCATAGGGCATATCGAATGATGTGATCCCTATGATCCCAGCGGCCTCCCTGAATGGGTCTTGTAGGCTAACTTCAAAATTTCAATGTCCGACCGGACAACGGTTCGGGCGTACGCTTTACCTACCCAATGCTGTTTGGAAGGCAGACTTCATGAATAGAGAATTGGTGCACTGAGTTAATGCGGATGGCTACATTTACATTTTGATTAACTATTAGTACTCATGTAATATTGTGAGCTTGAGGGACGAAACGGTGTGTACGTATATCCCCGAAATGCTTTCCGAATAACCAGCACGCATTGCATAAAAGTTTCTGTGTAGCCCAGTAAATAAAGGACCGCGAGCTGAAATAATTTAGAAAAAGCTGAAAATTTTAGGATTTGTTTTTCATGTGATCTTAAATGAAATATCAAAAGTCCCCTAAAATCCCGTGTGCGCTTCATCCTCAAAATGGCGGTCAAAGATGGCGGTCGTCCGGAATGCGCATGTCTCCCGATTTTAGCTTGTAACTCTGAGACTATTTAAGATATTCCAATTCTGTAAAAGCATTTTCGTTCTAGAAGCTCTAATCTATAACTTTTCTTAATACTTCTTTCTCGTAAAGTTTGACACAAAGCTACCATTTTCCATTAAAGTATAAAGTGATACAGTTTGAAAGTCCTGCTCTTGGATTGGTTGTAGAAAATCTCCAAAACCGTTAGGAATTCGCAAACAATGCTAGGAATAGTTTCGATTGAATATTTAATTAGCTTGGTTTTAAAAAAAGAATCATCTAAATCGGAATACAATTAGTCGAGAAATTCGACGTTTTTGAAAAATATACGTGGACAGAGCTGCCTTCTTGTTACCCAGTTGTCCATACTGTGTTCCTTTAAATCTCCTTTTTTTTCCTTTTAGTAGCAGAAATTAAGTATATATGTATATATATATTCAGTAGACTCACCCTTAACATCATTGGCGTAACAGCTGGTAGTCTATATATTTTTTATGTTCTAAACATACATCAATTTTAAACTAATGTGGTTCATAGTGGTATGAAAGTAAACAGCAAACCCCTGCCTTCTTATCTCAAAGAATGAAGCAAACAAGAAAAGAAAAGCAGATCATGTCTAAAAATAGAAGCATCAACAATGCATTCGTATCGCGTCTACCTAGAAAGAAGCAATTCCTTCATTGGAAAAAAGTTGCTCCCGAGGATCTACAATCATTAAAATTTTTTGTTGCAAATGTAACTAGAAGTAAGAAAGGTGATTCAAATATGTTATCTCGGATGCATATCATGATCTGCCATTCAATTATTTCAATGTGTCGGCCTCGTACGTTTATATCACCAATCCATCTAGCAATTGGTGTTTACTGTTTGCGATACTATGGATTTCGTCAATATATAGATAGATATATTTGCATAGTTTTGAAATATCAGCCAGCTACGCTGAAGTAAGAAGATATGCATATTCTGGAATGTGTTCTATTATTCCAATCCAAACCGATCATTCTCAAAATTTGATTCAGTTTGTTTTTGATAATGCAGCGAGAACATTAGATGGTCACGGTACTTTCCACAGTATGGGTGGGATTAAAATATGCACACCTAAAATAAATAGACAAGATTTACGTATAGAACGTGCTGCACTGCCTTCAGCAGTTATATATCCGCTCTTGCTAGAAGGTATATTAAATTTTATAACAAACCAACAAACAATTAACTTTTAAATATTGAAATAAAGAGTTTGATACCGGCAGAAAATATGATATGATCAAAATCACTATCTCAAATGATAGGTAAAACCTTTGGTAGCGTAGTTCTAAAAAGAAAAGCGAAGGTTGTGTGTCTGCGACAAGCAATACAATTAATATTAGGAAGGAAGCTGTTACCATCAGCTCACTTTAATTGTTCAGCCGATTTGCTGCGGTATTGCAATCATATGAATTGATGCATTATTTTTTAAAATATAAACTAGCACCTTATCTTCCCTCTTTGTTTGATGAAATTTCAATTAGAAAAACTAGAAAATCTGTACTTGTGAACATTGTAGGACCTATAGAACCCTGTATGAAAATTCTATCAGAATTGAGTTACGTTGTAGACGGTGGTTTCTTACTTCATGCGGTTGTTTGTCCGATATTAACATATGCAAATACTTCTGAAAAATATGTACGATGTATACAGAAACACATTTCTCCGTGCAGAGCTGCAGTTTTTGATGGCTATGCAACAGGCAATAACACCAAAAATGTTGAACGACAGAGAAGAGCAATGTCAAAGATGTCTCTACAATCGCATTTGATGAAAATACGAAAGTAACCACTGAGCAAGCACTGAACTCTGAAAATAAAAGACGTTTGATTGATTTCTTCAAAACCCACTTTAACTCTTCAAGCATTACAGTGTACGAAACTGAAGGAGATGCAGATGCTCTGATTGTCGGCACAGCTATTAATCTAAGTAAATAAAACACTTTTGTTGCTGTAGTAGTAGGAACTGACTCTGACTTATTGGCCATCTTAATTGCTCGAACACAGTGTACTTTGTGCTGACACTACAGTGTACTTTGTGAGGCCGAAAACAAACAAAATTGAATAGAAATGCTTCCACATTGGCAACATCCAAAGGAAACTAGAGTCACTGAAGGACATCTTTCACAGGGTGTCTTCATGCTATCGCAGGGTGTAACACATCATCATCTTTTTTCAACAAAGGCTGCCATCAAAATTCTTCAGAAGCAGCAAGAACTATCTAAAGCGGTCACAGTCTTCCACCACCCAATTTAGATCCACAAACAGTCATTAAAATAGGAGAAAGATTGGTTACGCGGTTGTATGGAGAACACAATCAAATTTCTTTAGACGAACTTTGATATAAGCCTACAACAGGATAATGACTAGAAAACAATCCTCAAAATTCAATTTGGCAAATTTCCCTCTTACAAGTGCTGCTGCCTCTCAACACAGTGTATGTGTTTACCTTCAAGTACACCAATGATTGGGGAATGATTTGAACCCAACAAAATGGGGGTGGCAATTAATAGAAGGTAAATTGTTTCCAGTGGCAATTAATAGAAGGTAAATTGCTTCCAGTGGCAATTAATAGAAGGTAAATTGCTTCCAGTGGCAATTAATAGAAGGTAAATTGCTTCCAGTGCAATAAACTTAAAAGCTGCTTCTGACAATCTACTGAACCTATATCTTGCCCATGTAAGATCAGAACGCAGAAAGACTGTGACAGCAAATGTGAATATAGAAAGGCAGGGCTGGCTTGTTCCAAACTTCCTTTCAATTGTCGGGGAAATATTTGTTCAAATATGTTAATTCCTGACGACTCTGAAGACAATAAAATTTTCATGTATGTAATACATATTTTTAAAACTTTTCACTCCCTTTTTGACTATCTACAACGAAGAATCTACTGTACAAGGAGTTCAAATGAGATGTAAAAACGGATACTTAATTTTCAACAATGGTGGCTCGTTGGTGTGTAATTAGTGAGGCACACTACATAACTGTAAGTTGGGTTGTGTATCTACAAGTAGACTCAATGCAAATTGACCATTTGGTATCCTTAGTTATTCCGTGTGCACCACCGGTTGCATAACGAACCACTACTGTTTTCAATGTACTTAAAATTATATTACTCTTAACAAAATTTACAGAATAGGGCTTTTATTTTTGATAATAAAAGTGCTTTTTACAGAATTAAAATATAATAATCCCTTTTCTAGCTGTTAGTTTCTTTTTTTTGGGGGGGGGGACATGTCGGACAAGTGTCCTCTTAGGGCGCCAAATTGGTATGAAATTCACATAGGTTCTATGACAGTTTTGAAATTTCAGTTTGGAATCCAAGGCATGAATGCCATAAATCCAGCACAACTATGAGTTCCGAAACTTTAGGTGCTGGAATAATAGCGATTTTTATCCAACTACTTTTAATTAAAAACATCGAATTTCTCGACTAATTGTATTCCGATTTAGATGATTCTTTTTTTAAAACAAAGCTAATTAAATGTTCAATCGAAACTATTCCGAGCAATGTTTGCGAATTCCTAACGGTTTTGGAGATTTCCTACAACCAATCCAAGAGCAGGACTTCCAAAATGTATCACTTTATACTTTAATGGAAAATGGTGGCTTTGTGTCAAACTTTACGAGAAAGAAGTATTAAGAAAAGTTATAGATTAGAGCTTCTAGAACAAAAGTGTTTTTACAGAATTGGAATATCTTAAATAGTCTCAGAGTTACAAGCTAAAATCGAGAGACATGCGCATTCCGGACGGCAGCCATTTTTGGCCGCCATTTTGAGGATGAAGCGCACACGGGATTTTAGGGGACTTTTGATATTTCATTTAAGATCACATGAAAAACAAATCCTGAAATTTTCAGCTTTTTCTAAATTATTTCAGCTCGACACCCTTTTTGGGCCTTTATTTACTGGGCTAGTGGCGATGGAGATTAGCAAATTCACACGTTTGTAAGTTCCAGCAACTGCATTATTCGACAACATCTTTCGTATAACGTTCCTTCTGTTTTCGCATCAAATCATACTCAGCGATACAGATATGCGTTACCATTCAATAAAATTTCACCCTTTTTAGTCACTACAGCGTCATTCTTACAAACAAATGTTTCAACTTACACCATACCTATTTGTAGCGTAGCCTTAATTAGCGAATTAAAGTAGAGTTCTCATTTGAACTTTCACAGCTAGTTTCCACCCCACTCACATACAGAGCGCAAGGAGAGATTATTATGCAGGACTTGGATTTCTCTCTATACATTATGGCACTTTTACTCTAACATTTTTATCTCTGTTGTATCATTCTCGAGCCTTGGAACACCTCCGTGGCTTCCCTATTTAATTTTCGTTATTTTCATTTATCTGTAATCGCATTCATACTATGGGCACTAGAAGTTTTCTTAGACACAGTCACCATGTGTTGGCGATCATTTTGAAAACGGTGTCTCATGTCGAAAATATTCTTACAGAATCTGTTTGATATTCATTTGTCTATGTAATGTGATGTTACTCGCTTCAAGTTGCTATTTGAAATTTTCAAGTTGGCTCCGGATACCTTTCAGTTGGCCCTAGGAGTCTGCCCGACAACACCTCTCGATGTGCTTTACGTCAGTTACCTACTCTAGTTTTTCTTCTGTTGATTTATCTCCAATCGCTTTCATTCTATGGGTACTAAACCTTTTCTCTGACACGGATACTATGTTTCGGCGGCCTTTTGAGAACACTGCCATTTCACCTCAATAGTTTTCTCTGCAAGATGTTTGATTTTGCAGAATTTATCGAACGAAGTACCACTCGACTCATGTTACTATTTGCAATTTTGAAGTTAGCCCCCAAGACCCCTTCAGGGACACCACTGGGATCATAGGGATCACATCATTCGATATGCCCTATGATATTTACGTATTTCAATTTTGTTCCACTCATTTACCTTCCATGGTTTTCATACTAAGGGTGATGGAGTTTCCGAACCATATCATGGCGGCCATTTTGAAACTGGTGCTCCATATGAAAGATCTTTTGAAACAGCGTTACTTAGTTTTACAAGACATTTCGAAAGAGGTATTACTCGACCCATGTTCCCATTTGACATTTCAAAGTTACTCCCCGTTTCCCCCAATTACGGGGGGCGGAGAGGGGTACTTTTGGCGGAATTGGTTTTCCCCCTTAGCAATATATAACGTGTAATTCAATCATTTCTTCTATGTTTTATCATTTTTTAGATATTTCCGTGGATTGATTAAAATGGCCCACCCTGGGATACATAGAAAGATATCTCTCTCCAGTGGCGTAACGAAGGGCTTGGGGTCCACCGCGCAGATAACGTGGAATGGGGCCCCTTTTCTACGTCCTACATCACGATTTGGGGGCCTCGTGATGACTTGGGTCCCCCGCAATGCAGGGTCTTCGGGGCCCTTTTTTACGCCCCTGTCTCTCTCCCTCTCTCTTAAGAAGCAAATCACACAAGATAGACAAAGGCAATTTTTTCACTGGATACCACAAGTGTCAAGCAAAGACCTACACTGCAACCTAATAAAAGGTGTTGTGACGAAATTAGGTCGCACTGAGAATATCTTGGAAACGAAATATACAAAATAGATGTTTGTCAAGAAGTATTGGAAACACCTTAACCCAGCAACGGATTAACAATTATTGATAATGGTATGTATGTGTTTCAAATTTAAATAACCCTCACCACTGCACTCATGTGATCCTAGTTTTCATTCTTGATATCTAACCAGCCCATTTAAAATTAAGAAAAAATCGCTTATACCTTATTCTGAGAGATCATATATCTAACCCTGTAGCTGTAAGAATTTCTAAGAAAAAAGCTAAACAAACTGAAACTTGCTTGTTCTTGGGTATAACTGGACAAAATTTACTGTTATGTCTGAGCATAACAAACGGTTTAGCAAACTCGAAATATATTAACAACCTGTTCTAGCAAATCGGTGCGAACCGGCTGAATAGCACCACAGTCTGTAGATGGCACTGAAAGATATGCATCGATTTTCTGTTGCAGTGAGGCATCAAAGGATTAGCACAAAAGAGAAACGGGGATTCCCTGATTTTTGCTTTTGTTGATTGGGTACGTCATTCGTCCATATCTGAAATGAAATTTTTGAGTTTTACGTCCAACGATTATGCCGGTTAGGCTAAAGGAGATGGTGATAATGAGAAATGAATGAAAATGGTGGAATTAATAAAGTGGGAGGAAGCGGGGAAACCCCGAGGAAAACCACGCAAAGGTGTTTGCCACCACAAAGTTCACTTGGCGGGAGCAGGGTTTGAACCCGGGACCTCATGCACCACAGGTGAACGCTCTACCACTGAGCCAACGCGACCCCTATCGTCCATATCTGGATCAAGTATTGTTTGTGCGTCAGCTTAAAATGCAACTCACGCACGTGTTATGTTATAGAAACAACTTATCTCTCTCCCAAACGCATACCGCTACACGTGCACATTCACAAATGCACATACATGAAATAAACACCTACACGCAAATAAAACACGCATATTCTATGTCATCCTGTTTTATTATTTCCGCAATGATAACCAATATGATAGCTGGGAAAGAAATTAAATGACTATTTTTATTAACTTTTTCTGAGGAAAGAGCGGTGGATTAGAAGGAACACAAGTCTGTTTTCTGTGACTAACAAGTATTCTGAGATATCCCCCATTGAAACGTTTTGAGACCAGATTGTCTGTATCAACATGAATATTCAAGACCAATCAATATGTTGAATATCCATATTTGATGTAGTCGATATAAATATTGGATGTTGTCGATATCGATATTTGATGTCGATATCGATATTCGATATTCGAAATTATCGATATTGTTGATATCCGATATTCGATATTGTCGATATCAATATTCGAAATTGTCGATAGCGATATCCGATATTGTCGATATCGATATCGATATTGTCGATATCGATATTTCTATTCGATATCGATATCAGAAAAATATCGAATGTCGATATCGAAATTTCGATATCGCACAGCCCTAGTCCAGATTCTTACAAATATACAGTCTTTCTTACACATAGAGCACTTTTTGATTTTCGATATATCATATTTTTATTACCTTCATGATCTTTTGTATTAAGTAAGATACTGACTGACATATTTTATTTAATGAAAGATCAGTGTGTCATTTTGATGATCTCATAGTAAAATCATCTAATATAGAAGCTAATAAATAAACTTTAGAAGCTGTATTTAAAAAAATAACTGAAAATGGTTTGACTGTATCTTTGAATGAATGCTCTTTTTTCAAGAGAGAATATCATTCCTAGGACATATAGAGACTGGAAACATTTGTATGGATCCGGCTAGACTAGAGGTAATCTGTAAACTACCAGCTCTAAAAGGTAGAAGTAGAGTTATTGCTCTCTGTTATTTTGCACAATATTACAGTAAGTATATATCTAATTTTCAAGAAATAGTAGAGCCTATTTTCTGATTAAGATCTCCAAGGCTTCCTTTTTATTGGGATAGAGAACAACAAGAATCTTTAAACAAATAAAAAGAAATATTTGTGAGTTATATTGTGCTTAAATTACCAGATTTAAATGGTAAGTTTGTAATTACATCAGACTCTTCCATGCGTTCTCTTGGAGAAACGTTGTATCAGTATGATACAGAAGGTAACTTAGTACCAATAGCGTTTTTCAGCAGAAAATTATGTAAATACGATATGAATAAGCCGATTTTTCTTTCGGAATTATTAGTTGCTGTCGAATGCATGGAATGGTTTTGGGTTTCTTTACAAGCTCCTTTTGAGTTACAAGTTTATCACTTATTGTTAGCGTATGCCTTACGCAATTTAAAACGCATTAAACGTCATGGGAGTTTATTGTACAATCTATTTAAGTTTAATTTTACAGTAAAATTTGATCCATCAAAATTGAATGTTCCAGCCAATTTTCTTTCACGTTTGCATAATACAAATGATTTGGAAGAATTTAGTGAAGATACTTCTTTGGATGAAGAGGTGATAAATGTATTTTTACTATATATATGGAACATGGCTTATGGTCAATCGTCAATAGCAGAACATCAGAAACTAGAAACTTAATTAAAAGATATCATTGAAAGATTAAACAATAAAGAAGACGTTCCCGGTTTTAAAAATTATAAAGGGGATTTTGTGTAAGAAGACTCGAGCTATCCATAATCCTTACAAGATTTGTCTCCTAAGTATCTATCGAAAAATATCATAGAATTCTACCATTCTTATATCTTGCCAGGATCGCACTTTGAAGTTTCTAGGACCATAGCAAAAATTTCAACTCGTTATTAATGGGATGGTATGATATCCGAATTTAAAGATTATGTAAGCTCTTGCATTCATTGTCAGAAAAAAACAAAAGTAACAATAAGAAGGTTATGGGTCAATTAGATTCTACTTACGAAACATTTGTAAATATTAATTGCGCGTGTGGCATAATAGGGCCAATGGTGAACTCTAGCTCTGCCTGCTATTGTTTAATAGTAGTACACTCGATTTCAAAATTTATGTATCTAGAGCCCTTTCGGTCCTTATTTAGTCAGGTACTTATAAATAAATTGTATAAATTAATGTGCAGACACGGATTTCCGCACGCTTTAAGTCATGAAAATCATAGTGTGTTTGTTTCAGCTGGATCTGAATATATCCTATTTAGCAATGGGATCATAGAAATTCGAATCTCTCCCTACACGAATCTCTCTCTACGAATATGTCAATGCAGAAAAACTAAGTTAAAAATAATAAATAATCTGTGATTCAAGTTATGACAGCGGGTGAACAGGGCTCGCCTTCTGGTGCTAGTGGACAGAGGACGTCAGTTCGTTCCACGAGTAGTGAAGATTATAAGATTGTAGGAAATAAGGGTAAGAAACAGACACCTATCAAAACTGGTTTAACTGATCGAAAGAAGTTGGTTGCTACATTTATATCTGCGTATATTTTGGATGTAAATCTTATCGGTGGTTTGGACTCGTGTAGTACTGTGTCATTAATAAACAAGGAACGTTTCTTGCAATGAAACTCGAAACAGGTATATCCTGTGTGAATCTTATCTGATTATTTCAGTGGTGGGGAGTGTATCAAAAGATAATAAAACTAGACAGTGCTGTTTATGTTCCGCTACGTTTTTGGCGTCAGGTTTATGAACTTAAGTTTTATTTGGTTTCCAACTTAGAACCTGTTTTTATTATCGGAATTAACGAACTAATAGCTATTAAAGCCACTATTGATTTAAATAATAATAATTTAAAATTAGATTTGGACAGTGTGTGGTGGCTTTACGTTATAATACGTCTTTTCCATTTTCTACTGAAATTAACTTCGATAATCCAGAACATGATGATGTTAATAATTTGGCAGATTACATTGAGTCACAAACTAATTCATCACAAATGTTTGTACGAGATGATTTATCCTATTCGTTTAATGGAAATCCAAATCATAACCAAATGGACTGAAATGGACTCCAATCCAAGAGCGTTTATTGGGGTGGGGCTTTTAAAATGGAACCGAGTTCCGGAAGTTGCAGTGTTGCCAGCCATTCTGCAAAACAATTATCATCTTTATTCTACGAGACAATTAATAAGGAGTCAAGGGAACCTTCAGTCAACATTGGTCCTCATCCTATGGAACAGGATCCTACGTTACAAGAGTATGTAGATGGTTTGGATAAAACTTATAATACTGTATTTAATAATGTTGTAGGTGGAGTTAAAATCTTCGAGCATAATATTTTGTTAAAAGACTATACACCTATTAAAAATAATGCATACCCTGAGAAATGGGTTGCTCGAAAACAACTTGATGTTAGTAGATGAGTTATTAGAAAATAAAATAATCCAACCTAGTACTAGTAATTATTCCTCTCCTTGTTTCCTGGTGGGAAACAAGGATGGTTTCAAACGGCTAGTAATGAATTATATCGATCTTAATCGTAATGCGATTTTAAATCCTCAGTCTACACCTAGAATCGAGGTCATTCTTGCAGAATTATCAGGTGGCGTGGTGATGTCAAGATTAGATATAAAGAAAGCGTAATATACCCTTAAATTGAGTCCAGATTAGGGCTGTGCGATATGTCGATATATCGATATCGTTGATATCGATATCATCTTATATCAATAATCGATATCGCAAAAATATCGACGTCGATATATCGACATCGTCGATATTCGATATCGATATCCGATATTTTCGATATCGATATCTGATATCGTCGAAATTCGATATCGATATCCGATATCGTCGATATTCGATATTGGTGTTTCACACTTCCTCCAAAAAATTGCGGCGGGTTTTGCTTTTTATATATATAGCAGCTGCATTTGCATTTCTTAACCGAATGAAACCAAACTGCACGATACTCGTATGAGTCAGAAAAGCGCCCCGTTTCATGAGTGAAAATGATGTAGGGCTTGAGAACTATGCTTCCCAACATTCCATGTTAATATTTAATTTACACTTTTGACTTCATTTCTTAACAGAATGAAGCCAAATTTACAGAGGATTAGTATGGGTTAAAAATGTGGTTCCTTTTGAAGATAGTCCAAATCGGCGGTGGGGTAGGGATGTTTCTACGTCTACTTAATCCACCTAAATATTGTATATTTAACTTATATCGGCTACACTTCTTCACCGAATCAAACCAAACTTTGTGCAAAAATTGTATTGGGCAGAAATTATGTTCCTTTAAAAGATGAAGCCAAAACCAGTGCAGAGCCGGTGAGCTATGCCCTCCATAATATTTCTGACCATGGCTGCATTCCTTAACCGAGTCAACTTGGTATCCTCACTACAATTAATGTTTGTGCTGTATTGCCATTTCGAGTGAAACATCAAACGCCTGTGCTAAAATTTGCTTAAATCTAAACAGACAGTGAAACAAGAAATTACTAGTTTTTTGTGCAAAGTAGTAATTTTCCGTTTATTTGTATGTGGCTACTAGATGCAAGTTGAGCCACGTAACTCAGCCCACTAAAACAAACAAAAGCCTCCATTCTGTCATTTCACTGCACAGACCTACATATTCTCTTTATGTAGTATAAACACCTTCCTATTTCTTTGGATTTGCTTAAGTATTAGAATATGCATTATTAGGTGCACTGTTATTAGGAATGATTTAGAACCTTTCTAAATTGATTTCATAAGCAAAACTGAATAATGGTATAAACTTTAGCGTAAATTTAATGAAAACATGAACACTTTTAGATATGAGTTTGCACAAAACCAATAACAAGAAATCTCTTAAGTTCATGTGGGAGATGTCACGTCTTTGCGTAAAGCTCTTTAATACAAAAAGATTATCAATTTAATAATAACATGAAAGAGATCTCGATTGATAGTGTGCTTTTTTTTAATTGGATATTAACATAGAATACTACAAAAGAATAAGTCCAAGTGTTAATTTGTAAAGCCAACGGATTAACTTAGAAGAACACAAACACATATCACACATACAAAGAAAAATGAACAATAACTGTCTTGTTTAGAAATATGCCTATTAGCACTGTTTTCAACTAAAAATGTATGATGCATTGAAGTTCATGACACTGCTATTTAGGAACGAGCTCTTTTATTCATAGAAAGAAAATCAGTTGTTTCGCATTTTCTGCACTAACTGTAAGTGATGTATGAGAATCAGTTACGATATTGCATCCACAACAGTGTTGCGACACTTGGTACAATTGTACCAAATTCAGCCCTTTTTGCCATTCATCGGCCCGTTGGTACCACGCTGGTATTTTCAGCCCCTTTTGTGAAAAAGTTGGTACAATTCTACCCAATTAAGCCCCATTTAATAAATACTTTTAAAAGTGTTAGTAAGACTTTTCTTACATCTCACGTTACTCATACTGTGTGTTGGACTTTAAAAAAAACTGTTGAACATTCATTCTGTAATATTACACTGCATAACGCTACGGACTTTGTGTGGATAATTCGTTATTCGAACTATGTCAAGAAACAATTTACGCTAGATGGGCGTATCCGCGCCGCACATGAAAGAGACGAGGAAGGAGCAGTGTGGTGGAAATTTTAGCTTGAAATCTTGAAAACAAAAAGTAGCACAATATTCTTCTTACAGTTATTATCCTCCTTCGGTTGTGAAATAAGCGAGAATAAAATGCAATAATTTATATTTTAATATTTTATTATAAGGTACTGTTTACTCACGAACTGGGAGATGATTGATTTGTTCCTCATTTTGATTTATTGGTCACTTTGAAATAGATGCGCTTTTGCTTTCCTTACAATACATACCGATGATGATAACTGTTTTGCCTTGTAATATGCTGCCTCTGTTATACTCCCTTCGTACGAGAAAAGTTCCATCTACTTCAGCGGTTGTTCGGAGTCCTCCTATTTGGATGTTTTTAAAAAAGTAATTTTTAAAAAAACACTTTCTTGATTTGGACTCAGAAGACGGGGGGGGGGGGCTTCAGAACATGTTATAAAGCCTCTTTTAGTTTCATGTTACAGAGCCATGTATTACACTGGTATACAATAATATATTCAGCCCTTTTGTTTCAATTTGGTACTATTTTTCAGACCACTCCAGAGCCAGGACTGTGGCAACACTGATCCACAACTAAATACTCTATCCGATAGAACGCTGGTACCTACACAAATACTTACGAGTCAGAAGAGCTAATTTTGGAAAGTCACTGTCATGAGATTTCCTCCAGTGAAGGAGGTTTTCTTCCATATCTGTAGGCAGTGGTGCTATTCTAACTTTTGGTGACTGGTTACATATAGGGTGGGCCATTTTAATCAATCCACGGAAATATCTGAAAAATAATAAAACATAGAAGAAATGTTTGAAGTGCACGTTATATATTGCTAAGGGAGAAAACCAATTCCGCCAAAAGTACCCCTCCCCGCCCCCCGTAAATGGGGAAACGGGGTGTAACTTTGAAATATCAAATGGGAACATGGGTCGAGTAATACCTCGTTCGAAAGGGCTTGAAAAACTAAGTAACGCTGTGGAAAAAGATGTTTCATATGGAGCACCAGTTTCAAAATGGCCGCCATGATATGGTTCGAAAAGTGCAGTACCCGTAGTATGAAAACCATGGAACGTAAATGAATGGAACAAAATTGAAAAACGGAAATATCATAGGGCATATCGAATGATGTGATCCCTATGATCCCAGCGGCCTCCCTGAATGGGTCTTGTAGGCTAACTTCAAAATTTCAATGTCCGACCGGACAACGGTTCGGGCGTACGCTTTACCTACCCAATGCTGTTTGGAAGGCAGACTTCATGGATAGAGAATTGGTGCACTGAGTTAATGCGGATGGCTACATTTACATTTTGATTAACTATTAGTACTCATGTAATATTGTGAGCTTGAGGGACGAAACGGTGTGTACGTATATCCCCGAAATGCTTTCCGAATAACCAGCACGCATTGCATAAAAGTTTCTGTGGCGATGGAGATTAGCAAATTCACACGTTTGTAAGTTCCAGCAACTGCATTATTCGACAACATCTTTCGTATAACGTTCCTTCTGTTTTCGCATCAAATCATACTCAGCAATACAGATATGCGTTACCATTCAATAAAATTTCACCCTTTTTAGTCACTACAGCGTCATTCTTACAAACAAATGTTTCAACTTACACCATACCTATTTGTAGCGTAGCCTTAATTAGCGAATTAAAGTAGAGTTCTCATTTGAACTTTCACAGCTAGTTTCCACCCCACTCACATACAGAGCGCAAGGAGAGATTATTATGCAGGACTTGGATTTCTCTCTATACATTATGGCACTTTTACTCTAACATTTTTATCTCTGTTGTATCATTCTCGAGCCTTGGAACACCTCCGTGGCTTCCCTATTTAATTTTCGTTATTTTCATTTATCTGTAATCGCATTCATACTATGGGCACTAGAAGTTTTCTTAGACACAGTCACCATGTGTTGGCGATCATTTTGAAAACGGTGTCTCATGTCGAAAATATTCTTACAGAATCTGTTTGATATTCATTTGTCTATGTAATGTGATGTTACTCGCTTCAAGTTGCTATTTGAAATTTTCAAGTTGGCCCCGGATACCTTTCAGTTGGCCCTAGGAGTCACCCCGACAACACCTCTCGATGTGCCTTACGTCAGTTACCTACTCTAGTTTTTCTTCTGTTGATTTATCTCCAATCGCTTTCATTCTATGGGTACTAAACCTTTTCTCTGACACGGATACTATGTTTCGGCGGCCTTTTGAGAACACTGCCATTTCACCTCAATAGTTTTCTCTGCAAGATGTTTGATTTTGCAGAATTTATCGAACGAAGTACCACTCGACTCATGTTACTATTTGCAATTTTGAAGTTAGCCCCCAAGACCCCTTCAGGGACACCACTGGGATCATAGGGATCACATCATTCGATATGCCCTATGATATTTACGTATTTCAATTTTGTTCCACTCATTTACCTTCCATGGTTTTCATACTAAGGGTGATGGAGTTTCCGAACCATATCATGGCGGCCATTTTGAAACTGGTGCTCCATATGAAAGATCTTTTGAAACAGCGTGACTTAGTTTTTCAAGACATTTCGAAAGAGGTATTACTCGACCCATGTTCCCATTTGACATTTCAAAGTTACTCCCCGTTTCCCCCAATTACGGGGGGCGGAGAGGGGTACTTTTGGCGGAATTGGTTTTCCCCCTTAGCAATATATAACGTGTAATTCAATCATTTCTTCTATGTTTTATCATTTTTCAGATATTTCCGTGGATTGATTAAAATGGCCCACCCTGGGATACATAGAAAGATATCTCTCTCCAGTGGCGTAACGAAGGGCTTGGGGTCCACCGCGCAGATAACGTGGAATGGGGCCCCTTTTCTACGTCCTACATCACGATTTGGGGGCCTCGTGATAACTTGGGTCCCCCGCAATGCAGGGTCTTCGGGGCCCTTTTTTACGCCCCTGTCTCTCTCCCTCTCTCTTAAGAAGCAAATCACACAAGATAGACAAAGGCAATTTTTTCACTGGATACCACAAGTGACAAGCAAAGACCTACACTGCAACCTAATAAAAGGTGTTGTGACGAAATTAGGTCGCACTGAGAATATCTTGGAAACGAAATATACAAAATAGATGTTTGTCAAGAAGTATTGGAAACACCTTAACCCAGCAACGGATTAACAATTATTGATAATGGTATGTATGTGTTTCAAATTTAAATAACCCTCACCACTGCACTCATGTGATCCTAGTTTTCATTCTTGATATCTAACCAGCCCATTTAAAATTAAGAAAAAATCGCTTATACCTTATTCTGAGAGATCATATATCTAACCCTGTAGCTGTAAGAATTTCTAAGAAAAAAGCTAAACAAACTGAAACTTGCTTGTTCTTGGGTATAACTGGACAAAATTTACTGTTATGTCTGAGCATAACAAACGGTTTAGCAAACTCGAAATATATTAACAACCTGTTCTAGCAAATCGGTGCGAACCGGCTGAATAGCACCACAGTCTGTAGATGGCACTGAAAGATATGCATCGATTTTCTGTTGCAGTGAGGCATCAAAGGATTAGCACAAAAGAGAAACGGGGATTCCCTGATTTTTGCTTTTGTTGATTGGGTACGTCATTCGTCCATATCTGAAATGAAATTTTTGAGTTTTACGTCCAACGATTATGCCGGTTAGGCTAAAGGAGATGGTGATAATGAGAAATGAATGAAAATGGTGGAATTAATAAAGTGGGAGGAAGCGGGGAAACCCCGAGGAAAACCACGCAACGGTGTTTGCCACCACAAAGTTCACTTGGCGGGAGCAGGGTTTGAACCCGGGACCTCATGCACCACAGGTGAACGCTCTACCACTGAGCCAACGCGACCCCTATCGTCCATATCTGGATCAAGTATTGTTTGTGCGTCAGCTTAAAATGCAACGCACGCACGTGTTATGTTATAGAAACAACTTATCTCTCTCCCAAACGCATACCGCTACACGTGCACATTCACAAATGCACATACATGAAATAAACACCTACACGCAAATAAAACACGCATATTCTGTCATCCTGTTTTATTATTTCCGCAATGATAACCAATATGATAGCTGGGAAAGAAATTAAATGACTATTTTTATTAACTTTTTCTGAGGAAAGAGCGGTGGATTAGAAGGAACACAAGTCTGTTTTCTGTGACTAACAAGTATTCTGAGATATCCCCCATTGAAACGTTTTGAGACCAGATTGTCTGTATCAACATGAATATTCAAGACCAATCAATATGTTGAATATCCATATTTGATGTAGTCGATATAAATATTGGATGTTGTCGATATCGATATTTGATGTCGATATCGATATTCGATATTCGAAATTATCGATATTGTCGATATTTGATATCGATATCGATATTTGATATCGATATCGATATCGATATTGTTGATATCCGATATTCGATATTGTCGATATCAATATTCGAAATTGTCGATAGCGATATCCGATATTGTCGATATCGATATCGATATTGTCGATATCGATATTTCTATTCGATATCGATATCAGAAAAATATCGAATGTCGATATCGAAATTTCGATATCGCACAGCCCTAGTCCAGATTCTTACAAATATACAGTCTTTCTTACACATAGAGCACTTTTTGATTTTCGGTATATCATATTTTTATTACCTTCATGATCTTTTGTATTAAGTAAGATACTGACTGACATATTTTATTTAATGAAAGATCAGTGTGTCATTTTGATGATCTCATAGTAAAGTCATCTAATATAGAAGCTAATAAATAAACTTTAGAAGCTGTATTTAAAAAAATAACTGAAAATGGTTTGACTGTATCTTTGAATGAATGCTCTTTTTTCAAGAGAGAATATCATTCCTAGGACATATAGAGACTGGAAACATTTGTATGGATCCGGCTAGACTAGAGGTAATCTGTAAACTACCAGCTCTAAAAGGTAGAAGTAGAGTTATTGCTCTCTGTTATTTTGCACAATATTACAGTAAGTATATATCTAATTTTCAAGAAATAGTAGAGCCTATTTTCTGATTAAGATCTCCAAGGCTTCCTTTTTATTGGGATAGAGAACAACAAGAATCTTTAAACAAATAAAAAGAAATATTTGTGAGTTATATTGTGCTTAAATTACCAGATTTAAATGGTAAGTTTGTAATTACATCAGACTCTTCCATGCGTTCTCTTGGAGAAACGTTGTATCAGTATGATACAGAAGGTAACTTAGTACCAATAGCGTTTTTCAGCAGAAAATTATGTAAATACGATATGAATAAGCCGATTTTTCTTTCGGAATTATTAGTTGCTGTCGAATGCATGGAATGGTTTTGGGTTTCTTTACAAGCTCCTTTTGAGTTACAAGTTTATCACTTATTGTTAGCGTATGCCTTACGCAATTTAAAACGCATTAAACGTCATGGGAGTTTATTGTACAATCTATTTAAGTTTAATTTTACAGTAAAATTTGATCCATCAAAATTGAATGTTCCAGCCAATTTTCTTTCACGTTTGCATAATACAAATGATTTGGAAGAATTTAGTGAAGATACTTCTTTGGATGAAGAGGTGATAAATGTATTTTTACTATATATATGGAACATGGCTTATGGTCAATTGTCAATAGCAGAACATCAGAAACTAGAAACTTAATTAAAAGATATCATTGAAAGATTAAACAATAAAGAAGACGTTCCCGGTTTTAAAAATTATAAAGGGGATTTTGTGTAAGAAGACTCGAGCTATCCATAATCCTTACAAGATTTGTCTCCTAAGTATCTATCGAAAAATATCATAGAATTCTACCATTCTTATATCTTGCCAGGATCGCACTTTGAAGTTTCTAGGACCATAGCAAAAATTTCAACTCGTTATTAATGGGATGGTATGATATCCGAATTTAAAGATTATGTAAGCTCTTGCATTCATTGTCAGAAAAAAACAAAAGTAACAATAAGAAGGTTATGGGTCAATTAGATTCTACTTACGAAACATTTGTAAATATTAATTGCGCGTGTGGCATAATAGGGCCAATGGTGAACTCTAGCTCTGCCTGCTATTGTTTAATAGTAGTACACTCGATTTCAAAATTTATGTATCTAGAGCCCTTTCGGTCCTTATTTAGTCAGGTACTTATAAATAAATTGTATAAATTAATGTGCAGACACGGATTTCCGCACGCTTTAAGTCATGAAAATCATAGTGTGTTTGTTTCAGCTAGATCTGAATATATCCTATTTAGCAATGGGATCATACAAATTCGAATCTCTCCCTACCACAGTGCTAAAAACTTGAGTGAAAGGTACATTAGATCTGTTAAAGATAGTTTGAAATCATACTTTGAAAACAAACATTTGTGGAACAAACGAATACATGAGAATGAATCCTTTTTAAATTCAGCAATTCTTTCGGAACTCAACCATAATCCAACGGAAATAGTGTATACTTATAATGTGCGTGATCCATTAGACGTGCAATAGAATATTGATTCTACTAAAATTTAGGAAAAAAATCTGCTAAGCTTTACGTAACATGGAATTAGCATGGTAGCATAGAAAGCGACTTCATGATAAAAATAGAGAAAGAACTTCGTATAATATTGGGTATAAATTCCTTAATAAGTCACAATTTCAGTCCTCTTTGGCTGATAAAATAACTAAAGACTTGTGCTATAGGTGGCTTGGACCTTACTTCATAATTAAACTCTTGAACACGAATTATGTCCAGATTAAATCAGTCGAAGATGATAATGATGTTAGAAAAGTGCATGTCTCCATGACCAAAAAGTTTAGGGAACCTAGGTCAAATTATGAAATTTGATCTTTTAGAAGTTGATATTAATATATATATATATATAGTTCTGAATTGCATTTGTGATGGAGCATAGTGAATTTCCATTAATCATTGTGTATTTCATTTTTGTTTTTATTACTCATTGTATGATAGTGAATTGGATGATTGTTGTTTTAGATATTTTAACATGTTTTTATAATTCCAGGCCTGGAAAAACATTTGTGAAAGGGGTGTAAATCCCTTTCAGATATAGCAATTGTTAGTCTACTGATTAGACATCGTTAAAGTCAACTGTCTTTTATTATTGATGGATTAAATTGAAAGGAATAGCATAAATTGGGAGATTGGATATTCTTTTCACATTGTTATTTTCTGTGGTAATTCATAATGTTTCATTGCGGTTTTATTCACGGTTAATATAATTCTTGTAAAAGGAGTGATGTAAGTGTTCAGGATTTTGACTTTTCGTATGAAAATTATAACACCATTTTGGTGGTAAGGTACCTTTATTCATTTATAAGCTTAGAAAAATTGATTTTAATCATTATTTCTCATTTCTATTAGGTGTTTGTTTATTAATGTGTTTAGCGCTTGGACTATTATGACTATATATTACGTTTTATCGTTTAGACTTGGGACTTGCAGTTTGTATTTAGGTTGTGTATTTTGGGAAATTTTATTTTTTTTATTTTGTAGTTGGTATTTGAACATAGATATTTTTATTGTTAATTTTGTTTTCGGGAGGTGACTTGTATATTTACATTCATAATTAGGAAAAAAATATATTACATATATTTTTTAAATATACTGATGGGTGTGTGTAACAATTTTATTGAAAAAAAGTTGGTATTCGATTTGTAATGCAAATAGCGCCGCTCATTTTATAGCGGAAATAATTGGTACTCGTGACCTAGGTGGTTCGATGTTCAAAGCCGTACGCATATAATTACGACAAGGATGGAAAAGTGGACAGAGCCAAATTCTCATAGTCCAACTATTGTAATAATTGGTCTTCGTTAAATTTTCTACCAGTTATATATTCAGTTAAACTGAAATGGAGGACAATAATATAGAATTGTAAGTAGTATTCTATTTATCGGATATCGTCAAACGTTTTCTGTAATAAATTTATTCTGGAACTGGATAGGTAAGAAGCGGTATGTTGTCGGGGAAATTGAATCATATAGAAAAGAAGTGCTACTACGTTCAAATGATCACTTTATAATTAGTGTTGTTAAATAAACTTTCCTCAATTTCTGAGAATTCATTTCTTTCCGTGAGTTGTTTAAAGATGTTTGTGATTTTGATGATATTGAGTGGCAAATTAAATTCATCTTTTCATATTTATTGTGATTACGGCGATAAGATTTATTATTATCAGTCCCATTTGAGTGAGTGTTGTGTATCGATTAATGGTCTTTAAAGTGAATTTAGTGGTTCATATTTACTTCTTTCGGAATATAAACAATCAATTTATTGTACAAGCACGAAATTCGCTATGGAAGAGGTTATGTATAGATGCAGAAAACTTTGATGATTGTTAAGTTTGAATTGAATATTCGTAATCTCAAGGTTATTGCATTAAATTCTTAATTTACCTTGGAACCTATTTTGACGTTTTGTAGGAATATTTTGAACCCCCCACTTAGACTACATTACATTGTTTCGAAAGGGGACATTCTACATTTTTCTGGTATTGCACAGCAGAAACAGTTGATCTTCCAGAACATGACTCATTACTTTGGCCACTGTATTGTTGGTGTAGGTCTAATTTCAGTCACCAATGTAGGTGAAATGGACACCAGTTGGAAACATTCATAGTTTGTTTTATTAATGATTTAAAATGTAGTTGTTCCCCATTAACAACGAAGCGGACGTAGTATCAAATAGTTTATTCCCTTCGTTGTGCTTTTTAATGTGATTCTCCATGCCTATTACTATCAAAGTCCTCGTTACAGGTGCTTCCCGTTGCGTCTCATCATTGAGGTCTTTAAGGTGAATCCCTTGCTTCTCATCATCAAGATGCTTGTTTGGTGGGAGTCGCCTTGTCTCTCACAAATCTCAATTGTGTATGGAAACAAACGTTCGAAATGGCCCCCGTAATTCTGCAATACACATTGCAAGTGTTACATCTACAGCGGAAGTCAAACTACGGACTGCGACACATGGTAGCTGTCTAGCTTCATAGACAATAATTTGAATAATAAAAAATATATCGCAGTCACCATTTCAAGCATTTTCTTATCATTTGTGAGCGGTGTTTACTCATTTTTATTTTCGTCTATTACAGCGTCACATATTACAAAACGAAAAAATATGTCAATACAAACGTTAAGTATTGTTTTCCCCTGAGAATCCGAACCTGTAATAGCAAATGGGTGTTCGTATTTAAGATTTGTAAGTTGACTCCCTTATTGTCTCCGGAGGAGCAGTAGGGGTCCAGTCGGTACTGTTGGATGTCTCCCTTCGAGACAAACCACTTTTGTTACAACGTTTTTCCTTAAATCGGATTTCTAGTTCTTCAGATATTTCCGAAAACAGTTTTAAATGTTTCATGAAATGAAATAAAATCTTTGAGTTTTACGTCCCACGGTTATGCCGGTTAGACTTAAGGAGACAGTGATGATGAGTAATGAATGAAATTGTGGAATGAAGAAAGTGGGAGGAAATGGGAGAGCCCAGAGGAAACCCACGCACACAGTGTTTTACCACCATTTAAATGTTTCATCCGGTGTATATTTCGTATATAAAGGGTGTTAATGAACTATAAAGACAAACAGTAAGAGATGTTTCCCCACATCAAAATAAGAGAAAAAGTTCACATGGAACTATAGCGAAAAGTGCATAGTTTCAGAGCTAAGGCTGTTCGAAATCGTGAAAAATTAAATTAAATAGGCCCTATTTCAAAATACAGAAACTGTGGATCGTTCTTATCAGCATAAAGGGAGCTATGCATACACAATCCAAAAGCGCATATTTCGTCAAATGTCAATAGTTGTACAGGGTATTCCCTATAGGGTGCAATTCTCATATAGGTTTTCAATAGAGTTTTCAGATATACCGTGATTTCAAGAAGTGTCCAAAGTGGGCAGAAGGTACAATAACAATGGACATCCAATGCTTTGGAGGGAAGGCGGAATTGTTAGGAAGGGGCTCCATGTTTCTTCGTGTTCTCAATAACGTGCGATATGTATATCATAACGGTATATTTCACGTTTTCTTCAATTATAAGCGTGAAAGAAAACATCGCACCATGCGTTTTCCCGAGTAAGATAGACATGCTGCTGAGGATCCTTAACACTTACGACATCGCTGCAAAGGATTCTGTGTTCCTTGCTATCAAGGCTTAACGATTGCCTGTTTTGGACCAAACAAACAATCAGAGCAAATCTGAAAATTCTGTTGATGGCATGTCTGGGAATTTCACCTTCCAGGAAATAATCTGTGCACCTGTTGAACATTAACGATATGTGCACTTTTGGATTGCGTATGCGTGACTTCATTTACGCTGAGGAGAACCAAAATCCACAGTCTCTCGAAATCAAAATAGGTCTTCTTGAAATTTGACTTTTTCGCAATTACGACCAGCCCTAGCTCTTAAAGTATGTACTCTTCGCCATAGGTCCATATGAACTTTTTCTCTTATTTTGATGTGAGGAATCACCCCTTAAAGTTTGTCGGTATAGTTCATTAACACCCTTTATATATATATATATATATATATATATATATATATATATATATATATATATATATATATATATATATATATATATATATATTTCTAGACACAACAGGCAACATAACCCAATTACGGTGTCCGTTACACGTATTAAGCGACTATAACACATTCATATTATAATACACTTATAGTTATGCTATTATTGCAATATCATTGATGTTCTTTCATTTACAATTATTTGTTATTACATTACAAAGAATTTCCTTGAATTGACTTACGCTGTTACTATTAATATCCAAATCCATTGTGTATTTTGTTAACCTATTGTAGGTTGTACTCAATCTCCATACTGGTGACTTCTTGTTTGCATCCGTCTGTAATCTGTCGCAATAAAAGAAATTGAAATTTTCAAGACGAGTTACATTTGTAGGAGTGCGTATTTTAAATTCTTGCAATAAATTAGCGCAGTCGATTTTATTATTAAATAACTTATATAGAAACAACATATCTTGCATTATTCGTCGCTGTTGTAGACATAATGTATTAAATTTTAAATTTAAAGATTGACTATTATATGTTTTCGGATACACTTGTGTCTCCCTATATGTCAAGTACCTTCGATATTTATTCTGAACTTTTTCTATATTATTTAAATTTGTTTTTGTGTGAGGGTTCCATATAGTGGCGGCGTATTCGAGTTTTGTACGTACGTAGTGTTCATATAGCTTTCGGATAGCGGTAATACTAGTAAACTCTTTACTGATCTTGATGTTGAATCCAAGGTTTCTGTACGCCTGGACAATCATGTGATTTATGTGATTATTAAACGTTAAATTTATGTCATATACCACCCCTTAGTCCCTGACAGCATTTGAGGTTGGTGAAGTGATGTCATTCATCTTATACGAAATTTTCTGAGGGGTTTTGCGGTTTGTAAAGGACATTACATTGCATTTGTTAGTGTTCACGTTTATGATGCTCTCTTTGGACCATTCCATCAGTTCATTCAATTCATTTTAAAGCATTTTATAGTCATTAAATGCTTCTATTGCCATGATATTTTAACATCATCTGCAAATATCAGAGTGTGAGAGTTTTGTATACTTTGCGGTAGATCATTGATAAATAGTAGAAACAACAATGGCCCTAAATTCGACAACTGTGGCACCCATGATAGTTGTACATACTCCTGAGAATTACAACCTTTGTACAGGACGAATTGTTTTCTGTTTTCCAAGTAAGATTTAAATAGATCAATAAGTTCGCTGCTGAAGCTAAATTGTTTAAGCTTACTGAGCAATCTATTATGATTTACGCTGTCGAACGCTTTCGCGAAATTTACATATATTACATTTACTTGCCCCCCCCCCCCCCGAGTCTAGTGTTTTACTTATAAATGTAGATATTAGACTAAGATTTGTGACCGTTGACCTGTCTGTAAGAAAGCCATGTTGTGATTCTGATATAGATGACCTCACGTGTGCTATTATCTGCTGGTATAAGACTGTTTCATAAATTTCAGCAAAGGTGCTTAAGATTGAGATAGGTCTATAGTTTTTAATTTCACTCTTATTATTATTCGATTTCGGGATAGGTGAAACACTCGTTGTTTCTTCTGGTCTCGATATATATATATATATATATATATATATATATATATATATATATATATATATATATATATATATATATATATATATATATATATATATATACCTGCATATACACTATATGTGTGTGTGTATTACATATTCAAATTACTAGTAATATAAAGTTAATTAAATCAGAGTAGAACATAGAGAACTTGAAGAGATCGATAATGTCAAGATCTGGGTAGTAGAGATACGCTTACTGAAGCGAAGATATTAGGTCAAGAATTGCCATAACGAAAGAAGCAGTGAACAAGAAAGATCAGTCTTAACTAGCAGGCTTAATATTGGACTTATGAAGTTGTTGGACAAATGCTATATACGGAACATTGAACTGTACGGTTCAGAGACTTGGATATTACGGAAGATAGAGGAGAAGTATTTGAAGAGCTTCGAAATGTGGTGTTGGAGGAAATTGGAGAAGATAAAATGGGCTGAGAGAGCAACAAACGTAGGAAACGTATAGGAGAGAAGGGGACAACTCTAGCCACCATTCTTCGTAGGAAAACCAATTGAATTGGATACATCATGCATAGATTTTTTTCATACCGCCATAGAAGGAAAGATGGAAAGTAAACGACGAATAGGAAGAAGAACACAACTGATCGATGATATGAGAAATAGAAGAAAATATTAAAAGTTGAAAGAGGAAGCTGAAAATCGAGAAACATGGAACAAACATTTCCCTCCCAAAACTAAAAGTAAAAGAAAATCCTTATTAGTCTAGGACTTGCCAAAAACAGAATACTTAATACTATGTAACGTAGGGTGAGTGTGTGGTTAAAAATATTCCCACAAAAATTATCGCCATTGGAAGTGTACTGTTAAAGAACAAACACATAATTGATATTACAAATGAAAGAATAAATCATCCAATATCGCTATTGAAATCTGCAGTGAAAAATAACATATATTTGATTAGCTAAAGAAATCCAGGGATTTAAGTTCAATGAATTGAATGAATTTAAAAAAAAACGTCAAAATAGGTTATACCGAAAAATAAGAATTTAATGCAATAACCTTAAGACTACGAATGTTCAGTTACAAACTTAATACTTACCAAAGTTTTCCGCATCTCAATAAAATCTCTTCCATAGCAACGTTCGTGCTTATACAATGCATTTGTGGTTTTTATTCCAAAATAAGTAAATATGGACCACTAAATCTACTTTAATGACCATTAATTGATACACAACACTCACTCAAACGGAACTGATAATAATAAACCTTATGGCCGTAATCACAATAAATATGAGTTGAATTTAATTTGCCACTCAATATCTTCAAAATCACTAATATCTCTACACTCACAAAATGTAATAAATTCTCGAAACATTTGAGGAAAATTCATTTAGTAACACGAATCATAAAGCGATAAGTCGAACGTAATAGCACAGGTTTATATACTCGTAGTATTCAACATCTCCCGACAACATACCGCTTCTTGCTTATCGGTCGTTATTTATTCCAGTTCCAGCATAAATTTATTACAGAAAACTTTTGACGATATACGATAAATAGATATCATAATCCAGTGTAATATTAATCCTGTATAATCCTGTATTCGGTTATTCAGAATTCTGTATTCTTTTCCACTATTTCACTTTAACTGAATAAATATTTGATAGTAAATTTTACGAAGACCAATTATTACAATACTTGATCCATGAGAATTTGACTGTGTCCACTTTTCCATCCTTGTCGCAATTATATGCGTTTGGCTACAAACATCGAACCAACTAGGCTACTAGTATCAATTATTTCCGCTATAAAATGAGTGGCGCTATTTACATTACAAATCGACTACCAACGTTTTCTTTTTTTCAATGAAAATGTTAGAACTAATAATAAGGTAAATTACTAAGTTGCTTAGATAAATGTGATAACTTTTGATATTAATCAGAAGTATTTTACTGTAATATTGTTTTGGTTTTCTCTCAAGAAAACTTTGAGCAATCGATGTTACTTCACACATCAATAAACATTGGTTGATTGTGATTTTTCCAGACAGTAATAGAGATTTTAATATTAAAAATCTGAATGAGGTTTAGCAAATATGCATATAAAGGAAGGCAATAATAATATTTTACCAAACTACTTATTGTAAAACTTTGTGCTTATACTTTCTAAATATTTGTTAAATTCCTTCGTATCTTTAAACCGGTTTGCTTACGGTTACGTACCAATTTAAAAGTTCAATCTTTGAATTTTTCAGTTATATTTAAGCAATTTTAATTTTTTCTTTCTTAGCTCCAATGTCCATTCCATTATTTGGAAATTTCCTAATGTTTGCTTACCTTTGGGTACAATTACGTTCATGGAGTAAGATGGCAATGTATGCTCGCACTAAATATGGATCAGAACTTACTTTTAACCAAATGGGGTTCATTCAGATAATTCTGAGCAAAAAAGAAGCAGTTCTTCAAGTGCTTAAAAGTAAAAAGACTGAAGGACGTGTATGCTTTCCACTCATTGAATATTTGTATAACAGTAAAGGAGGTAAGACTTCTTACTACATTTATTTTGTTTTCAAAATCTGAAATATAACCTCATTTATAAAAGTCCGCTACCACCACGCGTGCAGAGTATAGAATGCTGAATGTCCTCAATAAGATAGTATGTTTCATAAAAATTAATGACAAAGTTTCTTATATTGACCAGAATTGAGTTACGTTATAGTCAAAAGAGTTATATATATATATATATATATATATATATATATATATATATATATATATATATAGGGTATTAATGAACTATTCCGACAAACTGTAAGAGGTGGTTCCTCACATCAAAATAGGAGAAAAAGGTTCATATGGACCTATGACGAAAAGTGCATAGTTTCAGAATTAGGGCTCTCCAAAATCGCGAAAAAGCTAAGTTCCAATAGGCCCTACTTCGAATTCCAGAAACTGCGGATGGCGATCCTTATCAGTGTAAAGGAAGCCAGGCATACACAATCCAAAGTTCATATTTCATCAATTGTCAATAGGTGTAGAGCGTTATCTCTATAGGGTGTAATTCTCAGATATGTTTTCAATAGAGATTTCATATACCGTGATTTCAAGAATTGTCCAAAGTAGGCCGGAGATAAACCTTGACAATAATGGACATCCAATGCTTCGGAGCGAATGCGGGAGTGTTAGGAACTGGCTGCTACATGTGTCTTTGTGTTCTCCATAACGTGTGATAATATGTATTTCGTCACGGTATATTTCACGTTTTCTTCACTTGTAAAGGTGAAAGAAAACATAGCATCATGCGTTTTCCCGAGTACGCGAGATATTGCTGGTAAGGATTCTTAACACTTCCAACATTGCGTCAAAGGATAACGCGTTCTCTGCTATCAAGGTTTATCGTTTGCCTACTTTGGACCAATCATAAAGTCAGAGCATATCTTAAAATTCGGTTGACGGTATGTCTGGGAATTTCACGGTGCATGGAATAATCCGTAAACCTATTGAACATTAATTAAATATGCATTTTTGGATTGAGAATGCGTGACTCCCTTTACGCTGAGAAGAGCCACCATCCAAAGTCTCTCGAATTCGAAACAGGACAACTTGAAATTTGGCTTTTTCGTGACTTTTGTCAGCCCTAGCTCTAAAACTATGAAATTTCGCCATAGGTTCATATGATCTTTTTCTCTTATTTTGGTGTGAGAAATCACTTCTTAAAATGTTTCGGTATAGTTCATTAACACCCTATATATATAAATGAGAAAACGAGTAAAAGAATTAACATGTAGGAACATCATATAGACCTAGGCGCGGATGGGAGGACAATATTAAAATGGATCTCGCAGAAAGTGGAACACAAAGTAGAAAACTGGATCCAGTTGGTTAAGGATAGAAGTCAGTCCAGAGCTTTTGTGAACGGTGCGTGGAAACTTATGTTCCATAGGCCATAGAGTTATTTAGTTTAGTTATTTCCAAATATTAATGTTGCCACGTTTTCCGTTATTTATATAATTTATGTTCTTTGATTAGCTTTTACTATATGATATGATGATATGATTTAATACATGGGTCATTCTCTTTTCATTGGACTTGTGTGCTTTGATGCTACAGTCTTACCCATTTATTCCCACTGCGAAAAATGGGGGCAGTGCTTATAATATTTTATCATGAAATTACTGTCTTGTTTCGAATTCTTTACGAAGAATATATATATATATATATATATATATATATATATATATATATATATATAGTAGCCTTTTGCTAGCTAGGGGCTCCGAGCATCTCTTATGTATCAGACTTTGCATCAGCAGTGAATTTCGTGCATTTGCTCTTCATATTTTCTGAATTTGCCCAGCTGGGGACTTCGCTCCTACACTCGCGCCTTTGCTCGGCTAACGGCCTCGCACCTCTTAAAACCAGAATTCTACGGCATTTCAAGTTCCTTTTCCTATTTCAACTATCTACAGGATTTTTTTATATCCCAAGAAATCGCCCATTTAAATAACATGGAATTACTTCATGCTCCCTTAGACCCCTTAAAGACAAAAAATATTCACTTTTGGCAATTTTCCTGTAGATTAGTCCCGCAAGGCTACAATCATGCGAAATTTCATCATTCTAATCCTGCCGAAATTGCCTAAACATTTTGGGGTGTAAAAGATGTCCCACATAAATAACATGGGAAAGATTTTTCAGTTCCCCATAAAACCACTCTATAGTTGGAATTTTTTTTTCTGATGATTCACTTAGGCAATGCTAATTAAAACGATAAGAATACCGAATTTCAAGTTTTTATTTCAATTCCAAGTACCAAAAGTTTGAGATTATATCTCCAAAAAAGACCCTTTTAAATAACATGAGAAATTTCTTCATCTCGCCTTTAGACCCCCTAAAAATTAAAAATATTCACTTTTGGCATATTTTCTTTCGGTTAGTCCCGAAAAGCTATCATCCCAAATTTATTCCGAATCATTCCAAACGTAATCATTGTAGCCCTACAGGAAGTGTTCAATAATTTGTCAGCTCTGTAGTTTTACACATAGTTAATACATGGGGGTACCTGGAAACACATGCAGTACGCTCTCTCGTCGGCAGCTTTCTACGTTTTAGGACAATGAGGGAGTAAATTTGGCGGTTTTTCTGCGCAATATCTGAAAACGAAAGGCAGTTCGGTTTTAAATTATTTAAAACATGTTGGCATTTACTTGTGGTATATTTTAAATTGTTAGAAGTCCTTGTTTCATTAGAATGTTCTTTCACGCTAGTCAATTTCCTTGTGTTCATAAATGTGTTACTTAAAAGTGTGTGTCCCAAAAATGGGGCGGTGAGAACGAATGTGTAGCAGATTTCTTCTGACATGTGAGCATTTTTTATAGGGGTGTAGGGACAATAGAATAGATGTATTTCACGATGATGGGGTATACGTTTGAAGAATAGCAATTAAGAACTGCTACTTCTGGTACAGAAAAATTAAGCTCTTTATTTATATTGGGGAAAATTAAGAAATTTAATATCATAAATAGTATTAAAACTCAAATTTCGTAAATATCTTTACGCGTACGAGAGTAAATAGGCCCACCGACGTCTGGATATCTCCCGTGCGTGAAATGTTTTTGTATTGTTTGCCAAAACGGACGCTATCCTTGTACAATATATACCGTACAAGGGCTTACAGTCATACGAAATTCTTCAACTCCCAACATGTCCGCATGACGTTTATCAACATAATATTATCATATGATCATTCTGGACACGTTTGAAACCTACGTCCTGCCTCTTTGTATTGAACTAGCCTTGAAATCTCTTATTATTTCTTAAAACTAAACTGAGATGATGTTTCTCAATTCATAATACATATTTCAATGTTTCTTCCATCTTTCCACTTAGCAAGAAAGAAGATTGTATATTCTAAATCCCGTTAGAAAAATATTGTAGTGTTACAATGCGCCACTCCGGTGTTTGGTCTCATGAAATTATCTTTGCCGGAATAATAGAAAGACAGAAATGAATATTCAGTATATTAAACATATCTTTTTATTATTGTGTTTATCTGCTCTTCTTGATATTTAGAGATATGTGAAGCACTGTCTGCCTTCTTGAAAAATAATTCTTGAGCATTCCAGAAAATTAAGGAAAGATTTAAAATTAAATGATTTTATTATATGTATAACTTATATACACGGTGTATGTAAAATAGAGAAAAATTATTTTGTATTGCACTATCAAAGTAGTGCAAAGTTAACAATAATTATTCAATCCATGTGAAATGACCCAGAAAAAAAATTGTTTGCTCGATCATTTTTGGAAATTATGAAACCTACGCAGTAGCTTGGTTCATGTATTAAGAAATTAGGCTAAGTTTGCAATATGTTTATTTGAAGCGGTTTGCCAGTGGTGATCAAGTTTGTTTCGAGGCGCGCGTCAACTTTCACGATTGTAAGAGTTAACAAAAACGTTCATTACGAAGCAAGTACTTGGTCTAGAAGGATAAAACATAAATCATTTGATTGGTAATGAATCGAAGTAAACGTTAGTCTATAGCTATTTACCTATGTTTCTCCTGTCCATGAGAAACTTACAAGTAAACGTAAACATCAATATCGGTGCAATTTCACGTTTTGTAATGTTTTGTAAGTAGGAAGGAGCAATAGTGATATAGCGGTGTAACACAGTTTGATTTAGTTTGTGAAATCAAGAGATATATCAGTAGTTTTACCAGGAAAAGAAATGATTACGATATACTTATCCTTGTGCTTCTATGATTGTGTTAAAATCCCGGTTTTGTCGAAAAACCCGAAGTTTGGATTCAAATAACTCTGATGAGGATTGTGATAAAAATCTGAAATTAGCACAGGATGTAGTAATGCTGTTGTATATGTTTATTACAAATAAAAAAACATTCTTGTGTAATGTAATACTACAAAAGTTATAGCCTCTCAAAAATGAATACTCCATTGCAGTGATATCGTTTTGGCGCACTGAAGGAGGGCTATGTAGAAAGTTACTTGTATTCAGAGCACGTTGATATACGGTATACTTGTCCTATATGTTCTGTACTGTTTCAATATTTGAACAATAATTATGTATTTTGGGTTTTCCTGTTCCCAGCTCCTAAATACATGGAGATTAAACAATATTATTAACCTATTAGTATTTTGGAGAGAGTACCTTAATCGAAGCGTTTAGCAAAACTGAGATTGCAATAAAAAGGTAGTACTTTTTTAAAGTATTGTTGTTGTAAAAACAAGAAACGTAACTGCATGTTAGCAATATATCAATTCCATTAGATTCTAACAAAGTAATTTAGTGCAAGTTGCAGAATACATAACATAGGCTAGTCGTCATAGTCCTTTGAATCTGAAGTAACGTAACATCTGGCAATGCTTTCGGAGATAGTATGTATTTGTGATACCATGTAGTACCAACAAATCTAGCACAACAGTCAAAACGTTTTTGTATAGTCTCGAAGATCTTAGCTACTTCATCTGATTTCACCAGAAAATATTTTATGTTTTGTAAATGTTCATTACAAGATGAAAACATGTCATAAACTTTGAGTATATGATTATTTATTGTCCTTTGCAAACTTGCTTTTGCGACTTTGTTTTGTAGTTCCACCCACATCATCACATGCCTTTTTCCCATGGGATGATGTGAAATAGTGCCTTTCAGCATCAAGATCGAAGTAGTGTTTGTGGCAACATTGATTAGCAAAGTTCTTTCGGTGTTTGTATTGACTGAAGTTACATCAGTAAAACAAATAGAAATAATTTTATTAATGTTCATATGTACTTCTTTAACTTTTAGGATTTCCACCTTTTGAGGTAAATTCTAGACTTTCACTCAAACAGCTACTGCTTCCTGAATAGTTATTGTAGGATCATGGTTCATACCTGTTTTTCTTAGGATAGATCATACGTTCCAATGGTACTACTCGCTTGTCCGTATTATACATCGGAAACGGAAACATCGAAGAAAACCGGGATATTTTTCGAATAAAAAATATTCGAAAATGTTGTGCTCCTCTGGCCTGGGCTTGAGTTCATGTATGGATCTGAACTTTAAAAAAAAAGCGTTGCGTACATAATACGTGTGCAAAACGTTATTATTGTATCTTGAAAACTAAGGTCAGGAGAAATTTTTGAAAGTCTGAAGGTGACCCATTTTTTATATATGGGTCAATCCATTCTAAGTGATCAGTCATGTGCCGTTCGACCATCCACAAAAAATCTATTTTCTTTTTCATGAATGTTTCATCTACATTCCACATTCAGTGAACACTCATTTGCTGTAAACACTGCAGATCAAACGAAAGAACAACAGTCTCCTGCATGACTTAACACTTAATACAAAAATAAACATAAACGTATACGCTAAAGACAAACTAAGGTTAGAAGTTCAAAATACATTGTATCGACAATATCCAGATCCTTTATCTGGTATGGATGTATGTGATTAGTGAGTACAGAGTAGTAAAATGATCAATTTCAATGATTTGTGCTTTTCATTTCAAGTATAACCACATTTTCTGACGTGTACAATTGCATCATGATAAACAATGTATCCAGATGTTTTGTTCTAAAGAGTTACGAAACGATCCTTTACCAAAGAGTGCACAAACTTAAAAATTTGAAACCAAAATTAAAAAAAAATATTAAAGCAAAAGTATCAAACAAAAATTTCAAACAAAAATGTTAAAACGAAAAAAATTTAAAAAAAATATTTTCAAAACTTTTGAAACGAAAAAATTTCAAACAAAAATTTTGAAACAAAAAAATTCAAACAAAAAGTTTGAAACAAAACAATTTTCAGACAAAAATTTAAAAACAAAATTTTCAAACAAAAATTGAAAACGAAAAATTTTCAAACGAAAATTTTCAAAAAAAATTCAAACAAAATTTTAAAACAAAAGTTGTCAAACAAAAAATTTTCAAACAAAACTTAAAAAAAGTAAAAAAGTTTCAAACGGTAAAGTTTTCAAACCAAAAATATCAACGAAAATAATTTCACGTTTCACGTTTAACCATCAAACTTTATTCTGTTTTTAACTATTCGATTAACAAAGAGACGGTTCTGATCATATTTATCAGTGAGTGCAAAACGTTGAACGAAAATGTTAAACCCAAGACTTTTAAACAGTAATCAATAAATGTTAAACAAAACTTGAAATTAAATGCAGCGAAGATTTGAAAATCATCAGCTAATCAGATTGCACGAAAGATAGTGATCAACCAATCAGATTGCATGAAAGATAGTGACCAACCAATCCAATTGCATCAACAATACTTTGCGTGTCAGATTGCATCATCTTGTGACTAAATGTCAGTGTTGTAGCATGTATTGTCTTTAGACTATGAGTTATAAGTTTCAATATGGTTAGCTATCAGATAACTGAAACTCAAGGGTAAATCAACCACTACCAACGATGATAGACTATGAGCTGTAAGTTCAAGTTCAAAGTATTGTTTCAAATTTCGAGCCTCATAATAAAATTTTGTTTATCACAATTCCCAAATTTAAGGAATGGTCCTACGTACCTCTGTCGATATACCTAAGCCTTAGAATTAATCATATCATTACATGTTGTAGTTAGGTCTCAATTAGGTCAATTGTTTACCTTAGCAGAACCAACTGTTGTGTAAAATTCTGTTATTTGATAAGTTGCACGAATTTAGGAAAGGAAATGATTCCCTGTACACTACATCATCAAGGTCAATCTCGTGATACATTGTATTGCTTACGTTTATATTGGCCTAAATTCGGGAATAATCAAAACCGATGACGTAATTTCATTTTGACAATTCTGAAATTATCCCACAAAGTTTCAATGTACCAGTGTCCTGGACTCCTAATTCTATCATAGGTTAATAACTGACCACGTAATCATACTAATGATTTACCCAAAAAATGGGACACCACCCAATTTTAATAACAATTACCAATTATTAATATGACAATAAGAAACATAACCCTCCTAAAATATGAGATTGGAACACAAATACAACTGTGTCTTATGAAAAAGTAAAAATCCTGTACTGATTCAATAAGAAAACCGTATCAAAAATATAAAAAAAAGGTCAATAACCTTAAGTTTGAATATTTGGTCATAAGGGTGACACCAACCTTTACATTGGGTCCTAGAAAACGTTTGCCGAATTTTGTTATTTTATAATTCCCAAATTTAAGGAATAATTCTATGTACCACAACAAAATTTAAAAGGAAACATAAAAATATAAAGGTAATAAACCTCGGTACAAACCCATATAACGTGCTAAATCCTTATCAAAGGGTTCATTTACATTTTTCACGATTTTTTACCCATGAAAGGGAACAAGATTTAAAGAATGTATTATTATACCAAATTGTGCAATTTTCTAACTTTAAGGGTGAGCCAAAGAAGTACTCGCATGACTTGAGGCAAATCTTTCCGCCTCTTGGGGCGTGGAGCTCGCCGCCGCCAAAATTTTGCGCCCTGGGCTCTCGACGCCCATTTTGGCTCAAAGGTCAATGACCTTGGCCCGCGTTCACTGACTTAGGGGTACCTAGGAACAACCCCTCTAAATTTCGGCATGGGTACTTTGGCCCACCCCCTGAATTTTGGCAGGGGTACATAGGAACACCCCCATTAAATTTTGGAAATTTGGAAATCTAAAAATTTGGTATGGTAGCCTAGGATGATGGTATGAACATCTAGTAGTATTGGGGCTATGTCGTTCCCTTTCATGGTTAAATATTGCCAAAAATTAATTTTCGGAGGTTTTTGACCTAATTTGTCCCCTTTGATGAGGTGATATTACCTTATATAGTTACATGGACTAATACAGAGTACATTAGCATTCATAAGACATGGGTATATTGATGCACCCTTCAAAATTTTGGGAGGCGTACATTGGCCCACCCCTTAAATTTTGGAAATTGTCAAATTTAAATATTTGGTATCATAGTACTGGACCCTAATATGTATCATGATAAATTTGGATGGTTCACATAGTTCCCTTTTAGGGGTACAAAATTGCCAAGTCATAAACGTAAGCAATACGTTGTATCCTCGTCGCCATAAGTGCCTTTACATCGCAGTGACGGGTATGTGACCGCGCAGTACTCCAAGGAAGGGATGGTTGTATAAGAATTTTTTATTAATTTTGAAGAGTTTTTATTTTGACTAGGGAATTAACATAGGTATAGGGAGAAAAGACACAGATTTGAAGCATCAGTGCACTGTTATTGAGGCATCAGTGCACGAAAACATTCGTATTCTCAGTTTTTCTATTTATTGTTTTATATGTTAAGTTAAACACCACAATATGTATCACTGATATCGCAGATCGTATTATTTTTAAAATCGTGTTTGTAACCTATTGTCAAAACATTCATCTCCTGACATGATGTAGAGAGAAGAGAAAGAGATACGACATCTGTAATATATGTATATGTGATTCACTAAGTAACTGTAGAAATTAGTTAAAGGACACATAAGAGAGCGAAAAGCAGGTCTAGAAGTCTGAACTTTTTAAAAACGTCCTAGATAGGTGAAAATATAGTTAAAAATTGCGAAAGGTATCATGTAATTTACCTTTCTTTTCTAGTATACTTTTTCTTTCACATCCAAATATCTCTATTCAGAATTACGAGATAAAGGTGAGGAGAGAAACATTTCCATTTCAAGAATTATATCAGGAAAAAAAATCTTTTGACTTAGACTGGTTTCGAACTCGCAACACTTGAATCCATAGCTCAGCGCTATACCGACTGAGCTAACAACTTCTGCAGGAAAAGCCTGATTTCTACAACTACCGGTTGCTGAATGGTGTGTATTAACCAAGTTGGCCGAGATAATTGCTTCACATAGCTATTGCAATAATAATAATAATAATAATAATAATAATAATAATAATAATAATATAAAGCAGAAGAACAGAATTTAAAAAGTCGCATATGTTAAAAGTTTGACGTGCAAAGTAAGTCCTAATATGAGATTTTATTAATTATATATAATCAATGTAAGCGTGGTTTATTCGTGCATGCTACTCAAACTGCGCAACTCACTACCGTAGTCCCATAAGGGTTGTACGCGCATGGTACCGTAGCCTTGCGTCCTCCAACCGTGAAGAATGTTTCGGTTTGAACCTATGCGTGTCCTAAGAGGAAGGAGGAGATTCAAAGAAAGAAAAGTGGTTTAGAAATTATGCAAACGTAGAATATCTCACGAGGTGAGGTGATATAGAGTTCAGCGTGTCTTTCAGCTACTACTCTATACAAGACGTGCATCTACGACTTAACGTGAAACCCGAACCACACGACTCCTGACGAGAATCGAAACCCGTATCACCTCTAATTCTATTATGGGAGACACAGGAACATGTAAAAATAATCGAAAATGAACTATATTAATGTTAAATCCATAGCTTTTGAGTACAAAATTTCTCAAAATTAAATCCCCACGTTAAGCGGGTTTGCATATCCAGGCTCCTAACTATGAAAACATTTACGATCACTCTAACCCCAATCATTTCACAGATTCAACCTGTTGTATATAAGTTATTAGGACGTAAAATTGAACATAATTTATACGAAAAAGACTTTTATGCATTGCAAGACCTGTAACTGCCAAATATTCACCACAAACTTATAGTCGTATCGACATAAACAAAAAGAAGTGTGAAGCAGGAAACTACTTTACCCAAAAGTCAAAAGAGACGCACTGAAGACATAGGAACGGGTTGAGCGGTTAGGGTCATTCTTCTTTCAATTACAAGTTTATGTGTTCAAACCGTGAAGTGTGTATTCGTTTTTTTCTTTCTTTTTTTAAAAGTGTGTTCCTATTTTCATGAGAGAACTGAGAACATTTCTTTAAATAAATCTTTGGCAACTACTTTTCTCTCAAATTCCATTAGAAGGGAACATTATATGAATTATATACCTCTATAATCAGAAACACACTTAATTGTTTGCATACTTCCACAAAACATACAAACACCAAATTTTGCATACTTGTTCGTCATGGGATGTGAGTAATGGGAAAATTCCGATATCACGAAAAAGGCGACATTTTCCATGTAAATGAAGTGTCGAAATTTTTCGTCGTTTCGAAATGCTTGTTTTTAGAGTAGTTCCGCACACCATAGAAACGTCATATTTTGTCAGGCAGTGAAGCTAGGATCATAGTTTATGATAGAAAAAAGAGCATTAAAATTCGTTTTCGTTTCGCGGCGCAAATCGAAAAAATGTGAAATTTGTAATGGCTGTATTTAGGATGTTGAAATTTCGAGGTGATATTTATTCTGATGCGTAGTTTGCGAATCCGCCCTTAAACTTGAAAAAAAATAGTCATGTTCGGTGTCAGAAAGTGGTAGGAATGTTATAAGGGGGCGTCTAATTCTACACAACTTGTAGATATGGTGGAATCACGAAATTGCGTTCAAGTGTGTAGATTACAGGGCATATGAGGGGAAAAATCCGACATGTTGGAAAAGTCGTCCTCTTCGATTCAAAATGGCGTCTCAAAAATTTGTAACCATGAAAATTGTAAGTTGTGCTCTTGGTAGGTAAGCCAGGTTTCGCTATGTTATTAAGGACGTAGTTCAGTTTAAGTGAAGAAACAAATCCTTGGAGAAGTCGCCATCTTGAATTCAAAATTGCCATATTTTTGAATTGCCTTCATTTGGCCTCTTATGTGGTATATTGAGTAGAATAGAACAAACAGAATTCAACGTAGTAATTTAGCTCCGCGGTAAAGTGTCTGCTTTCTGAGTAGCAGGTCTGGGTTCAAATCCCCGCAGACCATGTTTTATCTTGCATTTTTTCTTATCACGTTGCTTCATTTTACCAAATAGTTTCTGTTGGCATTGCGTGAGCAAAATATTTTCGTTATTACAGACAGACGGAAAGGATATATTTATACGCTAACTGTTGAGATGGTCTCGAAACTAGGCAGTATGTTCGTGTAAAGTTTCGAGACGATACTGAAGTATTTAAAATCAGACATATGTAGCTTTGGAAATGGAGCATCACCAGTGTCTCTATCGGAAGCAATGTTGGGGGGGGAAATGAAATGAAATGAAATCTTTTAGTTTTACGTCCCACGGTATGTTGCGGGGGGAGTATTACCCCGGGGGCACTGCTGATAACATTCTATTTGTTATTGTATTATAAACGTATTATTTTGATCTCGCCAGGGGCGCTCTGAGGAGGCAATGTCCCCCAAAAAGAGTCTGAAAGAAACATTGGGCATCATTTTCACGATATAGTGTCCATACAAGAAAACAATACATTTTGTCTCGCGACAACAGTGTCTGCTTCAAACCAGAAACGATTGCAAAATATCTCTCTCCCCTTTCATGTTCCTCGTTAAGATACATGCGTATACCAAATTTGAAGTGAATACCACAAATGGAAAATATAAAATATTAATTTTAAGGAAATACACACACACACAGGGAAGTACGCAGGGGGTGGGTCCTGGGGGTCCGGACCACCACCGAAATTCCAACTTTTGAGTAAATTTTGCCTAATTTTTGGGACAAGTTTAGGAATTTCAATATAAAATACACTCATATTGAGTTTAGCCCTTCCCGAAATAAATTCCTGCGTACGCAACTGCGCACACACGCTCATACACGCACACGCACACGCACACACACAAATGGGCACCTTTGAAAATTGTCTCGTCGGCAGCGTACATAATTTTAATATATAAGATACGTGGAAAAGTGCCCCTTTCGATTTAATAGTTTTAGTTGCGGGTACGGTTGGAATGAAGTGCCGTATATAATAAAGTCAAGCTTACTTTCAATCACCTATGCTATAAAAATAAACTTTCATAGAAAGAAAAAGTGAGAGAAAAGCTTGTTGGGGATCGAACCCAGGTCTTTTGCACAATAGGCTCACGTCGTTCCCCTACACTACTCAATACCTTAGATTTTGGATTTCCTACTTACTGCTCACATAGTACTAGTACGTAGCGGGCCCGCGTCCGTGGAATTATTTATATACCTTTATAATCGGAAACACACTTAATTGTTTGCATAGTTCCACAAAACATAAAAACACCAAATTTTGCATACTTGTTCGTCATGGGATGTGAGTAATGGGAAAATTCCGATATCACGAAAAACGCGACATTTTCCATGTAAATGAAGTGTCGAAATTTTTCGTCGTTTCGAAATGCTGGTTTTTAGAGTAGTTCCGCACACCATAGAAACGTCATGTTTTGTCAGGCAGTGAAGCTAGGCACATAGTTTATGATAGAAAAAAGAGCTTTAAAATTCGTTTTCGTTTCGCGGCGCAAATGGAAAAAATGTGAAATTTGTAATGGCTGTATGTAGGATGTTGAAATTTCGAGGTGATGTTTATTCTGATGCGTAGTTTGCGAATCCGCCCTTAAACTTGAAAAAAATAGTCATGTTCGGTGTCAGAAAGTGCTAGGAATGTTATAAGGGTGCGTCTAATTCTACACAACTTGTAGATATGGCGGAATCACGAAATTGCGTTCAAGTGTGTAGAGTACAGCTCATGTGAGGGGAAAAATCCGACATGTTGGAAAAGCCGCCATCTTCGATTCAAAATGGCGGCTCAAAAATTTGTAACCATAAAAATTGTAAGTTGTGCTCTTGGTAGGTAAGCCAGGTTTCGCTATGTTATTAAGGACGTAGTTCAGTTTAAGTGAATAAACAAATCATTGGAGAAGTCGCCATCTTGAATGCAAAATTGCCATATTTTTGAATTGCCTTCATTTGGCCTCTTATGTGGTATATTGAGGAGAATAGAACAAACAGAATTCAACGTAGTAAGTTAGCTCCGCGGTAAAGTGTCTGCTTTCTGAGTAGCAGGTCTAGGTTCGATTCCCCGCCGAACCTTCTTTCTTTTTACGTTTTTTTTCTTATCACGTTGCTTCGTTTTATCAAAATAGTTTCTGTTGGCATTGCGTGAACAAAATATTTTCGTTATTACAGACACAGACGAAAAGAATATATTTATACACTAACTGTTGATATCGTCTCGAAACTAGGCAGTATGTTCGTGTGAAGCTTCGAGACGATACTCAACTATTTAGAAAGAAACATATGTAGCTTTAGAAATGGGGCAACACCAGTGTTTCTTTCAGAAACAATGTTCCTGAGGATCACAGTTAGTATTCCCAGGGGCACTGCTAATAGTATTCTATTTATTATTCTATTATACACGTATTATTTGGTCTCCTGCGGGGGCACTCTAAGAGCCCCAAGGAGGCAGTGTACCCCCCAAAAACATTTTGGAAAATAATATTGAGCATCATTTCCACGATATAGTATACAGACGAGACTAAAATACATTTTGTCTCGCGAGGATAGTGTGTGCTTCGAACCGGAAATAATTGCAAACAATCTCCCTTTTTATACTGGTCGTTTAGATAGATGCGTATACCAAGTTTGAAGTCTATACCACAACTGAAAAAGTATAAGATTATAACTTTTAAGGAAATACACACACACACAGACACACACACACACACACACACACACATATATATATATATATATATACGCACCTTTTGACAATTTTTTCGTTGGCAGCGTATATAGTTATAATATACGGGATACGTGGAAAAGTGCCTCTTTTGGTTCAGTAGTTTGTTTACAGGACCGGTTGGAGTGAAATGCGTTTTATAATAGACTCAACCCTATAGGCAAACAATATATACTATGAAAATAAACTTTCAAAGAAAGAAAAAGTGAGAAAAAGATTGTTAGGTATCGAACCCAGGTCTCCTGTCCAGTAGGCTCACGTCAATCCCCTACACTACAGATTTCCTTAGATTTTCGACTTCGTTCTTACTGCTCACATAATACTGGTACGTTGCGGCCGGCATCTGTGGGGAATTATATACCTCTATAATCGGAAACACACTTAATTGTTTGCATACTTCCACAAAACATACAAACTCCAAATTTTGCATACTTGTTCGTCATGGGATGTGAGTAATGGGAAAATTCCGATATCACGAGAAAGGCGACATTTTCCATGTAAATGAAGTGTCGAAATTTTTCGTCGTTTCGAAATGCTGGTTTTTAGAGTAGTTCCGCACACCATAGAAACGTCATATTTTGTCAGGCAGTGAAGCTAGGAACAGAGTTTATGATAGAAAAAAGAGCATTAAAATTCGTTTTCGTTTCGCGGCGCAAATCGAAAAAATGTGAAATTTGTAATGGCTGTATTTAGGATGTTGAAATTTCGAGGTGATGTTTATTCTGATGCGTAGTTTGCGAATCCGCCCTTAAACTTGAAAAAAATAGTCATGTTCGGTGTCAGAAAGTGCTAGGAATGTTATAAGGGGACGTCTAATTCTACACAACTTGTAGATATGGCGGAATCACGAAATTGCGTTCAAGTGTGTAGAGTACAGCTCATGTGAGGGGAAAAATCCGACATGTTGGAAAAGCCGCCATCTTCGATTCAAAATGGCGGCTCAAAAATTTGTAACCATAAAAATTGTAAGTTGTGCTCTTGGTAGGTAAGCCAGGTTTCGCTATGTTATTAAGGACGTAGTTCAGTTTAAGAGAATAAACAAATCATTGGAGAAGTCGCCATCTTGAATGCAAAATTGCCATATTTTTGAATTGCCTTCATTTGGACTCTTATGTGGTATATTGAGGAGAATAGAACAAACAGAATTCAACGTAGTAAGTTAGCTCCGCGGTAAAGTGTCTGCTTTCTGAGTAGCAGGTCTGGGTTCGAATCCCCGCAGACCATGTTTTATCTTGCATTTTATTCTTATCACGTTGCTTCATTTTACCAAATAGTTTCTGTTGGCATTGCGTGAACAAAATATTTTCGTTATTACAGACAGACGGAAAGGATATATTTATACGCTAACTGTTGAGATGGTCTCGAAACTAGGCAGTATGTTCGTGTAAAGTTTCGAGACGATACTGAAGTATTTAAAATCAAACATATGTAGCTTTGGAAATGGAGCATCACCAGTGTCTCTATCGGAAGCAATGTTGGGGGGGGGGGTAATGAAATGAAATGAAATCTTTTAGTTTTACGTCCCATGGTATGTTGCGGGGGGAGTATTACCCCGGGGGCACTGCTGATAACATTCTATTTGTTATTGTATTATAAACGTATTATTTTGATCTCGCCAGGGGCGCTCTGAGGAGGCAATATCCCCCAAAAAGAGTCTGAAAGAAACATTGGGCATCATTTTCACGATATAGTGTACATACAAGAAAACAATACATTTTGTCTCGCGACAACAGTGTCTGCTTCAAACCAGAAACGATTGCAAAATATCTCTCTCCCCTTTCATGTTCCTCGTTAAGATACATGCGTATACCAAATTTGAAGTGAATACCACAAATGGAAAATATAAAATATTAATTTTAAGGAAATACACACACACACAGGGAAGTACGCAGGGGGTGGGTCCTGGGGGTCCGGACCACCACCGAAATTCCAACTTTTGAGTAAATTTTGCCTAATTTTTGGGACAAGTTTAGGAATTTCAATATAAAATACACTCATATTGAGTTTGGCCCTTCCCGAAATAAATTCCTGCGTACGCAACTGCGCACACACGCTCATACACGCACACGCACACGCACACACACAAATGGGCACCTTTGAAAATTGTCTCGTCGGCAGCGTACATAATTTTAATATATAAGATACGTGGAAAAGTGCCCCTTTCGATTTAATAGTTTTAGTTGCGGGTACGGTTGGAATGAAATGCCGTATATAATAAAGTCAAGCTTACTTTCAATCACCTATGCTATAAAAATAAACTTTCATAGAAAGAAAAAGTGAGAGAAAAACTTGTTGGGGATCGAACCCAGGTCTTTTGCACAATAGGCTCACGTTTTTTTTTTTTTCATTTTCTTTATTACAGTAGAGTTACATATAAATCATAAAGTACAGTCAGATTACATGAGTATCAGAGAACAGTTCCGTGTTTTCTATTAGTAGATTGACAGAGATCAGAATGCACGATTACATTGTGGTAGAACGTTCAAGGTCAGGGCGTTAGTTATAAGCTTGAACAAGAGCTACATCGAGGAAATGTGCAAATAGGGTTTTTCGTCTGGTTGGTGGAAAATGTCTATATCTGGTATACAAGTAATCCTGGTATTCGGTGATACGGCGTAACTCAGGAGTAAGGATATAATGAACAGTACTCGATATTAACCACAGCACTGAGTTGTGTTTAGCGCTGGGAAAGAGACGGAAATCAGGAAATAAGACGAGATCACTGGTAACAGAAGCTGGCACTGTACGGCAAATAGTACTGATCATTCGTTGAAACTTCGCCCAAATATGAGCTGCATTACAACAAATTGTTAATCGATGTTCCAAATCATCGACACGACCACACTTGATACAAAGGGCACTGTCACTGAAATGTAAGCGATGTCGTTTAGCACGAGTGTCCACAAGGTCGTTCACCACAACGTACCAACTCGAGATTGTCGGTCCAGAAAGGTGAGAGGCAAAGATATTACTCCATACTCTCGTCCATTGTCGTGCAGGGTGCTTTTCGTAGAGGCGATGAGGAGGGAGAGAAAGTTGGCTAAGTAAATACTGATACAAGTCTTTCACTGAACTAGTCAACGCAGCCGTCAGACCGGCAGTCATATAAGCATAGGAACAAATAACATCACTATAATACCAATAAATATCAGGAATATGGCAGACATTAAGTGGAAATGTATATGATACAGTGTCATGACAGTAAGAAAGAAGGGCATGGCTGATTCCCGTAAGGCTGGTTGTAAGGCTCTGGAAGCCTCGGAGCAGAAACAAAGCCCGAGCTTTTAGCCCAACGTGGATAAGGTTGAGACCACCAGCTTTTGGTGAGAGGCATGTGAAGGGATACTTAACTCTAAAGACGTGACCATGCCAAAGAAACCAATTAACAACACTTGTAATGCGTTGAACAATGTCACTGGGCATAGGAAGCAGCTGACACACATACCACAATTTGGATAGAGCATAAGTATTCACAAAGTATATCCGAGACAATAAGCACAGCTGGCGTGAACGATGAGACTGGAGAATATGCCGGATGCTGTTTACGAGTATCTTATAGTTCACATGGACTGTTTCAGAAATGGTAGAGGAAAATGTGATGCCCAAGATTTTTAACTGAGGCACGACGTTAGTGATAAGTGGATACTCAGAAGAAGCTTGTGTGCCAAGAACCAAAAGCTTAGTTTTCGACTGATTGATCTGAGCGCCAGATAAGGCGGTGTATTCCATCAAACAGGTATCAAGGGTGCGAATAGCACTGCAATCGTGGATGAAAACTGTCACATCATCAGCATAACTGCAGACTCGTAAGGTATGACCATGAAGGGAAAGGCCGGAGAGACGAGCATGAATACTATAAAGAAGAGGGCAAAGAGAAATGGCAAACAAGCTCATACTCAATGGGCACCCTTGACGCACACTTCGTTTGATACGCACAGGCTCAGTGAGAAATCCATTGATTTTAAGTTTACTTTGAGCATTGTCGTACAAGATACGAATCCAGCGAATGAACTGCTCCCCGAGACCTATGGTGGAGAGTATACTCCACAAGTAATCATGACGTACGCGGTCAAAGGCTTGATGGAAATCAAGTGACAGGAGAGCATGACAGGCAGAAGAGTCTTCAAGGGTAGCAATAACGTCACGAATGCACTGTAAAAGATGATAGATCTTCTTGTTTTCAACACACGCATATTGGTGAGGACCCACTAACTTGCCTAAATAGGGGCGTAAGCGGTTGTTCAAGCAGCGAGCGAGAATCTTGTAGTCAAAGTTCAGCAAGGTGATTGGCCTGTAATGGGAAACGGTAGTAGGATGTGATTGCTTCGGTAAAAAGATAGTCACGCCAGCAGCTTTATACGGGGTCCTTGCAGCAGGAGCAAAATGTTCGTTCACTATAGCAGTTAAGGTATCACCAATAAGTGGAAAGAAACGTTTGTACCACTCAGCCGGAAGACCATCAATTCCAGGAGATTTTCCAGACGAAGCACTCATAATTGCGGTTTGCACCTCTTCTTTGGTGAATGGAGTTTCCAGTGATTGCGCTTCACGTTGATCGAGCACACATGGGAGGCGATCTAAGAAGGAAGATGGTATGTCAACGGTGTCCGATGTTCCATATAAGGTGGAGTAATAGGTGTAAAAAGTCCGCTTAATACCTGCAAAAGTATGGTGGATGTTGCCTTCGTCATCCTTGATGTTCTCAATATATTTGCGTGTACCTCGTTTATATTCTGCCAAGACATGGTAGAGCGACGGTTCTTCTTGAGGGTCGATGACTGTAGATTTGCTGCGGATTTTCGTTCCTTCCATGCGACGGCGGGTCAGACACAACAATTTAGCTTGATACTGCTTCATGAGAGGTAAGGCAGAAGGGTTATGTAGAACAGCACTTTTAGCATCAGCCAAACAACGATAGTAGAAATGGAAAAGAGTTCGGTGATCACGCTCCCGCTCAGCACAATACCAGCGGCAAAAGCTGGCAACACGTGGTTTGAGATATTGATACCACCAATCAGTAACAGTGCGAAAATGTCTCTGCTGGGTTAACCACTTCGTCCACTTGGTCATAAAAGATTCGCAAAATTCGTTATCCTCAAGAAGAGAAGTATTAAAATGCCAATAACCAGGCCCGCGTTCAACCTTGACATCAGGTATACGCAAGGTAACAATATAAGCACAATGATCAGAAAATATGGTAGGCACAATTTCAGCGTCAAATATGTTGCGAATGAGCATGGGACACATGTACATGCGGTCGATGCGAGAAGCACTATGACGGCTAACATAAGTAAAGGCTTGGTGACGTGGAGATGTAGACAGCCAGCTATCTTGGAGATGAAGACCTTGTGTTAACTCCTGCAGGGTCGGACTATAATTAAACCCCGGAGACTGGTCTCCAGGATTTAAAACACAGTTAAAATCACCAGCAAGAAGAACCATGTCACTGTTGGGGAGAATGCAGGAAGCCACATCAGATGCAAAGAAATTGTTACGAGCCACACGTGCCTGAGAGCCACTAGGAGCATACAGATTGAGAAGGTGAATATTACCGAGCCGACCACTGATAATACGGCCAGTTGGGTGTAGTAATATAGGGGAAAACTGAACATGATGCTGAGCAACAATTGCCGTTCCAGTGCCAGTGACAGTAAAATTATTGTAAACAGTAAAATTAGGACCAAGGTCTAACACTTCCAATCCAACTTCTTGCAATAATGCTATATCAATATGTGCTTGTTGTAAAAAGTCACGCAGCGAGAATAGCTTGGTATTACTATGTAAATTATTAATATTAATAGTGGCAATCTTCAATGTCATTGAAGAAAGAAGGAACCATACATAGAAATGAAAAGTGTGCATGACAGGCACGCTCACATCACAGAGCTTTCAAATAGGCACTAAAAACAAGGGCGGAGCACAGAGATTAAAAAAAAAAAAAAGAGGCAAACAATAACACATTTGTCACAATTCGCACTTAGCACCAGCACTGCAATACACACACACAAAAAGCAAACATCAGGAGCAAGAAATGTGCCAAAGGAAAATAGGATTACCTATAAATATTATAGCATCAGAGTTGATTCTGCGAGGAATCATCTGGTTGAGAGTCAACAGCAGCAGTGACAATTGGAATATCAACGTCAGGAAGGATCTCAGCCTCTTCTTTATTTTTCTTGAACAGTTTGTCACTGAGGTCTTGGCGCCTCGAACGTTTAATTCGAGACCGTTCGCCAGTACCAGAAGCAGAAGTAGGAGAGTTCACACTAGCGCCCACAACTGGAGGTTCCACAACGAGAGGAGAAGGAACAGTAGTAACAGTGGAAGGTGACAAAGCGTTCTCACCATCGACACTTTCTGGGTTGCCAGGTCCGAGCACGCAGGAAACCACAGAGACCGCCGGCGCCATAGAGCTGGTAGAAATTGGCAAAACATTCACAGAAGGGAGAGTTCGTGCACTGAACGCACTATCACTGGTCGTCATACCTGTGGTGGGTAAAGCCGAAGAAATCGCAGGGGCCAATCGGACGTCGGGAGTTGACGCTGCTGTAGCACAAGTATGCGGAGAATCACTGACGACCAAAGATGACAAGGATGAGGAGACTATCGGGGGACGATCATCGACAGATGTTGATAAGCTGCGCTGTGCGACAGACGGAACTGAAGAAACATCATCCGGATGGATGGCAACAGAGGGGAGAGGGGGGTAGTCGCTATCCTGAAGACGAGGTGCATGGTTCTCATGAAGATTATCTGTTGTTTGAGGAACATTCATGTCCATGGAGATCTGATGGGACTGAGGTGCCTCAGATTGCAATAGGTTGGGAACCCGATCCTGAGACGTCACTGGTAGGCTGGAGAAGTGAGGAACAAAAGAATTCACTGCAGCATCCAAACTAGTAGTAGAAGGGACCAATTTACCCGCATAACTATTAGAGCTGCGAGGTGCGTTATTGGGACGTTGGGGACATTTTGAATGTAAATGCTGGGTACTGTGACACCGTATGCAAGTTTTCTCCTGTCCAGGATAAGTGACCCAGTAACGGTGCTGTTGAATCAGTACGAATGATGGAATCGATTTCTGTAATTCCATTCGTAATAATTTCCTCCCAGTTCGAATTTGGTAAACATGGTCACTAGAATATAGTTCATCATGGATATTATAAATAGTACCATACTGACTCATTACATCCTTAATGGTGTCATTGGAGAGTTCCATAGGAATTACATGTAAGCGCACAGTAACAACCTGAGTATCAGCCCAAGAAATCCGTATATCATATGTGCCTGAGGGATCAGTAAATTGAACTACACCACTAGTGTCATTCAAAACTTGCTCACATAACGCGAGAGACGAAAGTTTGAGGAACACACACTTACGGTAAATATCCAGTTCAAGACTCAAAACCTGTTCAACAGGAAAGGCAAAACGATCATATAACCATTCATGAATTGTCAGAGAGGTAGGCCGCTGGCTAACCGCTCCGAAATCAAATTTCAATGTATTCACTCGACGTGTAGACATATTCAAGTTATTCGCAGTCACAAACCAAGGGAAAAAAAAAACACCAAAACTGTCGCCGAAAGATCCACAAAAATTACAGTGAAAAATAACACGAAAAAAAAAAAAAAAAAAGAAAAAAAAATGCTTCACTTAATGGGTGAGTTTGACTCAGTTCACACAACACAAGCGTAGCAGCAGAGAGCACAGAGAACGTGTTTACTCGACAACGTTCACAGCGCGAATCCCACTCACGTCGTTCCCCTACACTACTCAATACCTTAGATTTTTGGATTTCTTACTTACTGCTCACATAGTACTGGTACGTAGCGGGCCCGCGTCTGTGGAATTATATACCTCTATAATCAGAAACACACTTAATTGTTTGCATAGTTCCACAAAACATACAAACACCAAATTTTGCATACTTGTTCGTCATGGGATGTGAGTAATGGGAAAATTCCGATATCTCGAAAAAGGCGACATTTTCCATGTAAATGAAGTGTCGAAATTTTTCGTCGTTTCGAAATGCTGGATTTTAGAGTAGTTCCGCACACCATAGAAACGTCATGTTTTGTCAGGCAGTGAAGCTAGGCACATAGTTTATGATAGAAAAAAGAGCTTTAAAATTCGTTTTCGTTTCGCGGCGCAAATCGAAAAAATGTGAAATTTGTAATGGCTGTATGTAGGACGTTGAAATTTCGAGGTGATGTTTATTCTGATGCGTAGTTTGCGAATCCGCCCTTAAACTTGAAAAAATAGTCATGTTCGGTGTCAGAAAGTGCTAGGAATGTTATAAGGGGACGTCTAATTCTACACAACTTGTAGATATGGCGGAATCACGAAATTGCGTTCAAGTGTGTAGATTACAGGGCATATGAGGGGAAAAATCCGACATGTTGGAAAAGCCGCCATCTTCGATTCAAAATGGCGGCTCAAAAATTTGTAACCATAAAAATTGTAAGTTGTGCTCTTGGTAGGTAAGCCAGGTTTCGCTATGTTATTAAGGACGTAGTTCAGTTTAAGTGAATAAACAAATCATTGGAGAAGTCGCCATCTTGAATGCAAAATTGCCATATTTTTGAATTGCCTTCATTTGGACTCTTATGTGGTATATTGAGGAGAATAGAACAAACAGAATTCAACGTAGTAAGTTAGCTCCGCGGTAAAGTGTCTGCTTTCTGAGTAGCAGGTCTGGGTTCGAATCCCCGCAGACCATGTTTTATCTTGCATTTTTTTCTTATCACGTTGCTTCATTTTACCAAATAGTTTCTGTTGGCATTGCGTGAACAAAATATTTTCGTTATTACAGACAGACGGAAAGGATATATTTATACGCTAACTGTTGAGATGGTCTCGAAACTAGGCAGTATGTTCGTGTAAAGTTTCGAGACGATACTGAAGTATTTAAAATCAAACATATGTAGCTTTGGAAATGGAGCATCACCAGTGTCTCTATCGGAAGCAATGTTGGGGGGGGGGGAATGAAATGAAATGAAATCTTTTAGTTTTACGTCCCACGGTATGTTGCGGGGGGAGTATTACCCCGGGGGCACTGCTGATAACATTCTATTTGTTATTGTATTATAAACGTACTATTTTGATCTCGCCAGGGGCGCTCTGAGGAGGCAATGTCCCCCAAAAAGAGTCTGAAAGAAACATTGGGCATCATTTTCACGATATAGTGTCCATACAAGAAAACAATACATTTTGTCTCGCGACAACAGTGTCTGCTTCAAACCAGAAACGATTGCAAAATATCTCTCTCCCCTTTCATGTTCCTCGTTAAGATACATCCGTATACCAAATTTGAAGTGAATACCACAAATGGAAAATATAAAATATTAATTTTAAGGAAATACACACACACACAGGGAAGTACGCAGGGGGTGGGTCCTGGGGGTCCGGACCACCACCGAAATTCCAACTTTTGAGTAAATTTTGCCTAATTTTTGGGACAAGTTTAGGAATTTCAATATAAAATACACTCATATTGAGTTTGGCCCTTCCCGAAATAAATTCCTGCGTACGCAACTGCGCACACACGCTCATACACGCACACGCACACGCACACACACAAATGGGCACCTTTGAAAATTGTCTCGTCGGCAGCGTACATAATTTTAATATATAAGATACGTGGAAAAGTGCCCCTTTCGATTTAATAGTTTTAGTTGCGGGTACGGTTGGAATGAAATGCCGTATATAATAAAGTCAAGCTTACTTTCAATCACCTATGCTATAAAAATAAACTTTCATAGAAAGAAAAAGTGAGAGAAAAACTTGTTGGGGATCGAACCCAGGTCTTTTGCACAATAGGCTCACGTCGTTCCCCTACACTACTCAATACCTTAGATTTTGGATTTCCTACTTACTGCTCACATAGTACTGGTACGTAGCGGGCCCGCGTCCGTGGAATTATATACCTCTATAATCGGAAACACACTTAATTGTTTGCATAGTTCCACAAAACATACAAACACCAAATTTTGCATACTTGTTCGTCATGGGATGTGAGTAATGGGAAAATTCCGATGTCACGAGAAAGGCGACATTTTCCATGTAAATGAAGTGTCGAAATTTTTCGTCGTTTCGAAATGCTGGTTTTTAGAGTAGTTCCGCACACCATAGAAACGTCATGTTTTGTCAGGCAGTGAAGCTAGGCACATAGTTTATGATAGAAAAAAGAGCTTTAAAATTCGTTTTCGTTTCGCGGCGCAAATCGAAAAAATGTGAAATTTGTAATGGCTGTATGTAGGATGTTGAAATTTCGAGGTGATGTTTATTCTGATGCGTAGTTTGCGAATCCGCCCTTAAACTTGAAAAAATAGTCATGTTCGGTGTCAGAAAGTGCTAGGAATGTTATAAGGGGACGTCTAATTCTACACAACTTGTAGATATGGTTGAATCACGAAATTGCGTTCAAGTGTGTAGATTACAGGGCATATGAGGGGAAAAATCCGACATGTTGGAAAAGCCGCCATCTTCGATTCAAAATGGCGGCTCAAAAATTTGTAACCATAAAAATTGTAAGTTGTGCTCTTGGTAGGTAAGCCAGGTTTCGCTATGTTATTAAGGACGTAGTTCAGTTTAAGTGAATAAACAAATCATTGGAGAAGTCGCCATCTTGAATGCAAAATTGCCATATTTTTGAATTGCCTTCATTTGGCCTCTTATGTGGTATATTGAGGAGAATAAAACAAGCAGAACTCAACGTAGTAAGTTAGCTCCGCGGTAAAGTGTCTGCTTTCTGAGTAGCAGGTCTGGGTTCGAATCCCCGCAGACCATGTTTTATCTTGCATTTTTTTCTTATCACGTTGCTCCATTTTACCAAATAGTTTCTGTTGGCATTGCGTGAACAAAATATTTTCGTTATTACAGACAGACGGAAAGGATATATTTATACGCTAACTGTTGAGATGGTCTCGAAACTAGGCAGTATGTTCGTGTAAAGTTTCGAGACGATACTGAAGTATTTAAAATCAGACATATGTAGCTTTGGAAATGCAGCATCACCAGTGTCTCTATCGGAAGCAATGTTGGGGGGGGGAATGAAATGAAATGAAATATTTTAGTTTTACGTCCCACGGTATGTTGCGGGGGGAGTATTACCCCGGGGGCACTGCTGATAACATTCTATTTGTTATTGTATTATAAACGTATTATTTTGATCTCGCCAGGGGCGCTCTGAGGAGGCAATGTCCCCCAAAAAGAGTCTGAAAGAAACATTGGGCATCATTTTCACGATATAGTGTCCATACAAGAAAACAATACATTTTGTCTCGCGACAACAGTGTCTGCTTCAAACCAGAAACGATTGCAAAATATCTCTCTCCCCTTTCATGTTCCTCGTTAAGATACATGCGTATACCAAATTTGAAGTGAATACCACAAATGGAAAATATAAAATATTAATTTTAAGGAAATACACACACACACAGGGAAGTACGCAGGGGGTGGGTCCTGGGGGTCCGGACCACCACCGAAATTCCAACTTTTGAGTAAATTTTGCCTAATTTTTGGGACAAGTTTAGGAATTTCAATATAAAATACACTCATATTGAGTTTGGCCCTTCCCGAAATAAATTCCTGCGTACGCAACTGCGCACACACGCTCATACACGCACACGCACACGCACACACACAAATGGGCACCTTTGAATATTGTCTCGTCGGCAGCGTACATAATTTTAATATATAAGATACGTGGAAAAGTGCCCCTTTCGATTTAATAGTTTTAGTTGCGGGTACGGTTGGAATGAAATGCCGTATATAATAAAGTCAAGCTTACTTTCAATCACCTATGCTATAAAAATAAACTTTCATAGAAAGAAAAAGTGAGAGAAAAACTTGTTGGGGATCGAACCCAGGTCTTTTGCACAATAGGCTCACGTCGTTCCCCTACACTACTCAATACCTTAGATTTTGGATTTCCTACTTACTGCTCACATAGTACTGGTACGTAGCGGGCCCGCGTCTGTGGAATTACACCTCTAAAATCGGAATAGTAATCGTGTTATATATGTATTTTTTAGGATGATTAAGGAAATGATCTCTTGTTATTTGATTGTAATAAGAAATTGGAAAGACACGATTCTAGTACAATGTTTTACTATAGTGTAGAAAGTGGTGTTGTTTAAGTTGCTATAAACAATTTTTTTAAAAGCCTCCAATAATATTCATATTTTAAATTACCTAGTAAATAAACATCTTCATTGAAAATATAAGAGTAAAGATACAGGAAGACTGTATGTAATTGTCCAGTATAAATAATCATTTCAACACGTCCTGCTGCCCAATAATTACTTTTGTACCAAAGGACAGCATTGTAATACAGTTTACTACGTTACTGTGCAAAAACTGGTGTTCAATCAAATGTTATGAACTAATGTTTAAAAAGCCTTAACAAAATTCATATTTGTAAATTACTAACAAATTTAGTCATCATGAAAATACAAGACGAGAGATACAGGTAGACTCCGAGAAATTGTCCAGTAAATATGAAATATTTCAAAAAGTCTTGCTGCAGGTAATATGTACTACTATGCCTAAGGGTTCTTTTATAAGGGACTTTTCTATATTACAGTGCAAAATAGTGTTTTCTCAAATGATACCAACAAATGTTTAAAAAGCCTCCAACAATAATCATATTTGTAAATCATCTACAAATTGTAGTCTTCATTGAAAATACATGAATAAATATACAGGGATACTGCAAGAATTTGTGCAGTATATATGAAGCTTTTCAAGAAATCTTGCTGAGGTAATATGTACAACTATGCCCATGGTTTCCATTATAATCCACTGTACTACATTATAGTACAAAAGTAGTGTTCACTCAAATGCTATGAAAAAAATTTAAACAATCTCCAACAATATTTATATTTGTAAATTATCTAGTAAAATGTAGTCTTCATTGTAAATACAAGAATAAATGTGCAGGAAGACTGAAATATTTTCCCACCCTTATATCACAGATATGAATTACTTTTCCTGCTGGTAATATGTACAATTAACTACAAGGACACTATTATATTACATTGTACTAAATTACACTGCAAAACATAATATTAAAAAATGCTACGAATAAATATTTGAAAGGTTGCAAAAATCACATTTGTAAACAGTGAGTGTTTTCGCAAAATGCAAGGTTTAATAGGTAGGCTATTGGAAGACAGTGTCCGCTGTTTATGTTTGAGAAAATAAATTCTGTTATTGTCTCTAACATGTATAGGTGTGCGCAAAGTGTACATAATAAGCCATGCACATGATTACCAGAGTAGAAGTAGTAATAGAGTTCTTTCTAATAAATTGTGTATTTGCTTTTCAAAGTTACATGGAAGGAATAATAACGGGTGGAATTGAAGTATGTGTTGGAAACAGGTGTCTGCTGTAAAGGGAAGTGAATTCCTGAAGGAATAGTTTTCTAGAACATGACACCTCATGGCAAAGGCCTGACCGGGGGCCTGGGGGCGGAGCCCCCAGCGAGCTTTAGCGAGTTGCAAATCTAAAATCCACAGCTGAGAACAAAATATTATGTTCAATATTTCATTATTATCCTTTGATTTGTAATGAAAAACTAACTATAAGCATTGACGATTTCAGAAGATTCTCCCCCGGTAATGGTCAATATATGAATGAGAGAAAACTGATAAAACATTATTAGTCCACTTTGAGCATGATCAAAGATAACTTATGGCCACGAAGGGGGAAATTTATGTCGACAGAGTCTCAAATTCTCCCACAGGTCATGCCCTGAAATCATCACTGTTTGAAAAGTTTCCTTAACAAATAGAATATTACATTTATTTCTCGTTCTACGTTTTGAAATGGAAAAATCATGATTTTAAAGTGAATTATAATACGATAAACATAAAGATTTATAGAACTAATGAAGTAAATATTCTTGTGTAAGTTATCGATTTCTAATCAGATTAAAACTCGAATATTCGTTTGCATCGCACTTTAAAGTAAATCCTCTCTCTATATAATTCTTACTGGAAAGTATGTTTAACTCCAATTACTTAATCAATATTTTTAATAATATATTTTTATTGTAATACTTTTACTATTCAATGTTGTATACACTACATTTCCCAAAGCAAAACCTCACAAATGTATAGTGGACTAGTGAATATTATCAAATAAATTATCATTTTGTTTACGTAAATACTTCATCTCCTCATTTGCAACTTCGTACTTTAAATAATAATAATAATAATAATAATAATAATAATAATAATAATAATAATAATAATAAAATCATAGCCATACCTTTATCAGAATTTCAGGCTTAGTCAATAAATGAATTCAACGTTGTCTCTATTCGAAGTTCTATTTAATCGAAACCGCTAGAAATACAGAGAGAAATTTCGAGAACAGATAAAAGAAAAATGTTACCTTGGTGGGACTGGAACTAACCTTTAAGAGTTCCTTTCAATTTACAGACAAATGCCTTAATCACTTTGTTTCTTTTCTTTAAGTTAACTGATTCACCGAATGTATCTGAGTAACTTGTCTCGATTTTCTGGTCGGTTATATACGTTTTATAATCATTTCTGTTAATCTTGAACGACAGGAACACGAATACAAAAACATCTAAGAGAATTAAAATTCCAAACTCCCCCACCGGGAATCGAACCCGGGACCCTATACACCTAACGCACACTTGCTAGCCAATTTTTTTTCACTTTTTGATTGTTCTTTAAGGATTACAGAGTAATTACATATGGAATACAATATACTATAACAGCAGGAGTATTACATGATTACAGGATGAATATACAAATAATATTTACAGCATTTATACAGTAGAGAAGTGTCACACAGATATCGACAAATAGGTTACAAGAGTGCTAAAATCGTGATTTGATGGAGAGAAGTAGAATGTTACCATGCTATTTTTGAACTTCAAATATATTCAGAAAGTACAATGTCCAGGTAGTTCGCAAATAGCTTTTTCTTTCTAGCGGGCGGAAAGTGTCTGTATTGAGCGCACAAGAAATCTTGATAGTCTGTTACAAAGCGTAGTTTTGAGGATTGTAGTATGTATTCAATCGTATGAGCTGCTAACCAGGTAATTGAATTAAGTTTAGTGGTTGGATAAAAGTGAAAGTCCGGTAGAACGAATATGCGAACTTTGGTAAGAGTAGGAACTGTACGGCAGATTTTGCTGACAGTTGTTTGGAATTTGAGCCATATTGTCGCTGCAGATCCACATTGAATTAAGCGATGCACAATATCATCTTCATTACCACATGTGACACAACTAGTAGTGTCACTAAATTTGAGACGGTGCTTTTTGGCATTCGTGGGGAGAAGCTCATTGACAACAGTGTACCAAGTCGATTGAACAGATCGTGGAATGTGACGAGCAAACACATTGCCCCAAATCTGGGACCAATTGTTGTTTGGATGTTTCAGTTCCATACGAGGAGGCTCAAGGTTCAGCTGGTTGAGGAGCAATATATAAAAGCACTTCAATGAAGTTATTGATGCTTGTTGTTCAGCACTCATATAAATATAATCAGCAACCACGTCTCTGAAATACCAGTAGCAACAAGGGATTGAATTAATATGGAGAGGCAAGTTTTTACCTATACGGTCGATACAATCAGCTAAGATACCATGGCTGACCCAATTTACATTGTGTTGAATATTTTCTGATGATCGAAACTTGAATAAAGCAGTAGCTTTACATTCAATATGAACAAGACCCAAACCTCCATGTCCGGTGGGTAGACATGTATATGGGTATTTGACTCTGAAGACGTGACCGTGCCAAAGAAACCAATTTCCAACACTGGTAAGACGTTTCGCAATGTGTGAGGGCATAAGTAGGATCTGGGCTAGATACCATAGTTTGGAAAATGCGAAGACATTTAGAAAATACACTCTGGACCGTAAACTGAGTTGACGGGATCTGTGAAGTGGGAGAACATGTCGCACAGTGTTAACTAACTGGTTGTAATTTAACTGTATGGTTTCAGCAAGGAGAGGCGTGAACGTTATCCCAAGGATTTTTAATTGGTCGACCGTTTGTATTTGTGTGATAAAAGAGTTCTGTACAAGTGGCAGTATTTTAGTCTTTGCACGATTTACCAGTGTGCCAGACATATTCACATAATCTTCAATGCATGCTTCTACAGAATGAAGATCCTCTTGGTCACGTAAGAACACCGTCACATCATCCGCATAACTGCAAACTTTTAATCCATTAGTATGAAAAGAAATCCCTTGTATATGTGCTGCAATGTGCCAGAGTAGAGGACTAAGGGAAATAATAAAAAGGGTCATGCTCAGAGGACAGCCTTGTCGGACACTGCGTTTGATTTTTATGGGCTCACTCAAAAATCCGTTTAAGTTTTGTTTGTGCTTCATCATAGAGTACACGAATCCATCTGATGAATTTCTCTCCTATGCCAAACTTTTGTAGAAGCGCCCATAAATAGGCATGATTTACTCTATCAAATGCCTGATGGAAATCAATAGATAAAACCGCAGGAGTGCTAGAGGAAGCTTGGAAACTAGCAATTACATCCCGAATCGTTTGCAGAAGATGATAGATTTTCCTATCTCCTACACTTGCAAATTGGTATGGCCCTGCCAAGGATTCCAAATATGGTTGTAGTCTGTTATTCAAGCAGCGGGCCAGAATTTTATAGTCAGAGTTCATTAGTGTGATGGGTCGGTAATCAGTAACTAAAGTCGCAGTATTTACTTTGGGAATAAGGACTGTCACTCCTGGAGATTTATACTTTTGCACAAGCGCATCACTGAAATATTCATTGACTATGTCTGTTAATGTGTCTCCTATCAAAGGGAAGAAGCGTTGGTACCATTCTGCTGGAAGTCCATCTAGACCAGGAGATTTGTTAGAAGGGGCATTCATCACAGCAGATTCTACCTCTTCTTTCGAAATCGGGGTGTCCATCGCTCTAGCTGAATCATAATCGAGCACTGGAGAAAGGTTGTGGAAAATCTGTTGTTGGGTGTTTGCTTCGCCGCAGTCACCAAATAGGGAACAATAGTAGGTGTAAAACGCTGTTTTGATTTCAGAGAAAGAGGAAAATGTGTTCCCTTCGTCATCTTGAATGCGTGCTACTAATTTACTCGCACCACGCTTATACTCCTGTATAACATGGTGTAGGGATGGCTCTTCTTCGAGGTCGAATATAGGAGATTTACTTCTGATAAGTACACCTTTCATTCTGTTTCTGGTCATGGTTAAAAGTTTTGCTTTAAATTTATTAACAGTACATAGAAGCGTACGATCAGAAAGTGCTGAATGTTGAGCATCACATAAACATCTGTAATAAAAATTGTACAGGTTACGATCATCTCGACTCTTCTCTGACGAATACCATCTGGAAAAACTAGAAACACGAGGTTTCAGATATTGATGCCACCATTCGCTGAGCGTTCGAAAATGTCGTCGTTGTGTCACCCAATAGTGCCATTTAGCTGTAAAAGCTTCACAGTAATTAGTGTCAGCGAGAAGGGAAGTGTTGAAGTGCCAGTATCCTCTACCACGTTCAATTTTGACATCAGGAATTTTCAAAGATATGGCGTATGCGTGATGATCAGAAAAGATGGTAGGAGTTACTTCTACGTCTATAATCTTTTTAGCTAGGCTGGGAGACAAATAGATACGGTCAATTCTTGAAGCTGAATTATTCCGAACGTAAGTATATCCACGTTCATGTGGACGTTTCAATGGCCAGCTGTCTTGTAAGTGAAACCCTTTAACCAGTTCATTTAAGGTAGGACAGTAGTTAAAACCAGGAGATTGGTCTTCAGGACGGAGTACGGCGTTGAAATCTCCAGCCAGTAAAAAATGGTCAGTGTTTGAGGAGAAGGCAGATGGAACATCATGTACATAAAATTCATTCCTTTCTACACGATGTTGTGATCCGGATGGTGAATACAGATTTACGAGCTTTATGTTTCCTAACGTGCCAGTCATTATTCTGCCGGTTGGGTGAAATATTTCAGGTGTGAAGTTTACGTCACTCTTGACCACTATTGCAGTACCTGTGCCATTGGTGGTGTAATTATTATAAACTGTATAAGCTGCACCGAGATTTAGCCTTTCTAAGCCAACTTCCTGTAGTAGCGCGACATCTATATGCGACTGACTTAGAAAATCACGTAACGAAAATTCTTTCGTAGGTGACTGCAGGTTGTTAATATTGATAGTAGCTATTTTAATAGACATGATGATGAAAAAGAAAAACATTGTAGAAAAATGTAAATCGGTTTGTAAGGACATCATATTTTACACAAGCTATTGAAATCAGGAAGAATCGATATGCTGAATAGAAATATCCTACAAACTGCACTATTACTGGAAACGGAAATGTCATACAACGTTCAATGTTGTCAAGAAATTGACAAACAGGAAACAGACACGAAGCGTATACTGTACACAACTAACCTAAGGTTAAAGTACTTACTTTTTATCGGAGAAACATGTAGAAACGCTATGTTCAGACTGTTGATCACTTCTCTGAGAGAGGGCTTTACTCAGTTCTTGTCGTTTGGTGCGTTTACGTTTAGTATGGTCGGGGGAACTGGGTGCACTTCTTACTGTTTCTCGTGGAGACGGGTAGGCCTGCACTTGATCATCTGCTGGAAGACTGAGAACGGGGGAAGACAGAGACGAAGCACTGAGAGTTCCTAAGATTGGTTGAATGGGGGTTGCACTTTCATCGGTAATCATGGTACTGGAATCATCTTCTGGACAAGAGGGTAAAAGGAAGTAACCATATTTGAAGGGGTGCCAAGTGGGGAGGGAGTTGAACGTTGAGGTTGCGGTTTTGCCTCCGGAATATCACCTGGTTGTTTGTTCAGAGAGGGGCGCTCATCAGCCTCATTATCACATGAAAAGGTTTTGTCACGATCAGCAGCACATTGAGACATAAGGGGTGGAAAATCACTGGTATTGTTGATATCAGATGACACAGGTGTTACGGTATGATGCTCACTAACATGGGAAACACAACTTTCGGACACTGAAACCTTTGGAGACACTGCAGGTAAACTTGCTTCACTTCCTCGTGGCAGAATAGGTGGGGCAAGGTTGGAAAATTTCGGAACAAAATCCGGCGGTGATGTCAAATTGGAGGGCTTTGGAACAGATACTCGTCCAGCATAACTCAAGGTACCAGAAACAGCCTGTGGGGGAGGACGGAGTGGACATGCAGAGTGTAGATGTTGGAGAGAATTGCAGCGTAAGCATGTCTTTTGTTGACCGGGATAGGTAACACAATATCTACTGTTCTGAATACTTATGAACGAAGGGATGGCATGTTTCAGTTCCATTTTGATCAACTTAGTACCTGTTCGTATAGGGTAGACATGGTCGGCTGAATAAAGTTCATCCTGTATACTATATATCTTGCCGTATTTCTCAAAGACATCCCTGACTTCATTATGTGACAACTCCAAGGGAGTTACATGCAGTTTCACTGTTAGAATGCTAACATTTGCCCAAGTTACTTTTATGTCATATGAACTTTGTGAACCGCGAAACTTTACAACACCATTTGTATCACGAAGGATTTTTTCACATAAATGTAAAGAGACCAATTTGACAAAAATACATTTACGATACATGTCCATTTCGATACTCAACACTTGATCAACAGTAAAGGCGAAGGTGTTATGCAACCACTCATGAATTACAAGAGACGTAGGGCGCTCAGAGACAGGGCCAAAATCAAACTTCAGAGTGTTTACTCGTTTGAGAGTTGACATCTTTAAATGGAGCACAGTATTCAAAAGGAAGAAAACGAAAACTTAAGAAAAGCAAAACAAAAAAAAAACTTGAAAAAATTAATAGAAGCTTCACTATATCAAACAATGGGAAAACAAACACTCACACGTAGAAAGCGAGGTATTTGACAACCAACCACTACGAAGTGAATCAATCACAGAGAGCGCGCAGCACACGTCCACACACTCCAGCAACCAAACACGTTATTCGAGCCACTAGACCAGCGGGGAAAGCTAGTGAAATGCATTATGTAGTATCTGAAGTTTACACCTATCTCATCCTGCTGTAATAATGTTTACCGTATTCGTTACTTAGAGGAATGATATATGTTATTCATATAGGTTCTCTTACGTATTCGTCCGTAAATATTATATAAATTATCAGAATTATTCATGGTCTTCCATGGAAATTCACTGGCGCATGCACAGTAGACAGGCAGTGTAATTGAAAGGTGAGTTCAACAGATATTATATATTTCGCCAACATTATTTAATAGCTATGTAGAAGAGATAGCAAAAAATGAGTTTTCATAATGAAGATGGAATTTCGGTAGGAGATAGAATGATGAGGTGTATACGGTTTGGGGTTGATATGATAGTTGTTGCAGAATCTACAAAGAAAATTAAGATGTAGAAAACTTGAGAAAGGCTTCTGAAGAATATGGAATGAAAATAAATGTTAGAAAGACAAAATCCATAGTGATAGAAACGAAGCGATCGGTGTCAAATATAGAAGTAGGAGCGGGGAAAAAAACAGGTGACTAGTTTTTGATGTCTGAATAGTATTATTAGTGATATGACATGCGAACGTGAAATAAAAGCAAGGATAGAAATGGTGAAAGAAGCCTTTAGGATGAAGAAAATACTATTTTGTGGGGCCTTAGAGTTGAAAAGAAAAGACTCATAAAATGCTTCGTGTACTGTATTTTACTGTGTTTATAGGACAGAAACATTGACATTACGCAGAAATGATGAGAAACAATTGGAGGCTTTCGAAATATGTGCGTGGAGAAGAATGGAGAGAAATAGTTGGGTCGAGAGGAAAACGAATGAGATGGTTGGAAATGGAAGGAAAAAAATATTATTAAGAAGAGGAAGAGAAACTGGTTGGAATATTGGTTAGGAAGGAACTGTATCATGAGGGATGTGCTGGAGATGGAGGGGACGAATTAGACTATATAGAAACATAATTAGGCTATTGGCGATATCAAAACAGAAAAATCGTATGTGAAGATGGAGAGGTTAACAGAAGATTGTGGAGCATGGCAGCTTCTCAGCTACGGTAAGTGACCGCTGGTAATGGCGGAATACTTCTGATATAATGATGCTGATTATGCACAGAAGAAACAGAAAGATCCATTTACTGTCATTGCTAATACGAATCGCAATGCAAATTTCTACAAGTTGTCAAAATGCCTAGCTCTAAAGGCTGTAGAGAACTATCTGTTAGTCTGCGAGGAGAAATTATAGTCGAGTAAAAGTGGAACAAACTCTCATTCAGATCGCTTGGGTTTTGGGTTGCGACGAGAAAGCAGTGAAGAAATTGATTTAGTGGTATGAATAATAATAATAATAATAATAATAATAATAATAATAATAATAATAATAATAATAATCATTTATTTCACAATTCATTTCTGCCAGTAGCTTTCGCCCCCTTACTCCCACTTCATGCTTACTCAGGAGGAAGCTGCGCGTCCCCAGGTTGGGAACCACTACTTTCAAATAAGGAATTCTGATAGCCTGTTAGAAATTTGCATTCTGACTAATATCAGTAAACTGCATTCTTCTGTTTCTACTGCGCATGCACCAGTGAATTTCCATGAAAGATCATGAATAATTCTGATAATTTATATAATATTTACAGACGAATACGTAAGAGAACCTACGGTAAACATTATTACAGCAGGAAGAAATAGGTGTAAACTTCAGATACTACAAAATGCATTTTACTTGCTTTCCCCGCTGGTCTAGTGGCTAGCACGTGTGCTTTAGTTGTATAGGGTCCCGGGTTCGATTCCCGGTGAGGTAGTTTGGAATTTTAATTCTCTTAGATGTTTTTGTATTCGTGTTCCTGTCGTTCAAGATTAACGGAAATGATTGTAAAACATATATAACCGAGTAGAAAATAGAGACAAGCTACTCAGATACGTTTGGTGAATAAGTTAACTTAACGAAAAGAAAAAACTGTCTAAGGCATTTGTTTGTAAATTGTAAAGAACTCCTACAGTCGGCGAGAACTATCTTGGCAGTGACGTCAACGCTCTCAGTTGCAAGGCTACCAACTTACGCTATTCACAAATAGTGCTTAGATGGTACGCTTCGCACGCCACGTCGTAAAATAATGCTGGTAGCGAACTAGAGAGAATTTAGATAACAATGTATTTGAATAATGCTAGCATATATATGTGCATTGTTACGACAAAGAAAGAAAAAATAAGATTAGATCCTATATTTATGTCGTCAAACAACAATATCTTCCCTTTTAAAAAGCAGTTTTCTATTTCCAATAGATTTTTTTTAAAAAAAAACTAAGTCCCAACATGCGCAGTATTTGTTGTAATGCCCACTCAAAACCTTTGAAGTCAATGCTTTTCTTAAGTTCGCACAATAATTTATTTAAGGTGGCGACAATGTCTTCAGCATAGAGATTGTGAATTGTTCTACGAACTACTACTTCATCGAAAGAATCTAAATTTATTTGTCTTTTCTGTATATTTGGCCTTGCTTTACAGGGTGTTACGACGGGTTGTCCAGACTTTACTCCTTCTCTTTCACAATTCGCCACACGGATCTCTCACTGACACATGTTGCTCGAGAGGTTTCATGAACACTGTCAGATTTATTATTGTTTGCTGCAAGAAAAGTTGTAAACATTAAAAACAATGTCTCCTGCATCACAATGCAACGGCTTGCCTTTCTTTAAGGTACTATCACCCATTCTTATACACTAAATTTCGAGAACGAGAATAAAACAAAGGATTGACAACTTTCACCAGTCAGCATAGACTGTACAGCCCTACACAAAGAAAACACGCGCTTTTCAGTTCATTTCATTTCGCTTTTGTTTTTTAATTTGTTTGTGTGTTTTTCCTGGAATGCTGTTCTTATGTCCTATTGGTAAATGTTATACTTTTCGAAGCTACACTCACTAACCCCCACGTTCTGTTTCCGCGACCAGGAAACACATTCATATATCATCCTCTAACTCAAGAACCGTGATAGGTAAAGACATGGGAGTTTCTTTAAAACAAACTTTGGACTCCCCCTTCTCATTTCGTCCACAGCATGTTTGTGTCTATCTTCAATAGAACGAAAGTTTGTAGCATGTTGAAATCTGAGTATTATTAGAACAGAATAAACATAAATGGCTATCATTTAAAATTATTTTCTACATACTTATAATATAAAATTCAAATATAAAATAACCATGTTCTTCATGAAAATTATATAAATATAATAGCAAAAAATGTAGCATTTATGTCTCCTCGAACTCCAGTTATCGTTATACAAAGATGAGAAGTATATTTATCAAAAACGAATCTCCCATTTCGGTTCATTTCCTTTAGCTTTCCTGTTGTAGAGAACGGAGCGTGCTTTTAAGTTGGTATTTCTGTTCGCGCATTTTCTCTTTCCTGGGATTGGACGTTAAATTGAACGAAGCGTCTGCTTTAACCACTGGGATAGCATTTGAACAAGAGCGAAGTCTACGTCACTGCCAGGATAATTCTCATGCACTGTAAAAGATACTTCCAATCCCACCAAAGTAACATTTTTCTTTTACTTGTTCTCGAAGTTTCTCTCTGTATTCCTATCGGTTTCGATTAAATAGAACTTCGAATAGAGACCACGTTGTATTCATTTATTGACTAAGCCTGAAATTCTGATAAAGGTATGGCTATGATTTTATTATTATTATTATTATTATTATTATTATTATTATTATTATTATTATTATTATTATTATTATTATTATTTAAAGTACGAAGTTGCAAACGAGGAGATGAAGTATTTACGTAAACAAAATGATAATTTATTTGATAATATTCACTAGTCCACTATACATTTGCGAGGTTTTGCTTTGGGAAATGAAGTGTATACAACATTGAATAGTAAAAGTATTACAATAAAAATATATTATTAAAAATATTGATTAAGTAATTGGAGTTAAACATACTTTCCAGTAAGAATTATATAGAGAGAGGATTTACTTTAAAGTGCGATGCAAACGAATATTCGAGTTTTAATCTGATTAGAAATCGATAACTTACACAAGAATATTTACTTCATTAGTTCTATAAATCTTTATGTTTATCGTATTATAATTCACTTTAAAATTATGATTTTTCCATTTCAAAACGTAGAACGAGAAATAAATGTAATATTCTATTTGTTAAGGAAACCTTTCAAACAGTGATGATTTCAGGGCATGACCTGTGGGAGAATTTGAGACTCTGTCGACATAAATTTCCCCTTTCGTGGCCATAAGTTATCTTCGATCATGCTCAAAGTGGACTAATAATGTTTTATCAGTTTTCTCTCATTCATATATTGACCATTACCGGGGGAGAATCTTCTGAAATCGTCAATGCTTATAGTTAGTTTTTCATTACAAATCAAAGGATAATAATGAAATATTGAACATAATATTTTGTTCTCAGCTGTGGAGTTTAGATTTGCAATTCATATAATGTTCCCCTCTAATGGAATTTGAGAGAAAAGTAGTTGCCAAAGATTTATTTAAAGAAATGTTCTCAGTTCTCTCATGAAAATAGGAACACACTTTTAAAAAAAGAAAAAAAAACGAATACACACTTCACGGTTTGAACACAAAAACTTGTAATTGAAAGAAGAATGACCCAAACCGCTCAACCCGTTCCTATGTCTTCAGTGTGTCTCTTTTGACTTTTGGGTAAAGTAGTTTCCTGCTTCACACTTCTTTTTGTTTATGTCGATACGACTATAAGTTTGTGGTGAATATTTGGCAGTTACAGGTCTTGCAATGCATAAAAGTCTTTTTCGTATAAATTATGTTCAATTTTACGTCCTAATAACTTATATACAACAGGTTGAATCTGTGAAATGATTGGGGTTAGAGTGATCGTAAATGTTTTCATAGTTAGGAGCCTGGATATGCAAACCCGCTTAACGTGGGGATTTAATTTTGAGAAATTTTGTACTCAAAAGCTATGGATTTAACATTAATATAGTTCATTTTCGATTATTTTTACATGTTCCTGTGTCTCCCATAATAGAATTAGAGGTGATACGGGTTTCGATTCTCGTCAGGAGTCGTGTGGTTCGGGTTTCACGTTAAGTCGTAGATGCACGTCTTGTATAGAGTAGTAGCTGAAAGACACGCTGAACTCTATATCACCTCACCTCGTGAGATATTCTACGTTTGTATAATTTCTAAACCACTTTTCTTTCTTTGAATCTCCTCCTTCCTCTTAGGACACGCATAGGTTCAAACCGAAACATTCTTCACGGTTGGAGGACGCAAGGCTACGGTACCATGCGCGTACAACCCTTATGGGACTACGGTAGTGAGTTGCGCAGTTTGAGTAGCATGCACGAATAAACCACGCTTACATTGATTATATATAATTAATAAAATCTCATATTAGGACTTACTCTGCACGTCAAACTTTTAACATATGCGACTTTTTAAATTATGTTCTTCTGCTTTATATTATTATTATTATTATTATTATTATTATTATTATTATTATTATTATTATTATTATTATTATTATTATTATTATTATTATTATTATTATTATTATTATTGCAATAGCTATGTGAAGCAATTATCTCGGCCAACTTGGTTAATACACACCATTCAGCAACCGGTAGTTGTAGAAATCAGGCTTTTCCTGCAGAAGTTGTTAGCTCAGTCGGTATAGCGCTGAGCTATGGATTCAAGTGTTGCGAGTTCGAAACCAGTCTAAGTCAAAAGATTTTTTTCCTGATATAATTCTTGAAATGGAAATGTTTCTCTCCTCACCTTTATCTCGTAATTCTGAATAGAGATGTTTGGATGTGAAAGAAAAAGTATACTAGAAAAGAAAGGTAAATTACATGATACCTTTCGCAATTTTTAACTATATTTTCACCTATCTAGGACGTTTTTAAAAAGTTCAGACTTCTAGACCTGCTTTTCGCTCTCTTATGTGTCCTTTAACTAATTTCTACAGTTACTTAGTGAATCACATATACATATATTACAGATGTCGTATCTCTTTCTCTTCTCTCTACATCATGTCTGGAGATGAATGTTTTGACAATAGGTTACAAACACGATTTTAAAAATAATACGATCTGCGATATCAGTGATACATATTGTGGTGTTTAACTTAACATATCTATATATATAAAAGAGAACGCACAAATCCTCTGTTCCCTCATCACGCTAATACGGCTGAACCAATTTCTTTCATTTTTGGGGGGTTATTAGGATTTGGACCCTAGATGGTTTTTATCATATCACTTTAATTTTTAATTACCAGTGTCTTGAGATAATTGACCATTCAAGTGTCCATAACGTACAAATCCTTTGTTAGTTCATCATAGGTAAAAATAAACGTATTTATATGCAACCCGCATGACCGTGTCACTCGGCGGGTTAACATAAATGACAGGCGATATAATGTTAACATTTACTGCAATCTACTATGGTTTTTATCATATCACTTGAAAGCGAAAAAGTAAAAATTATCTAAGTAACAAAGTTTATTGCGTTCCGGGGTGACCGCAGCGAAGCGGGGCGGGTTAACATAAATGACAGGCGATATAATGTTAACATTTACTGCAATCTTCTATGGTTTTTATCATATCACTTGAAAGCGAAAAAGTAAAAATTATCTAAGTAACAACGTTTATTGCGTTCCGGGGTGACCGCAGCGAAGCGGGGTGAACGCTGCTAGTAAAACAATAAATAGAAAAACTGAGAATACGAATGTTTTCGTGCACTGATGCCTCAATAACAGTGCACTGATGCTTCAAATCTGTGTCTTTTCTCCCTTCACCTATGTTAATTCCCTAGTCAAAATAAAAACTCTTCAAAATTAATCACAAATTCTTATACAACCATCCCTTCCTTGGAGTATTGCGCGGTCACATACCCGTCACTGCGATGTAAAGGCACTTATGGCGACGAGGATACCATGTGTTTGGTTTTTGACCTACTTTATCCTCTTGGATGAGGTCCTATTACCTTATATTGTTATATGGTTATTTATAGGGGTACTTTTCCTATCATAAGACAGGTACATTTGTGCACCCCTTTAAAAATTTGGGAGGGGTACCTTGACCCATCCTTAAATTTCGGAAATTGCCCATTTTATATATTTGGTATAATAGTATAGGACAATAATATATATTACTATAAATTCGGGTGGTCCATCTCTTTCCTTTTACTGGTACAAAATTGCCAAAATATAAACGTAAGCAATACGTTGTAACAAGTGTTTCGTTTTTGACCTAATTTATTCCCTTGGATGAGGTTCTGTTACCTTATATGGTTATATGGTCACGTATACTGGTCCATTCCCTATTATAAGACATAGGTGCATTTGTGCACCTCCTTAAACATTTGGGAGGGGTACCTCGGCCCACCCCCTTAATTTTGGAAATTGCCCATTTTATATATTCGGTATTATATTATAGGACCGTAATATACATTACTATAAATTTCGGTGGTCCACCTCGTTCCATTCTAGGGTTACAAAATTGCCAAATTTTAGTACAACCACGTGTTTGGTTTTTGCCCAATTTATCCCCTTGGATGAGGTCGTATTACCTTATATGGTTATCCGGTTACGTATAGAGGTCCATTCCCTATCGTAAGACATGGGTATAATGATGCATCCCTTTAAATTTTTGGGAGGGGTACTTTGGCCCACACCTCTAATTTTGGAAGTTGCCCAATTTAAACATTTGATATTATAGTATAGAACCCTAATATGTATTACTATAAATTTGAGTGGTCCAACTTGTTCCCTTTTCGGGGTACAAAATTGCCAAATTTTAGTACAACCACGTGTTTGGTTTTGGGCCCAATTTATCCCCTTGCATGATGTTCTATTACCTTATATGGTTATACGATCATATATAGGGTTCCGTTCCCTATCCCCTTAAATTTTGGAAATTTTCCAATTTAAGCATTCGGTATCATAGTACATGACCTCAACATGTATCATGATAAACTTTGGTGGTCCATCTTGTTCCATTTCATGGGTAAAAAAATGCCAAAATATGAACATAAGCAATATGTTGTACCACGTGTTTGGTTTTTGCCCCAATTTCTCCCCTTTGATGCGGTCTTATTACCTTATATGGTTATATGGTCATGTATATAGGTTCATTTCCTATCATAAGACATGGATACATTGATAAACCCTTTAAAAATTTGGGAGGGGGTATCCTGGCTCATGCACTCAGTTTTAGAAATTGTTTAATAAAAGCATTTGGTATCATAGTACAGGGTTTCAATATGTATCACTACAAATTTGGATGGTCCACATCGTTCCCTTTCATGGGTAAAAATCTACCAAAAAATCAAATTTCCGAGGTTACTGTCCCCTTTGATAAGGATTTAGCACGTTATATGGGTATGCACAGAGGTTTATTACCTTTATATGTTTATGTTCCCTTTTAAATTTAAATTTTGGGAAGGGTACATTTCTTATTGTCATATCAATAATTGGTAATTGTTCTTAAAATTTGGATGGTATCTCATTCATTGGGTAAATCATTGTCAAATATTAGTCTGATCACGTGATCTGTAATTGACCTATGATTGTTTTAGGTGTTCAGGACATAGGTACATTTCAACTTTGTAGGATAATTTGAGAATTGTCAAATGAAATTACGTCATTGGTTTGATGATTGAAGCCTATGGACCAAATATAAACGTAAGCAATACGATGTACCACGTGATTGACCTTGATGAGGTAGTGTACAGGGAATCATTTCCTTTTCAAAATTCGTTGAAATTATCAAATAAGACGTTTCTAGACAACTGTTCTGCTAAGACAAACAATTGACCTAATTGAGACCTAACTACAACATGTAATTATATGATTAATTCTAAGACAGGTATATCGAGAGAAATATTATTTAAATTTGGGAATTGTGATAAACAGAATTTTAACATAAGGCGCGAAATTTGAAACAATACATTGGACTTTAGTTAAGCTCATAGTCTAAGATCATTGGTGGTGGTTGATTTGACCCTCAGCTTTAGAAATCTCATAGCTACCTTATTGAATCTTATGACTTATTGACGAAAGTCAATACATGCTACAACACTGGCAGAGTTATTGTTGTTGCAATTTGATTGGTTGATCACTATCTTTCGTGTAATCTGATTGGCTGATCACCATCTTTAGTGCAATCTGATTGGTTGATGATTTTCAAATATTTGCTGCATTCAGTTTTGAGATTTGTTTAACATTTAAAAAGTTTTTGAAATTTTTTTTTGAACATTTTTTGTTTGAAAATTTTTCGTTTGAAAATTTTTTGTTTCAATTTTTTTAAGATTGTGCATTCATTAGTAAAGAACCGGAACTGTTTGAACAAAAACATCTGGCAACGTTGTTTATGATGATGCAATAATACACGTCTGAACATGTTAATGCAAAGTCATCAGTTTTGCATCGTATATAAGTATCTTTCGAAAAAATGAAATGAAATCTTTGAGTTTTACGTCCCACGGTTATGCCGGTTAGGCTAAAGGAGACGGTGATTATGAGAAATGAATGAAATGGTGGAATGAAGAAAGTGGGAGGAAACGGGAGAACCCCGAGAAAACCCACGCACACGGTGTTTGTCCACCACAAAATTCACTTGGCGGGGGCTGGGATCGAACCCGGGACCCCAAGCACCAGAGGTGAACGCTCTACCACTGAGCCACCGCGGCCCCAAGTATCTTTCGAGTTAGTATTCATGATAACATCATCATGGCTACAAGTCTGCAGTTTCTAAACACACCTGATGTGATGAAATCATTTACCAAGATTACTGATTTACAACAGAATGTACCTTATAGAATCTTAGCTAGCCAAATAATACCTACAAAGTTTGGATTAAGAGTCGTAGTGAAGCTTGAAGATGATAAGAATATAATTATACCAGCAAGATATTTACCCATCGAAGCATCAAAACAAGAAGAACAGTTACGTTTCTTAAATACTGGATCTGTATCTTTATGCTACACAGGATACTTGGGTCGAAGTCGTCAATTTGAATTTAGTACACAGCCTCATCTGTGAATTTGGATTCGTTAGCAATTGTGATAAAATCATGAATTCAAACGTCAGCACATCCCTTTTCAATGACATCAGACGTAGCTGTATGGTGAAATCTGTATCACAGAATGCGATCTATAAATTTGGTTGGTCAGCATGATGTCAGCAAATGTGATGAAATCATGAATTTAGACGTCAGCACATTCCTCTCCAATGACGTCAACCGTAACTCTATGAAATCAACAAATGCAGTGTAAGCCCATGAAATCATTTGAGCAAGTGAGCTTCAGCAGGAAAGATGTGCACTTCTAACGATAAAGAATTCCTCTTAGTAAGCTATTATCCAATAAATATGTTTCAAACCATACATGTGATGATTGGTATCAGTGCTACAACATTTGAACATGTAATTCAAAGCAGGTTCGAAGGAAAGCAGAACAATTTGGTGTACAACTGACCTGTGAAGAACGGAAAATATTATGTTCACGAATCGACCAAATGAATGATTTTTCATGATGAGCTAAATGTGACCATAGTCAAATCATTAGGCTCAAATCATTAGGTGCTGCTACGTACAGTCCTTGAGAAGAAGATGGTGCTGTTACAAGAGTACATTGCAAACGGAATGGAACAAATTCATTAACGTATTCCAATGTGTTAAACATGTAGTGGAAGTATGCAAAAAAAAAAAGAAGTATATTCCTGAAAAAGTACTATTTTGAGAAATGTGTCATGCATATTGTACAACATGTATCTAGATGTTGTGATAGTTGTCAACATCGTTCGTGGGTGCATACCTGTATTGATAAACAGTTTATTTGTGATCAAATGGACATTGAGTTTCCAACTATCGACATTGCAATAGACCTTAAAAGGCTTCAATGGGAATTAAAATTATATGCTAAAGACAACTAGTGAAGGAAGTTCAAATTACATTGTATCGATAATATCCAGAACCGGTTAGTTTACAAAACCTCGCGGCCAGAACCGCGCGGCGACAACCGCGCGGACCAAAACCTCGCGGCCCAAAGTCTCGCCGGGCCGAAACCTCGCCTGGCGAAAGCCTTGCCGCCCAAAACGTCGCGGACCTAAATTTCGCGGGGACAAAACCTCGCATGGCCAAAACCTCGTCACTCAAAACCTCGCGGGCCAAAATCTCGCCGAGCCAAAACCTCGTTTTCCAAAACCTCGCGCCCCAAAATATCGCTGTACCCAAAATCTGGCCTGACCAAAAATGTAAGTGTTCCAACAGTTGATAAGGATGACGGTATAAAAGGCTGTTTCCGAAGTATCACGGGTATTTGACCAAGTCCCGCTATACCATATGAAAATTCTATTTCTGTATTAGAGGATTTCAATGTGAAGGTATGGCGACAGGATGTTTTCAAACTGGTTATAAAAAAAAAAGTCTGCATAAGGAAAGTAATGACAACTAACGGGGTTAGTTTCGTGAACTTTGCAACATCCAAAAATTTAAAATTTAAAAAAAAATCTAATAATATTTATAAAAGTATGAAATAGTATATGAGTTTTTACAACGTCCCTTGATTATGTCCTATAGGTTAAAGGAGACGTAGATAACCAGGATAAAGGAAATCATTGAATACAGAATGTGGGGGGAAACGGGAATAACCCGAGAAAGCCCACGCACACGATGTTTTTATCTTCTTCTTCTTATTATTATTATTTGTAATGTAGAATTGCATATTAAGAAAATCATTAAATTTTAAAGAAAAGTTTCATTCGCGGCGAGGTTTTGGCCAGGCGAGGTTTTGGCAACGCGAGGTTTTGGCCCGGCGAGATTTTGTCCCGCGAGGTTTCGGGCGGCGAGGTTTGGCCCGGCGAGATTTTGACCCGGGAGATTTTGCCCTGCGAGATTTTGGGCTGCGATGTTTCGGCCGCGAGATTTTGTCCGTATCCCATCCAGAACCACTATTTGGTATGGATGTATGTGATTAACCAGAGCAGTGTAATAAAATCATCCATTTCAATGAATTGTGTTTTTTTCCATTTCAAGTACAACCCAATGTTATGACTTGAACTATTGCACCATGATAAAAATGTTGCCAGAGGCTTTTGTTCTAAACAGTTCCGGTTCTTTACTAATGAGTGCACAAACTTAAAAAAAAGACAAACAAAACTTTCAAACAAAAAATTTTTCAAACAAAAATTTTACCAAAAGAATTCAAACAAAATTTGAAACAAAAAAAATTGAAACAAAATTTCAAAACAAAATAAAATTTCAAACAAAATTTTGAAACAAATATTCAAACAAAATTTTGAAACAAAATATCAAACAAAATTTTGAAACAAAAAATTTAAAAAAAAGTCAGTTTTGAAAAGAAAAAATAAAACAAAAACTTCAAACAAATTTTTAAATGTTAAACAAAACATAAAACTGAATGCAGCAAAGATTTGAAAGTCATCAACTAATCATATTGCACGAAAGATAGCGATCAGCCAATTACATTGTATTTAAATATGAAAGATAGTGATCTACCAATCAAATTTCATCAACAATAACTTTGCCAGTATTGTAGCATGTATTGCCTTTCGTCTATAAGTCATAAGATTCAATAAGGTAGCTATCAGATTTCTAAAGCTGAAGGTCAAATCAACCACCACCAATGATCTTAGACTATGAGCTTAACTAAAGTTCAATGTATTGTTTCAAATTTCGCGCCTTATGTTAAAATTCTGTTCATCACAATTCCCAAATTTAAAGAATATTTCTCTCGATATACCTGTCTTAGAATTAATCATATAATTACATGTTGTAGTTAGGTCTCAATTAGGTCAATTGTTTATCTTAGCAGAACAGTTGTCTAGAAACGTCTTATTTAATAACTTTCACGAATTTGAAAAGGAAATGAATTCCTGTACACTACCTCATCAAGGTTAATCACGTGGTACATCGTATTGCTTACGTTTATATTTGGTCCATAGGCTGGAATAATAAAAAACAATGACGTAATTTCATTTGACAATTCTCAAATTATCCTACAAAGTTTAAATGTACCTATGTCCTGAACACCTAATACAATCATAGGTCAATAACAGATCACGTGATCATACTAATATTTGACAATGATTTACCCAATGAATGAGATACCATCCAATTTTTAGAACAATTACCAATTATTGATATGACAATAAGAAATGTACCCCACCAAAAATTTTAGATTGGTACATAAAGCACCTCTGTCTTATGAAAAAGTAATTAATCCTGTACTCATTTAATTATATAGCCTATAAAAAAACAGGTCAATAACTTTTACATTTTAAATATTTTGTCATAAGAGGAACACCAACATTTACAATGGGTCCTAGAAAAAGGTTTACCGAAATTTGTTATTTGATAATTCCCACATTTAAAAGGTAACATAAACATATAAAGGTAATAAACCTCTGTACATACCCAACGGGACGACGAACAAAAAAAAAAGTACATACCCATATAACGTGCTAAATCCTTATCAAAGGGGACAGTAACATCCGAAATTTGATTTTTTAGTAGTTTTTTACCCATGAAAGGGAACGATGTGGACCATCTAAATTTATAGTGGTACATATTGAAGCCCTGTACTATGATACCAAATGCTTTTATTAAACAATTTCTAAAACTAAGTGGATGAGCCAAGATACCCCCTCCCAATTTTTTAAAGGGTGCATCAATGTACCCAAGTCTTATGATAGGAAATGAACCTATATACATGACCATATAACCATATAAGGTAATAAGACCGCATCAAAGGGGAGAAATTGGATCAAAAACCAAACACGTGGTACAACATATTGCTTATGTTTATATTTTGGCATTTTTTTACCCATGAAATGGAACAAGGTGGACCACCAAAATTTATCATGATACATGTTGAGGTCATGTACTATGATACCGAATGCTTAAATTGGAAAATTTCCAAAATTTTAAGGGGATAGGGAATGGACCCCTATACATGATCATATAACCATATAAGGTAATAAGACCTTATCAAAGGGGATAAATTGTACCGGAAACCAAACACGTAGTTGTACTAAAATTTGGCAATTTTGTACTCCTAAAAGGGAACGAGGTGGACCACTCAAATTTTTAGTAATATATATGAGGGTTTTATACTATAATACCAACTGCTTAAATTGGTCAATTTCCAAAATTAAAGGTGTGAGCCAAAGTACCTCTCCCAAAAGTTTTAAGGGGTGCACAAATGTATCTATGTCTTATGGTAGGGAATGGACCCCTATGCGTGACCATATAACCATATAAGGTAATAGTACCCTTATCCAAGGGAATAAATTAGATCAAAAACGAAAGAAGTACTACAATGTATTGCTTACGTTTATATTTTAGCAATTTTGTACCCCTAAAATAAAACGACGACGTGGACCACCGAAATGTATAGTAATATATATTACGGTCCTATACTATTATACCAAATATATAAAATAGGCCATTTCCAAAATTTAAGGGTGGGCCAATGTACTCCTCCCAAACTTTTAAAGGGGTGCACAAATGTACCTATGTCTTAGGATAGGAAAAAGACCCCTATACATAAATATATATAACCATATTATGGTAATGGGACCTCATCCAAAGGGATAAATTGGGCCAAATAACCGAGCACTTGGTTATACTGAAATTTGGCAATTTTGTACCCTAAAGGGAACAAGGTGGACCACCCAAATTTACAGTGATCCATATTAGGGTTCTATACTGTGATACCAAATATTTAAATTGGGCAATTTCCAAAATTTAGGGGATGGGCGAAGGTACCCCTCCCAAAATTTTAAAGGGGTGCATCAATGTACACATGTCTTATGATAGGGAATGTACTCCCATACATAACCATATAACCATATAATGTAATAGGACCTCATCCAAGGGGATAAATTAGGTCAAAACCAAACACGTGGTACAACGTATTGCTTACGTTTATGTTTTGGCAATTTTGTACCCCTAAAGGTGAAGGAGGTGGACATCCAGTTTTATCATGATACATATTGGGGTCCAGTACTATGATACCAAATATCTAAATTTGACAATTTCCAAAATTTAAGGGGTGGGCCATGGTACCTCTCCCAAAATATTAAAGGGATCCATCAATATACCCATGTCTTATGAAAGGGAATAGACCCCTGTATACGTCCATATAACCATATAAGTTAATAAAACCTCATCAATGGGGATAAATTAGGTCAAAAACCTCCGAAATTTAAATTTTTGGCAATTTTTTACCCATGAAAGGAAACAACATAGACCCCCAACACTACTAGATGTACATACCATGGTGCTAGACTACCATACCAAATTTTTGGATTTGCAAATTTCCAAAGATTAAGGGAGGTGGTCCTATGTACCCCTGCCAAAATTTAGGGGGTGGGCCAAGTTACCCCTGCTGAAATTTAGAGGGGGTGGTCCTAGGTACCCCTAGGTCATTGTCCCCGGGCCAAGGACGTTTACCTTTGACCCAAAATGGGCGCCGGGGCGCAAAATTTTGTCGGCGGCGGGCGACACGCTCCAGGGGGCGAAAAAATTTGCCTCATGGCATGCAGTTACTACTGCCAATGTACTTCTACCAAATTTTAAAATTAACGCATCGATGTACACATGCCTTATAAAAGAAAATAGACCCCTAAATATATTCGTATGTTCATATAGAGTAATAAAACCGCATCAAAGGAGTCAATAACCTCCAAAATTTGAATTATTAACCATTTTTAATCCATAAAAGGAAACAAAAAATGGACCATCCAAATTTATACTAATACATATTAGGGTCCTATAGTACTATATTAAATGTTTATATTAGGCAATTTCCAAAATTTATGGTGGGGGCCAATGTACTCCTTCAATTTTTTCAAGGGATGCACCAATATATCTATATCTTAAGAAATAGAATAGACCTCTATACGTGCCCAGATAACCATATACGGTAATAAGACCTCATCAAATGAAATAAAATGGGTCAATAACCTCCGAATTTGATGTTGGTAATTCTTTACCCAGCAAAGGGAACGTGATGGATCACCCAAATGTATAGTGATACATATTGATGTAATATAATGTTATACCAAATACTTATATTAAACAATTTCCAAAATTTAAGGGTGGGCCAAGGTACCCCTCCCAAATTTGAAGAAGGGTGCACTATTATACATATGTCATATGTAAGATAATTGACCGCTATACATACCCATATAATCATAAAAGATAATAGGATCTCATCAAAGGGGATAACTTAGGTCAAAACCAAACACGTGGTCGTACTAACTTTTGACAATATTTTACCCATGAAGGGGAACGAGGTGGACCATCCTAATTCATCATGATACATATTGAGGTCCTGTACTTTAATACCGAATGCTTAAATAGAAGAAATTACAAAATTTAAGGGTTGCCAAGGTATCCCTCCCAAAAATTCAAAGGGGTGCATGAACGTACCTATGTTTTATGGTAGGGAATGGACACCTATACATGACCATATAATCATATAAGGTAATAGGACCTCATCCAAGGGGATAAAATGGGCCAAAAACCAAACACGTGGTACAACGTATTGCTTACCTTTATATTTTGGCAATTTGGTACCCTTAAAAGAGAACTAGGTGGACCACCGAAATTAATCATGATACATATTAGGGTCCTATACTATGATAACAAATGTTTAAATTGGACAGTTTCCAAACTTTTGGGGGTGGGCCAAAATCCACTTCCAAAAATTTCAATTGGTGCATCAATATACCCATGTCTTATGAAATGGAATAGACGCTTGTATACGCCCATAAAACTGTATAAGGTAATAATACTTCATCAATGGGGATAAATTAGGTCAAAAACCCCGAAATTTGAATTTTTGACAATTTTTTACCCATGAAAGGGAACGAGGTTAACCCCCAGTACTAGTAGAGGTACATACTATTGTCCTAGGTTACCATACAATTTTTTTTTAAATTTGGCAATTTCCAAAATTTAAGAGGGGTGTTCCTATGTACCCCTGGAAAAATTTAGGGGTTGGACAAAGGTACCCCTGCCAAAATTTAGAGGGATAGTCCTAAGTACCCCTAGATCATTGACCCCGGTCCACGGTTATTGACCTTTGACATATGACGTCACAAATATCGGGGTCAAAGTCCAAAGTGAGATCAGGTGGGGCCAGTACTACTCCTGCTTTCCTGCATGTTTATACGGTAACTACAACATAAACATTCAGTTTTCAAAAATATAGATTCCCATGACACTATTGAACCCATAATTTCAACCAGAGGTAAAAGTGGGTCTGCAAAGTTCGGGGGACGACATGTAGCAGCAGGATGTGACGCCGTCTCCTGTCTATCTTTGCCCATAGTATTTTTTTAGGAATTAGGGGACGCCGTACATATTTTTGGAGGTGAGACCGAGGTTCCCTTGCTTTCCCCCGGACTTTTACCTCTGATTTCAATAGATACTTTCCAATTAAATCCTTCATAAGTTTGTACAATTTCCTGCAAATATGAACAGTTAACTGACTACTGTCAGACTGACGAGTCACATACAGCATACCTCTGCTGTGTGTGTTGCATCAACATTTGACGTTATAAAGGCCCACAAGCCTGTCATAAAGTAGTCTAACCGTGAAAATATTCAAGTATAACTTATTGCAACTGTACTTTGATACACTATACGATCAAACCTATCCAGACACCTGGCTGAAAATGACTTACAAGTTCTTGGCGCCCTCCATCGGTACTGCTGGAATTCGATATGGTGTTGGCAGTCTCTTAACCAGGACGACAGCTTCTACTCTCGCAGGCACGCTTTCAATCCGGTGCTGGAAGGTTTCTTGGGGAATGGCAGCCCATTCCTCACGGAGTGATGAACTGAGGAGATGTATCGATGTAGATCGGTGTGGCTTGGCACGAAGTTGTATAGGCTAAAGTCAGGACTCTGTGCAGGCCAGTAAATTACAGGAATGTTACCAGTCCGCCTCAGGCCGTGCAGGATGAACAGGTGCACAATCGTGTTGAAAGATGCAATTGCCATCCCCGAATTGCTCTTCAACAGTGGGAAGCAAGAAGGTGCTTAAAACATCAATGTAGGACTGCGCTGTGAGAGTGCCACGCAAAACAACAAGGGCCCCTCCAAGAACAACTCGACCACACCATAACACCACAACCTCCGAATTTTATAGTTGGCGCATCACACGCTGACAGATGACGTTCACCGGGCATTCGCCATACCCAAACCCTGCCATCGTATCGCCGCATTGTGTACCGTGATTCGTCACTCTACACAACGTTTCTCCACTGTTCAATCGTCCAATGATTACGCTCCTTACACCAAGCGAGGCGTCGTTTGGCATATACATGCATGATATGTGTCTTTTGGGTAGTCGCTCGACCACGAAATCCAAGTTTTCTCACCTCACGCGTAACTGTCATAGTACGTAGAGTGGATCCTAATGCAGTTTGGAACTCCTGTGTGATGGTCTGAATAGATGTCAGTCTATTACACTTTACGACCCTCTACAACTGTCGGCGGTCTCTGTCAGTCAACAGGCGAGGTCGGCCTCTACGATTTTGTTCTGTACGTATCCCTTCGCGTTTCCACTTCACTATCCCATTAGATATAGTGAAAATAGGGATGTTTAGGAGTGTGGAAATCTCGCGTACAGACTTCTGACACAATTGACATCCAATCACCTGACCACGTTTGAGGTCCGTGAGTTGTGCGGAGCGCCTCATTCTGCTTTCTAACGATGTCTAATGACTACGGAGGTCGCTGATAATGAGTACCTGGCAGTAGATGGCAACACAATGCACCTAATATGAAAAATGTGTGTTTTGGGGGGTATCCGAATACTTTTAGTCACATAATTTATGTGTGAAGCTATCAACGTGCTCCGAAGACAAGTAACTCCCTACATAGCACTTCTTCAGTTTGCTAAAACGGCAGCCCTTCAACGGAGTATGTTTTAATTTTGACAGGCTATAATTTTTGTAATAGTAAAATGCACAAGAATTAATTTGCCATAAACATAAACACCAGCACTACATCCTCTGCTAATTTATCACAAGCCCTATCAGAGTTATTTGAATTCATACTTCGGGTTTTTCGACAAAACTGCGATTTTAATACAATCATAAAAATATAAGGGTAATGTTGTAGCAATCAATATTTTTTCTGGTAAAACTACTGGCACATCTCTTGATATCACAAACTAAATGAAACTGTGTATACCGCTCCTTCCTAATTACAAAACATTACAAAACGTGAAATTGCACGGATATTGATGTTAATTTTTAATTGTAAGTTTTTTATATACAGGAGAAATATAGGTAAATAGCAATAGGCCTAGTTTTTACATCGATCCATTGTCAATCACATGATTTTAGTTTTATCCTTCTAGACCAAGTACTAGTTTCGTAATGAACGTTTCTGCTAACCCTTACAATCGTGAAAGTAGCCGCGCGCCTCAAACAAACATGGTCGTCACCGGCAAACCGCTTCACATAAACATATTGTGAGCACAGTTTTAATGTCCTAAACACGAAGCAGACAACTGCGTAGATTTCATAATTTTCAAAAATGGGCGATCATTCTCACGATTTTCTCAACCTAGAAAAATGAATATTGGTATATCAATTATTTATTTTCAATTAGCAGATCCATATTTCAGCGTTTGAAAATCCGTGGTAAGTGTCGCAAGAAAGACGTCCCGTGTATAGTACATATATCAGTGTTGGGCAAATTTCAATTGAATTAACAATTAACAATTAATCTGTAAATGTAATTGTTAATTTCAATTAACGATTGGAGTAAATAATGGTTAACTGTTAATTGCAGTTGGCCATTAATAATTGAGAATCAATTGCAATTACGGGAGACCCGGGTTCGATTCCCGGCGGGAGCTCATGTGGTTCGGATTCCACGTTAATCAGTAGGTCCACGTCTCATATAGCCTCGCTGCTGAACGGGACGATAAACTCAAAATCAATCAATCAATCAATCAATTGCAATTAATTAATCGATTGAAAGTAATTGCAGTGGGAAGTAATTTCAATTGAATCCAATCATTCAATTGCAATTGAAATTAATTGGCAATTAATTCAATTGCAATTTATTTTCACTGATTAATTTTCAATACTGTAGTTCAGACAGGGCGTAGGGCAATGCAAGCTTCGTCCACGACCAACTAACTCACCAGCCATCGTGACCCACGACCCATCGTGACTCACTCTGACCCACCACACACCGTGACTCACTCTGACCCACCACCCACCATGAAACACTCTCCACCACTGGGACCCTCAGACCCACCAAAACCCATTCTCATCAACTCTGACCCATGATTCACCCCCTCCTCTCTACTGACTGAAAAGTTTAAACTTGTAATAAAAGAACCCTATGAAGTTATCACTTATCGGTGTTTGAATTTCTACGACCAATCGCTCAAGCACTGTTCCATTACAATAACGGTGGATCTGACCTTTGTAATATAAATAAAGCAAAAAGTTTGTTTGTGTCTGTTTGTCTACCTTTGTGCGGCCTGTGTATCAGACCTGTGGACCGAGAATTTGCAAAATTTGGTCACGGGTAGCTTGGTCTAGGCCCAAGGTCAAAGGAAAATATTTTTTTAAAATTTCGAACTAGGGGATGTCAGGGGGACGTTTACCGGGACCGCCTGGGGCCAGACCAATTGACCAAGAGTTACTAAATTTTGGTCACAGATACCCTGGTCCAGGTCTCACGCAAAAGGAGAAGCGTTTTTGACAAAATTCGAACCACGGGTCTCAGGGGGGCGTTTACCGGGACATGTAAAAGTAGTAGAAAATGACCGATATTAGTGTCGCTTTCATAGTTTTTGCTGTCGCTAAGATCAATGGTGAAACCCTGATCGCATTAACTTCCAAATTCACCCTATTCGGCTGCTGGCCGGGGGTCAACGGCGGGGGGAGGGATACCGAAACGTAAAAGTAATTCAAAATGACCGATATCAGTGGAAAATCCATAGTATTCGCAGTCGCTGAGATCAATGGTTACATTACTATTAACGATGACTTTCAAATTCATCCACCGTTGTATGCTGGCCTTGGGTCACCAGTAGTGCTCTCAACGGGTCGGGTCGGGTCGGGTTGAAGACTGACCCGACCCGACCCGTGACCCGACCCGATGACCCGACTGACCCGAACCATGATCCGATCTGATTGACCGGACCCGATAACTCGACCCGAGCTGACCCGGTTGACCTGACCCGAAAACTCGACCCGAATAACCCGACCCGAACTGACCCGACAACCCGACTCGAGTTGACCCGACCCGTTTGAGGGCACTATCAGGTCACGATACTGGGTGAACGCCAAAATGCACTCACATTGGAAAACTAGTTTTAAAAGCATAATTTTAGAAAATAAAGCATAAAGCATAATTTAAAATATATAGCACAATTCTTGGAATATTCTCTTTAACTGAAAGTTAACATACTGTGTTAATATTTTTTAAAGCCAATATAAACAATGCATTGAGAACATAACAATGCAAAAATGAAAAGTTATTTTCATTTCTGTAAACTTTTCGGTGTAATCCTTTGATGTGGCGAAAAGAAAGTAAAAGAAGAAATTATTCCGCTAACAATGAATAGTATGCAAGAACTCCATACTATATTGTTACAGTGACGACGCCAGCTTTAAGTTATTAGGGGGGCAAAGGAGGGGCAGACACATTTTCGGGGGCGGCTATTTGCCATACCAAAAATGACACATTTATTACGTTTGACTTATTTTACATTACATTGTGTATTTCGTTGCTGTTTTTATGTTAGATCTATATGATTATAAATTAAACTTATTTCGAATAAAATTTGTAACTAACAATTAAGTAACGTCTGCACATGAAATATTTTTCAATGAAACTTCTGAAGTCGAAACATAAATTGAATTACTTTCGCGTATGCTACAAGTAACACATTCGTCTATATGCTACGTATCTCTCGCTGTCTCCCTCTCTCTCTCTCTCTCTCTCTCTCTCTCTATATATATATATATATATATATATATATATATATATATATATATATATATATATATATATATATATATATATATATATATATATATATATGTAGAGAGAGAGAATTACGAGGAGCTGCTGAAAATGTCGTAGTCCAATCCAGAAGTAGTGTAGGTACTAGGTAGAAAAATGAAACCGTAGTTTAGAAAAACATATCTCTGTATGTACAAATATAAATTTTCATATTAATAATGAACTTCTTATTGTTTCTCAGGCCTCTGAAGTGATTATGTGTGCCCAAACAGATAATTTCACAAACATCCAGATCCTTACTGTTATAACATTTTTGTTCCACCAAGGAAAGTCACCGAAGTAAATTAACTAGGAAATCAGTGAAACACTACGGGACTCTCCTCCGTTATATATAGTGGTGAAGAAGTAAGTGGCTTAGTATAAACGTAGCAATTTCTCAACAAATTTTTATGCTTTACATCCAGGATGTTTAAAAGCAATGACTCTTCCTGGAATCATGGATGCAATTTGTGACATTATTCTTGAAAATTGCAGCATTTCAACCAGTGGTGGATACAGGCCGAGGCCGGAGGGCCTAGGCCACCCCAGTTTTTGTGTGACAAAAATAATTTAACCTATTTATATTTATTATACTCTGAGGTCTGCACCCCGCTTTCTCAGTTTTTACCTTCTCAGCAAAACTTGTGTCAGGGATTCTGGGCATTTCTTTGGAACTCGTCGGTAGCATAATTCAGAATGGCTTGGGTATGCGCAAGTTCTCGGCATAATGGGTTCCCAAAATATGTGTCAGGAGAATAAAAGGGTAGCGGCATTAAGAGAAGTATTCTTCCAATTTGACAGTAATGCTGATCAATTTCGCTGACGAATAGTAACCATAGATGAAATATGGTTGTACCACTATGATCCTGAATCGGAACAACAGTCAATGGAGTAGTAGCACTCATTTCTCCATCGCCCCAAGAAGTTCAAGACGCAGAAGTAGGTTGAGAAACTGTTTGGAACATTCTTCTGGTATAAGTATGGAGTGGTAGACTACCTCCTCAATGGTCAGATATTTAACCCAGAATCTCTACATTACTTACAAAACTGAAAGAAAAATTCAAAGTTCAACGCTGCGGAAAATGAAAAGAAAGGAATTCTGTTCCTTCAGGAGAATACACCTGTCCATCAAGCCCCTGCGAACATAACTGACATTGCATAATCTAGGATTTCAATGTCTAGATCATCATTCTTATTCCGCAGATTTAGCTCCGTCTAACTATTACGTGTACTTATTTCCCAAACTTAAATATCACTTGAAAGACGACATTTTAGATCTGATAGGGGTAGTGCTACGAACAGTGGTGCGAGGGAAATCTAGATTTTTTAAACTTTTTTGTAAAAGCTGGAGCACTGCACAAGGTAGTATATTGACTCTCGGGGGAAGAGAAGAAGAAGTAAAACTCCACCAATCCACGTGCACTCCTTCTGGGTTGGGCTACGAATTTTTCAGCAGTTCCTAGTCAATATGGTAGACGTCACGTCAGTACTTTGAAACAAAATAAGTAAAGGAGCACTAGTATAAACCAATTACTAACTAAAGATCAGCACTCTGACAATACATTTTATTGGGAATCAATTTCATTCCATAATTTTATTATTATCATTTGCAGGAAGGGAAAACACAACTATTTTTATCTCCTTCAAAAAATTAAGCCCTGGTAGTTGCAAACTAAGCTGTTATATGCACATCCTCTGAATATTGGAAGCCGAGAATAATGTTTCAGAAAAAAGAAGTTTTAAATAAAACAAAATATGAAACTGAAAACTTCAAACCTGGACAAATACAAACGAGTTACGTAACTGGTTTTAACTTTCTCTTGTTCCCAATCGAAGTTTATCCAATGAGAAGAAAACAAGTCGACAAAATCTACTATTGTTCGCTAGGCATAATTATTAAAAATCATAAGAAAGAAGTATAACTAAAATTTACCTCAAAAGGGGCTAAATTAGAAAACAGAAATATGCGTGCATACCCAGACGCTCAAAGAAGAAAGCTTGAGGATTAATCTGCCACATAATAAATTCATGGAAAGTAGCTACAATTTGTCAATGAGATTGGTTATGATACTGATATATAATACTACATGAAGAATGTTTAAAGATCGTACGAGTCTTGGGGGGCAGTCTAGGTGGCAGTCAGGGGGGCAGAAGTAGCTACTAGGGGGCGCTCGCCCCCCTTGCCCCCTCTGGCGTCATCACTGTATTTTTATGTTTACTTTTTGAACTTAAGCATTTTCTGTACTTTTTGGTGGCATCTTTTACTTTCCCTTTCTGTATATATGTACTTGTAAGGCGCACACAAATGATAGAAAAAATTTATTCGAGCAAAGCACATCTCTTTACAATGAATTAAGTAAAAAGTTCATTAAATATGAGAGAAACTAGTTGCAAAAAAATGTCAATAAATAGATCAAGATATTTAGAATATTTGATGTAAAATAAATATTATACATTATACACGATTAATGTACAATAATCATTGAAATTAACAATAAAGCATAATTTAAAAAAAAGCATAATTAAACAAGAAATAAAGCATAATGTGGGTTGCTCTAACAATTAAGTTGTATGAAGACGAGAAGAAAACGAAAGCTGATACCTTAACGAATTTTGTTGATCTTCTTTGTGTCTACAAAAACGCATTCCTAGAAACCTACAAGCTAGGTATCATCTCTGTGATTATATCAGTTTCTAGTGCTACATGTGAAAGGTCATTCGCTTCTTTGAAAAGATTAAAGACTTGTATACGCAAGTCAATGACTCATGATAGGTTGAAAAACTTAGTGTTACTTTATATTGAAAAGTAAATTGCTAAATCGTTAGATCTTTAACAAGTTGTGGATATGTTTGCTGCTGCCCACACGAATAGAAAGATCCTCTTCAAGTAGAGGCATGAACCTATAAGTTATTTTCTTTATCTGTAAAAGTGTATTTGCTTCCACTTAAGTCAACCAGCTACACATATTTTAAACGCCATGATTAAATAACTATTTACTTATATTAGAAATCAATTGCATTAATGAATCCTAGTTGTTTGAGGTACTAAATTCTTATATTTTCACTGTTTTCCAAAGAGTAAAATCATGAACAATAAAGATGGAAACATTCACCTTGAATACACACACACACACACACACACATATATATATATATATATATATATATATATATATATATATATATATATATATATATATGAGATGTCCCCCTCAAAATCCTCTTGGGCCCTTCATTGCAACCCCCTGAAAAGCTCTAGCTACGCTACTGGACACCATGCACCAGAGATGAATTCTCTACCACTGAGCCACCGCTGCAGTGCTTGGGCTTGGTCGTCCATATCCAATCTCTCTTTTGGCGTTGCTTAAACAACTTCTAGTTTTGTTATAAATCCAGACTCCATATTGGCGTAGATATTAAAATTACAGTCGATTGGTAAAATCAATTTTCCACATTTAAAAATTAAAGTAGAAAAATAAGCATTTATCATAAAAACACTAGCTGCAAGTGTTCAAAATAGATTTATGGTTTCTATAAAATCAATTGAAAATTTATATTTTTAATTAGGCAGCTAGTGAAAAACAGCAGCTTTCGACTCCAGCCGAGTTTAAACTCAACCTAAACTCAGTTGACCAAAGTGAACTGACCCGATTGACCCGACCCGACAACCCGACCCGATAACCCGACTGACCCGACCCGATAACCCGACCCGAGCTGACCCGATTGACACGACCCGACAACCCAACCCGAGCTGACCCGATTGACCCGACCCGACAACCCAACCCGAGTTGACCCGATTGACCCGACCCGACAACCTGACCCGAGCTGACCCGACTGACCCGACCAGATTAGCCTGACCCGACAACCCGACCCGAGCTGACCCGACTGACCCGACCCGATAACCCGACCCGAGTTGACCTGACCCGACCCGACCCGTTTGAGAGCACTAGTCACCAGAGGGCGGATTTCCGAGACATGTGAAAATAATCGAAAATGACGGATATTAATGCCAAATCCATAATTTTGGGGGTCGCTGAGCTGAATTGTGTAACTCAATACCGCGTTTACTTTCACATTTAGCTCCCATCAGGTAAGAAACTGGGGCATTATAAAGGGGATCACGAGACATGTAAAAATAATCCACAATGGCCGATATTAGTGTCAAATCCGTTCTTTTCGCGGTCGCTAAGATCAATGGTGATATTATTATTAGCGATGATTTTCAAATTTAGCCACCATTGTATGCGGGCCGGGAGTCACCGGCGGTGGGGAATTGCGAGACATGTGAGAATAATGGAAAATGACCGATATTAGTGTCAAATCCATAGTTTTTGCTGTTGCTGAGATGAATGGTGATACTTCCACAGGCGTTGACTTCTAAATTTAGCCCCCATCGGCTGCAGACCAGAGACGTTGTTTTCTCAAAATTGGAACCAGAGGATCATAGGGGCTTTTACCGGGATATGTAAAAAGTAGTAGAAAATGGCAGATGTTATTGTCACATTCGTGGTTTTCGCGGTATCTTCTGGGGGCCAGAGGAGATTTTTTCACAATTCAAACCAAGGGGGTCTCATAGGGCTTTTACCGGGATGCATAAAGGTAGTAGAAAATGACCAATATTTGTGTCGAATCCATATTTATCGGAGTTGCTCAGATGTATAGTAGCACCCCGGTTAGGATTTACGTTTAAATTCAGCCCCCATCGGCCTTCCCAATGAAAACCAATGTACGTTGTTGGATATATATTCAAACAAAATATATCCATTTTTAGAAATGTTTCTTAATTGTTCTCTCGTTGTTCGGATTTTTTACATTGATATTTTGTCTGATCCGTGCGAAGAACGGGCATAAGAGCTAGTACGAAATGGTAAAGTGTTTGTCATGGATCAAATTACAATGAATTTAACTATATATATAATTATTATAATTATCATTGATAATTATTTCCTTGTTAAATTATAGATACTTTACAGTGGAAAAAAAAACTAAAATTTGAAAATCCCAAATCTAGTTAAAGTAGACCAACGTAAAGGGAAAAAAATATGAAATTTTCCATATACGCGTAATTAAGCGTAACGAATAAAATATAAAATTTCCATGTAATTAAGCTTACAGTACAAAATGTTATCTCTCTTTTTCTCACAACTTAATTTCTTTGAGCTCTGAACGCTAAAGACACTCTTCAGCAATTATTATAATATAAAGCAGTGGATATATAATGCGAAGCACTGTATTTTTCTCAACTAATATCGATCATTTTCTCTTATTTTTTTACAAATCAACCCATACGTAGAAAGTCCCCCTTCCATAAAAGATTTTTTTAATGCAAGGACACGTTCTGTTTATTTTTACCTGCATAAATTGATGTCGAGTTTCGTGTCGAACCGAGTTTGACAAATAGCTCCCTCGTTTAGCTCGCTTTAACTCGTTTTGAAATCATGATATGATTATACTGGAAAGCGAAAGCCATGAAAAATGTAAGGAGTAATGTGGAATACTTGAATGGTGCTCACGACAGGGTTGCATTTTGTCTCGTACTTTTAGTGGATCTCGTCTCGTCTTGATAGCGAAACAACTATATATGTTTATAACGAGGCAACGTCAAATCCCGTGAGCACCGGCGTCATTAACTTGTTCCTCCACCAACGAATTTCGAGATGGTTCGTTTTGCATCGTTTTGTGCTATTTTGTACGCCTATTCTCACTTTTTACGCGTCACCGCAAGTGGGTCAAAATGGGGCTACAAACATGGCGAAACAAGTTATTCCTGTTCCGCCACCAACGAATTTCGAGATCGTTTCCTTCACATCGTTTTGCGCCGTTTTGTGTGCCTACTTCCACGTTTTGTGCGTCATGGGAAGTGGGTTAAAATGTGTCTCCAATGTATGACGAAAATGACCCACTGTTTCGCCACCAACGAATTTTGAGTCGCTTCTTTCGCATCGTTTAGTGCCAGTTTCTTACCGTTTTGAGCGTGTATTTTCATATTTTGTGCGTCACTGGAAGTTGGTCAAAATTGGCCTCGAAGATGCGACGAAAATGACCCACTGCTTCGCCACTACCGAATGTCGAGGTTCTTTCTTTCACATCGACTAGTGCTTGTTTTGAGCCGTTTCGTGTCCCTATTTCCATGTTTTGTGCGGCACCAGAAGTGTGTCAAAATGGCTCTCAAAAGTGTGAGAAAAAGACTCACTGGTCCACCACTATCCTATTTCTAGGCCGTTTCTTTCGCATCGTTTAGTGCCTATTTTTTTAAGTTTTTAGCGCCTATTTCCTCGTCTTATGTGTCACCGAAAGTGAGTTTACCGGGCCTTCAAAGTGGGAGTTAAGTGACTGAATGTTTCGCCACTATCGAATTTCGAGGTCGTTCCTTTCATATCGTTTAGTGCCTGTTTTGTACGTTTTGGGCGTCACCGGAAGTGGGCCAAAATGGGCCTACGAATCTAAAGAAACAAGTTAATGCTGTTCCGCCACCAACGTATTTAGACGTCGTTTCCTTCACATCGTTTTGTATGGGTTTTGTGCTTTTTGAGTGCCTATTTCCACGTTTTGTGTGTCATCGGAAGTGAATCAAAATGGGCCACCATTGTGAAATAATAATGACCCACTGTTCCGCCACCAACGAATTTCGAGATACAATCCTTCCCATCGTTTTGTACGTGCTTTCTCCTGCTTTTTGTGTGCCTATTCTCACGTTTTGTGCGTCACCGGAAATGAGTCAAAATTGGCCTACAAATATTTCGGAACAAGTTAATGCTCTTCCTTCACCAACGAATTTCGAAGTCGTTTCCTTCAAATCGCCTAGTACCTGTTTTGTGCAGTTTTGTGCGCCTATTTCCCCTTTACTGCGCTTATTTACACGTATTGTGTGTCACGGGAAGTGGGTCAAAATGGTCTTTTGAAGATGGGACGGAAATGACCAAAAGTTCCTATACTTTCGAAATTCGAGGTCGTTAATTTCACATCCTTTCATTCGTGCCGTCTTGTGGACCTATTTCGACGTTTTGTGAGTCACTGGAAGAGGTTTAAACTGGACCTCCAAGTTGGGACGAAAATGACCCACTGTTGCGCCACTCTCGAATTTCGAGGTAGTTTCTTTCTCAGCGTTTATTGCCATTTTTGTGTCGTTTTATGCACCTATTTCCACGTTTTGTGCGTCACCGGAAACGGCTCAATGTTATCGTACAAATATGGCGGAATAAGTTAATGCTGTTCCGTCAGGAACAATTTCGAGGTCGTTTCCTTCACATCTGTTGTGCATGTTTTCTACCATTTTTGTAAGCCTATTTTCACGTTTTGGGAATGAATGTTAGTGGGTCAAAATGGGCATTGAATATGGGTAGACAAATGACCCACTGTCCTACCAGTATCGTATTTCGAGGTCGCTTCTTTCGCTTTGTTTGGTTCATGTTCTTAACCGTTTCTGCGCATATTTTCACGTTTTGTGCGCCACAGAAAGTGGGTCAAAGAGGGCCAACAAACATGTCAGAAAAAGACATATTCATCCTAATTTCAAGGTCCATTTGATCCACTTCCACTGATGTACAAAGCAACACAAATCACGCACAAAAATGTGAAGGAAACGACCTCGACATTCGATGGTGACGGAACAGCATTAAGTTATTCCGTTACACTTGTAGGCCATTTTGACCCATTTCGTTGTAGCACTAAAGGGGAAATAGGCACACAAAACGGTACAAAACAGACACTATACGAAGCGAAAGAAACTACCTCCAAATTCGATAGTGGCCGAACAATGTCTCTTTTTCCTCACACTTTGATGGACCATTTTGACGCATTTCTGGTGATGCTCAAAACGTGGAAGTAGGCGAACAGAACGGTACAAAATACATACTAAACGATGTGAAGGAAACGTCCTCCAAATTCGTTAATGGCAGAACAGCATTAACTTGTTTCGTTATATTCGTAGGTCCATTTTGACCCACTTTTGGTGAAGCACTAAACGTACAAAAGAGGCACTAAACGATGGGAAAGAAACGACCTAGAAATTCGATAGTGGCGGAACAGTGGGTCATTTTCTTTACACTTTGAAGGCCCACTTTGAAACACTTCTGGTGGCGCACAAAACGTGGAAATAGAGGCAAGAAACGACACGAAACATTCGCTAGTCGTTGCGAAAGTAGGACCTCGTAATTCGGTAGTGGCGTAGCAGTGGGTCATTTTCGTCCCACCTTCGTGGCCCATTTTGACCCTCTTCCAGTGACGCACAAAACTTGAAAATAAGCGCAGTAAAGGGTACGTAATGTAAAATTAAAGACCTCGAAATTCGATAGAGGCGGAACTCTTGGTCATTTTTGTCCCATCTTGGAAGTCTATTTTGACCCACTTGCGGCGAGGCACAAAATGTGGTAATAAGCGCACATAGCGAGAAAAACACGCACAAAAGATGCAAAACAAAGTACTTCGAAATTCGTTGGTAGCAGAACAAGTTAATGACACCGTGAGCACCACTAAAAGTGTATACTGTAGTTCTTAAAATCAAGGCTGAAAACTGCACGGTCCAATTTTTTAGCCAAAGCAGAAGCCCAACCGGGATAGTGATGTCAACCGGCTCTGCTCGGTTCAACTGAGCGAACAGCTTGAGCTGGCTTGGTTGGGATGACCCATCGACTGGGCTCAATTGAGCCGATGGCTTGAGCCGGCTCGTAGAGACGAGTTATCGAATCTGCTCGCTTGGAGCCATTGGCTCGAACCAGCTCCGTTGAAACGAGTCCATTGGCTGGGTTCCAGTCAGCTCAGCTGAATCGATGGCTCGAACCGGCTCGGTTAAGGTAAGCAATCAGTTCGGTTCGGTTCGGCTCCTGTCAGCCATCGGGTCGAGCTGGCTCGGTTGGGTGAGCTGTTGGCTCGGCTCACTTCTCGGTTCGTCTCGATAAGTGAATGAGCTGTGAGCGAGCCGCCTGGGGCGTTGACAACCCTAAACACGGGTCCAGCAGTTTTTAACATATTTGGCTGGAGTCCTATAACTTTTAACAATTGCTGCCTTTAGACGGAATACTTGCTCCTCCTGAACTCAAACCGAGAACCTCGTGACCGATGTCCTTGCCTTCTGAAGATTTCTTGACGACCGAGATCGACAGTCAACTATTTTTAGTATTTAGATACAAACCGCCTATATTCCATGTTTATACACGCTATTATAATAATAATTAGTTACAGTAGTAGTAGTAGTAGTATTGATAATTATATTGTCTATGTAGGATACTTGAAGATTGTAGTACTTGAAAATACACAAAGGATTTAGTTCTAATTGGCTTCTTTTGGCTCCACGCGACTCGAAACTCGATCCGAATTCGAGTCGAGTTGGGGAAAATTTTTCGAGCCGACTTCTCGAGTCGAACTCAAATATGTCTTCTTCGAGTCGAATCGAGCTTTAAAGAAAACTCGCTCGAACTCGCTCATGCCCATCCCTATTGTATGTATGACGGACATATAGAGTTCCTTCGAGGGGGATAGAACCATAAACATAAAATATTTAAAAAGTACTTAGTTTCACGGCTTTCTTCCCAGGGAGCGAAAGGGATGGTAGTTATTTCTTACAAGTACCTTATTTGAAATATGTAAAACAGTAACAAGTGGACAACACAATATACACACATCTTCCTATCTTCAGTTTTAATTGCTGATTTCAATTGCAATTAACAATTACAAGTTTCAATTGTCAATTGCAATTAACAATTAGTTGTTTCAATTGCACCCTTTGCGATTGACAATTAACAATTAAATGTTTCAATTTTCTGGTGAGCATTTGACAATTAACCATTGACGAAAATTCAATTGCAATTTTAAGATTGAATTCAATTGCAATTGACATTAATTGTCAATTACAAATTGAAATCAATTACAATTTAAATCAATTGCAATTAATTTTCAGGACAATTGCTTTTAATTGATAGATAGATGAGTGATGTAGAGTTACTACAGCCTATTCTTAGTTTTTGTGTACGTGTCTTCTGAATTAAGGGAAGACATGAATTAATATTTAGTACATTAAATATAAGATTTTGTTATTATGCTTATAGTGGGGGAGCACCTGTACGAAAAATATGACTCGTGGCAGTTTTTGTGAAGGTAAGATGAGAGGATGATTTTGTTTTATTTAGAGAAGCATTCTGGTGAATAATTTTGGTGATTACACTCAAACGAATTTGCATAGTATGTAGACATGATGACGTCATCACAATGGCGGACAATTCGATTCAAGGAACAATAATTATCTCCGTTGTTTATTGATCGTTTTTCTCTTTTGATAGTTTCTTTTTTAAAATAAACTAAATTCTCAGTAATATAATATATAAGTATTTCTTTTAAAACTAAAGTATCGGAGTTGTTTAATAATTTGACACATTTCTGAACAATTGTTTATTAAAATGTTATAACAAAAAGAAATCACAGACAAATTCCTCAGATATGATGTGTAATGAGTTTGTATGAAGGAATTTCGGTCAATATCAGTGACAGTAATAGCCAAATAAACATGATCTTAGTTGTTTATTAGCCGACTCTTTTTCTACGACCTGGAGAGTTGCACATATGTATGGCACTGTTAAGTGCTATTTGCACATTTATAGGTGGATCCGGCATTCCAGAAATGATGAAACCCTGGTATAGTGAGAGTACTATGCAGTAAATCATCACGGGCAAACATGTTGGACGAGCAGAAGAAGCACACAAGCATACTATTGTCGCTTTATATGACTTTTATCTTTCGGTATTCTTGAAGAACTATCCATGATCAGATATTGTCAAGGAGGTTAAAGAGTTAAGGCAATCATGGGTTAATATGTTGATTAGATACTGTTCGAAGAAGCAATTTGTATGAAAAAATGAAAAAATTCGATAGCATACAAGAACAAAACAACATAACATTTTAATTCGTACAAAAATACGTGACGATAGTTGAACATTTGTTGGGGATAATATGACCAATAAGAATTGATGAGTTGAAAGAACACCTTAGATGTGTAGAATTACTCATTGGTTACTTTTTGACTTAGATTTGCATAGCTACTCCGCTATGTTGATTTATTACGTTACAAAAATAAGTAAATTGAAACAATCCTACCCAGAAATGTGGACAGAAATTAAAAATTGGAATTAGTTTGTAAGGAAAGCTAACATTTCATTCTGTACTCTTGCTGCTGATGAAGCACTTGAACAAGAAAATAGAGATTTGTAGGTTATAGGTGGTTAAGTAGGCATAACTCAAAACCTCCGAGCATTACACAGTATTATTTAAAAACACCAGAACTCAAACGAATTTCTGACGAGACTTTGCATTTAGCTGGGTGTGTGGAACATGCAGAACTGAACCTGCATAACGATGATTATAAGCAAGTAATATTCACGGAAGATATCGTCTTAAACTAATTACGCATAGATCCCCTATAGCTCAAAATAATAGGAAATCGTTTTTCGTATGACAGCTGTGATTTAATAAACATTGCAAGTGTGACTGTTTTCTCAGAAAATATAGAAACAGATGTCGTTAACATTCCGTTCCTTCTAAATTATATATACGAAAATTTTTAAAATCAAAGATTTATATCTGAAACCTATACCATAAATTTATGAGATCTTATCGCAAAGAATAAACTATATTCTAATGCTAGGTGAAAACTAAAAGTAAATATAGCAGACAGCATCAAAGAGTTGAAGGCATATAGATCACTGATTACCTGTTAGAAGCACATCACAGCATGATATCGACTTATATGAAACGATTGTAATGTACGAGTTGTCAGCTGTCCCGAAATCAGTTTTTAACTCTGATGATACAATGATCTTATGTTCCAAGGAAAGTAAGCTGATTGAGATTGTGAAATCTATTACATGAAAACAGCAGTCTCAGAATAAAATCAACTCCATTCGGAAGAAGCTTCGGCTGATAAAAAAAAGTCGTTTTCATTTGTAATTATATATGGTGTATGCCAGAACTTCAATCACTTGACATAAGCAAAGCAAATCTGGCAGAGGTAAAGGCAACAACTGCGAAGATCTGGTATCTGCAAAGTATTCAAGACAAATATTGAAACGAAGTATTGGAACTACGATAAGGTTCACCTTGTTTTCAACACTATCAAGAAAACTCCATAAAGAATGCTACAAGGCAAAAAAGAAGTAACACAGCCATATCTACTCAATACAAAATCACCAACAGCACAAACGATAGTCACGACGCAGAATATACTTTCGCATGTTTGGTACAAAAGATGAACTAACAGAATGCTTGCCCCAGAGAAAGCTTTACTGTGCAAAGGCGAAAAAGAATCATTTTGTAGTTTCATGGCTTTCAGAAGTCTCCGCATTGCTCATTGGACCAATTACGTAGCACTCAAGAAGAGTCAGATAGGAAGAGAGTTCTCCATTCTGTCAAGGGTAATAATAGGGGTACTAAATTGTTTATTTTTACGTAATATACTAATATTTTGGTTCTTAGGATTCGAAGATATCCTGAACGTCCTGTGCTGTCATATTTTGTGCTCAATTCAAAAGACATAGTTTATATTGGAGACTTATTCAATGCATTAAAAGATTCTGCACTTCGAGCATTTCACTCGCTTTCCGGATGTGACAGCACAGGCATTTTGGCAGTAAAAAGAAAGATTTCCTATTGGAAAGTTTTCTGTTCTGGATCAGACGACATGCTACCAGCCCTTTGTTCACTAGGTAATCAAGATTTGAGAAGCATTTTTTCTAAACTTGATAGAGCACAGAACATCTTTTTTACAACAATTGCATTTTTGTTCTTATTATACATATCCTCTATTGACTTCTGACAAAACATTCATGATTTAGTGTCCTATAGACTTTTCACATTTCGATATCTGCCAATTCTGAATGCACATCTCGATTGGTAGCACAAAAACATACCAGGAAAAAAGCATATCACCATTTCTCAAAATATTCTCTATCTGGAAAAACGGTAGTCATTTTATTCCTGATGAAGTGATGATAGCCTTAGAAAAAACATCTTCCAACTCTACCAAGCAAAATCAAATATTTGCAGTTTTCAATATTTGGGATGGTAAATGTTCTCGAATTAACAGACAAGCTGTGAAAAGTTGTCAACAACAAAGAGTTCATTTATATCTGACATGAAGAGAGTTAAATACTAAATTATGTTTAGGAGTTAAGACTGTAATTCTCAACCTAGTTCAATCTCCAATTGAACATGGATGGACTGCAAAAAATGACAAAAAATTACAGTTACATATGAAATGCCATGTGCTCCAGATTACATTTTTCAATTGGTGAAATTTGCTGTTGTTGCTGAAGAAACATATGCGACACACAACGTATGAGGTAAGCAAGAAAGTTCTAACGCTTTCTCACCTACATTCAAACATTGATATGTCACCTAAGGCGTACATGAAAGAGCAAAAATTGTCCCCATCAGCATCCACGACCATCTGCAAAAGTTCTGGAAGGATATGGATTCCATCGCGGTAGAAGTTGGTGATTCGTGAAGCGAAGAAGGAACGAAGTGTATTTTGCACCTCTACTCGGGATTTGAACTGGCATCCTCTAAGGTGATTGTCCAAAGAATGGAACTGGTGATAATCAGCCGGTGCAATGTCCTAAGAGTATAGCAGATGCAATAGTGTTTCACATCCAAAGCGTAGAATGGTGTCCCGGGTCAGGGTCATCCTAGCCACGTGAGGCTTAGAGTTGTCTTGTAACAGGAGCACTACTTTGCTATTAGAAGTGCTGGCTCCAGAGTTTTCAGTTTTTCTTCAACACGGCTCAACTGTTGACAGTACACTGTTGCATTGATGCTCTGAGCAGCCGGTAGTTCGCGATTCACGATGCCGCAAACAGTGCACAAAACACACAGCGGTACTTTCTTTTGGTGCAGTGCTGTTCGGCTGTTTTGGATCAGGTTCATGGAGTGGTAACCAATGATGACGGCGCCGTGGAGCTTCGCGCAGAACCCACTACTCATCACATGTCAACACCCTTCCGAATGGTTTCTCCACTCACACTGAATTGTAGTTCCAGTTCCTCACATGTCTGGCCACTGTTCGTCTTAATCGCTGCCTGTAGATCATTTTACACATATGTGGTCTTCCGGCACGTAGTGCGTTTTCGAGTGTTTCGCCACCGTCCTTAATCTTGTTAAACCACCACTGCACTGTCCGCGTAGTCACGACACCCTCACCAAAGGCTTGTCATATCTTCCGCCAAGCTGTAGCGGTGTTTTCAACCAGTTTGTACTCGCCCTTATGACGCTCTGTGGAGGTCCCACGTTCGCTCTGTTCTCACGCAAGTTCACAGAATAACTGAACTGCCTCAGCAAGGTAGTATGTTGGATGTACTCACATTAACAACTGACCTTCGCCTTATCTTCATTCTCATTCAAGTCACGATGCGAGGGCCAATGGAACACAGAGCTCCACAGAAAGCGACAAAACTTTCTTGGTTAAGTTTATACATTGCTGTGCACTGGAATGTCTTCGTGTGGAGCCAGTCAGGAATTTAGTGAAACTTGTCGCATAATAATGTAATGGAACAAGAGCTTGACTCGAAATGGATGATGTTGCAGACTACAGTGGCGTGTAAAGCAGTAATCAATAACTTTAAGGGGATCTTATACCTCTTCGCTTAGGTTTCTAACTCTCCATCTGATAAAACGTAAATTTAAATATGGTAATTTCTAACAATGTATTGCAGGTAATGCCTTAAAAGGTTTAATAGAAATACACAAGACCCATGTAAATCCAACCACGGTCTCCAATTTTCGTTACATGCGTTAGATTAATTGCAATATATTCTTCAGTAAGTTTGGCAACAGAGGACAAAAAGCATGCTGTAAATGGGCGAGGGCTAGTTAGGGGAGAGGGCTGACCATCTGTTTGCTTGTTAGCTGCATTTAAAAGAACGCTGTGATTCTTACTTCTCAGTGGTAGGAATGGTCTGGACTAGAAGAGCCCAAAACCATTTCTCTTTTTTTTCCTTTCACGGTTTGTTTGTTTCTTCCACCCCCTACAGTCACAAGAAGAAAACTGGTTTCGGTAAGCATTTTGAATTAGTAGCGAAAAGCAAAAACTAAAATCAGAATAACACCACGGACGGATTAAAGGGAGGGGTGGCCACTCCCTCCGATAACATTTGAATACTTTGAATAATCGGAGTAAGAAAGTAGAAATTGCGTAATTTAATAAGAAAGGTTTGTTGAAGAAAGTATACAGATCAAGACGTATTTCAAGTGTCACAGCATTGTACTCTATTCTTCCCCTCCTAATTCCCTTCTGAATAAAATCTCTTTTGTTTCTCTGTTGCATATTAGCCTTTATACTTACGCTTTCACTATCCAGTATTGATTTTTGCCATACCATCTGCACAGCAAGGCGAGTAAGGTTTAGTCCTTCCTGCCTCCTTTTTTTTTTAAATTGCCAATTATAATAAAATTTATCGAAAAGAATTAATCTCAACGATAAAGACTTTTACACATTCATTATTGCAATCTTAAAATAAACTCGCCACCTGTCGCCTATGCTAGCGATCTAATATAAGTTAGTTTGAAGTCTTATGCCTTTTTTTTCTGTAAATAAGTCCAAATTCATATTTGTTTCTATTGTTGCATTGACAAAAGTGAGTGCCAAATCGTTTCAGGTTCGGTCTTTGCAAGATTCCTAAAGATGCAAGTCCCTGCGCAGTCGTCCACCACTTGAGACGCCTCTGCACTAGAGGTCTACACGGGCACGGGCACGGGCCTAAGCCTGACCCGGCCCGCGGGCAGGGTTCGGGCCTACGAAGCATCTATCACTTCGGGCCCGGACAGGGTTCGGGCTGCAAATTTTTAAATATACAACTATATTTGTCGGGCTTTTTCGGGCCTAACTTTGAAAATATACTGTAAAACGATACAAGTTGCAAAGTTCTTTCTAGAAACTTTTAAAACTCAACTACAAAATTAAACCTCGAATTGCTGTAAATAAAAATATAATTTTACATTAATTATTAAGTTTCTGTAATTTGGGATAATTTGATTATCACAGAGCTCAGGCCGGGCTCGGGCCTAAATGCTAAGACATATTTCGGACTCGGGTCGGGACTCATATTGTAAATTCACGGACCCGTGCAGACCCCTACTTTGCTCCCGCACACATTCCTTCCTAGTCCAGAAACCTCCTCCCTTCCGCATCGTCAATAATGGTAAATTTGTTTTTCATATATTTGGTTATTATTGTAAAAGAAGTCCAAACCAGAACTCTAACATTTGTTCGTTCTCTGGGCAAGAGTGCCGATCCCGGGAGGGGGGGGGGGAAGCAAGGAGGCCCGGTCCCCGAAGATCATGTGGGCTCCTTACGGTATTTGTAAAATTACAATATTTGGCATAATTTGTTTTAAAATCCTCATATATGCTTTCTTCATCTGAATGCCACCCCCCAAATTTTCAGAGAAATCTGCGCCCTTGTCTCTGGGGTAATGTGAGTAATGCAAATTAAGAAATATATACGTAATATGCAAATGTCAGAAAAACTTGATATTCATTTGAATAGACCTTTTACGTAATGTTTATTTTAGAAATGATAAACTTACGCAAGTATATCGAGGCATCTTAAATTTAATGCCAAACAGTGACGAATGAGCCGTAGCTTCAAACTATAAACTATTTATACCAATATTGAATTAGACCAATTTGTAAAAAGTAAGATAACTATAGTTGGAAATAATGCGTATATTTTTATAGGAGGAAACCTAGGGTGACATTCTTGGTAATAATAATAATAATAATAATAATAATAATAATAATAATAATAATAATAATAATAATAATAATAATAATAATAATAATAATAATAATAATAATAATAATAAAAATAATAATAATAATAATCTTCCTTCTTCAATCATCGGTTGGTGGGCAAGAAGGAAATTTTAAAACTTTTCTCTCCATTGAGAGATCTGTTTTATAATTTGATAAGACCTCTTCTTCGTAACTGCATCTTGATATTCTATCCTTGGTCGGACCGCGTTGGCTGAGTGGTAGAGCGTTCACCTCTAATGCATGTCGTTCTTAGGTTCTATCCCAGCTCGCACCAAGTGAACTTTCTGGAGGACAAACACTGTGTGTGGGCTTTTCTTGGGGTTCTCCCGTTTCCTTCCACTTTTTGCATTCCATCATTTCCTTCATTTCTCAACATCACCAGATCCTTAACCTACCAGGCATAACCGTGGAACATAGATTTTTATATCCTTTGTCTTCAACTTCCTGGTGTTTCTTCTGCCTTTCCCTCTATCAACACGATGATCCAATCGGAGTGTTGGATAAGATAGCCAAGCATGCTGTTTATTCTTTTTCCTATTATCTTCATGATCTGTCGTCCTTCACTAGTTTCCTTTAGTACGTATTATTATTATTATTATTATTATTATTATTATTATTATTATTATTATTATTATTATTATTATTACTATTAATCTTTCTACGGGTACATCTCGCTTTTATGGCAAGATTCGTCCATTCTAAGGTTTTAAACTTTCGCTCTTAATTATAAAAATACATTATTCATTATAAAAGTCTATAAAAGTATATAGGTCCTATAAATAGTATACACACATTGTACCATTATAAAAATAGTATACATCTTACAAAAAGAAATTATCAGCGAAATACAAGAAATTATCAGAGAAAGACAAGAAATTATCAACGAAATACTTCACTAGTATCAAACAACATTTGTACTGTGTATATATTTATATTAATTATATAGACTGTGATGTCTTTTAATCACATGGCTACCCAGCTTGCCTTACGACGATGGGCAGACGCCAATAATTTGAGTATTATAGCAGGGAATCGAACCTAGAACCAGACGATCAGGAGTCGAACGCTCTAACAAATAAACTATGGAACCCCTTTGAATGACTATAAGCTTAAAATTCAAATGATTCTAAAACAACAATTATCAACGAAATATTTCACTACATTTCTAACACTAATGACATTTATACTGTTGATACATTTATATTAATCACTTTATGAAAACGAGTAGAATGGCTATATATATATATATATATATATATATATATATATATATATATATATATATATGAAATTAAAATAATCCTACAAAAAGCATTTTTGTTTCAACAAAATACCTTACTATTGTCAAACAACATTTATACTCTGTGTACACATTTATATTAGTTACATTATAGAAAAGAATATAATGATTATATGCTTGAAGTTAACTCGTCCAAAAGGCAATTATCAATAAAATATCTTAATATTGTACACTAATTATATGTACTGTACACTTTGTATATTACCAATACACTACTTTCTGAAAATTGAATAAAAATATTGTATATATGAAATATTAAATTGAATCAATACACAAAACTAATTTTTTGCCAAGTCTAATGCCATCTTTCAAAGACATTATTTTTAGTTTTATTACAAAGTAGAGCATTTATAGCATCTTATACGAGAACAATATAGAACCTCTTATCATGATAAAGTACATTTAACACAAATACGTTATTTAGATACAATAGTTTTGTTCCTTCCAATTTTTTAATACAAACTACTGCTGCTGTTGTCTTTTTAATTTACTGTCTTCGAGTTTATTTTTGTTTCTCGATTCTAACCCTGAGGTTCACGGAGAGGAAGGGATCGTTCCCACCGAGAACCAACAATTTCAGGGATTATGCCTGCTATTTCAATATAGACAGCCGACAAAAGGGCAAAGCTACCCAAAACAAGTTTTTCAAAAAGAAATAAACAAAGAAAATTAGAGGGAAAGTAACAGAGACAACATTGGTTTTTAGCCAGGAGCGCTCATAAATCACTACCACGTGTCGCGCAGACTAGTAGGAGCTAGAGGTTCAGAGGGCTCTCAATTCCTGGAAAAAGATCTATCCATATACTGTATACAGCATACTTTTTATTCTCTGTTGCCAAACTTACTGAAGAATATATTGCAATTAATCTAACGCATGTAACGTAAATTGGAGACCGTGGTTGGATTTATATGAGTCTTGTGTATTTCTATTAAATATTTCAAGCCATTACCTCCAATACTTTGTTAGAAAGTACCATATTAAAATTTACGTGTTATCAAATGGAGAGTTAGAAACCTAAGCGAAGAGGTATAAGATCCCCTTAATGTAAATACATTATGTTAATTTTTTTTTATCATATTGTCATGTAAAATCTATAGTTGAACTCGCTTTTTCCAAAACTTTACTATCCTTCATTTTCCATTTATATGATACACATATGTACACACACAATTATACATATATATATATATATATATATATATATATGTGTGTGTGTGTGTGTGTGTGTGTGTACTTGTGCTATTTGTTCCAGTAATTCATTTCACAAATATTATTGAAACCCTGTTGTAAAATAACTATCCATTTTTCAAAAAAATATAGTATGGATCTTTTCATATGAATTTATTAGCTTGCAAACAAGGTTATGAGAAAAAAGAGTAGGCTGATAAGCGATGAAGATAATGTCTATTTGGCTATCAGTTTATTTGGATATGTTTATTTGAATATCTAAGGTATTTTTCTCCGACTTCTTTTTGTTGTAACATATTTAATAAACAATTGTTCAGTAATTCACCAAATTATTAAGTAGCTGTTATACCTTTATTTTTAGAGAAAGTACTTACATAGCGTATTACTCAGAATGTAATTTCTTTTAGAATGAGCTAAAGAAAATCTATCCACAAAACAAGGGAGGTAATTCTTGTTTCTTGAATCGAGTTGTCCGTCATTGTGATGACGTCATCATGTCTACACACCATGCACCAGTGAGTGACATCACCCAAATTATTCACAAGAAGGCGTCTCTAAATAAAACAAAATCATCCTATCATCTTATCTTCACGAAAACTGGCACGGGTTTACATATTTAGAAACAAAATCTTTTGTTCGTGACCGCCATTTTGATCACGTAATTAATATATTATGTCATATTTCCGTTATTTATAGATTAATTTTATTCATTAATAGCTTAAGCAAATGCTCTATAAAAACTGATATGTAAGCATTTTCTCTAAAATTAACGGTCTTTGAGTTATTTTTGTTTATTTTATAAATATTTATTCAACAATTTATTATATTGTTAAATAACTCCTATACCTTTAGTTTTAGAGAAAATACTTACATAAGAGTTTTTTTTATAGGAAATTTAACTTCCTTTAAAATGAGATATAAAAAGAGAAAATCCGTCTATAAACATAGGAGAAAATGCTTGATTCTTGAATCGAGTTTTCCTCTATTTTGATGACGTCACCATGTCTACACGCCACGCACCAGCGAATGACACCATCGAAATTATTCATCAGAAGGCTCTTCTAAATAAAAAAATGAACCTCTCGTCTTAATCGTCACTAAAGCTGCCAAGGGATGACATATGCTCCCCTACTATTATCTTTGTTTTATATTTAGAAAAGTGTGTTAGTTTCAACAATAATTAATAAAGGAGTAAGACCTAGATAATTCTAATTCCTATAAACTGATAATGCATTATTTCAGAAGATGGTGATACTCCTTATGCTTTCATTAACAGAAAATAAATAAAAGAAGTGAAGCGACTATACATTAATGAAGAGAGATACGTAAATACATATATAAACATATACTTATCAATAAAATATAACATCTGAAGTTTGGAAGACTTCAAATCTCTGAGCAAGGAACAATCAGGCAGCAAATACAAAGCTATGCCTTTGTTTTCGTTTGTTAGGGCGAACTCTGTTCTTCAAGATGGGCAGTAATACGCCAGTGTGCAGACAACGGTAACAGTGTAAAGTGTACGCATTTTTTGAATTCAAACGGTGGTGTTTTCGGACGCATGTTGATGTGGTGTGGGCGTGACGAGAGTCGGAACTGACGAAAGTGTTGAGGCAATTTCCGAGGGACTCTATTCTAGGGAAAGATGTGTATTAGTAATAGTTTGTTTGCATTAGTAATAGTTTGTTATTTAAGCTTTCCTGTTTCTAGCTTATTTTCTACTTGGGATATTGACAATATAATGACGGAATTACGTTGTGGGGGTTTTGTTGGTTTACCAATTATTCGCCACCCGTTTGCGCTGTAACACTTTTTCGCTAATACTGCAGAAAAGAGAAGAAATTATTTGTAACGTTAGATACAATTATTCAATTGGCCTATCAAAATACTAGAAAATTGCACAAATGCGATTTGAGATATTGATTTGTGAAATAATATGTTCAAAAAAAATGTAAATTAATGATCTTGAAATTATAATTTCGTGGAATTATATCGAAATATTAGAAGACAAAATTGCTTCGTGTCCTTAGTCGCTTTAGTAAATTTAAATCGAGTTCAATTTTATAGATTATAGTTCAAAATTATGGTGTTTAATTGTTAGTATTAAAAAGCTGGAGATTGTACCTAAGTAATAAATAATTAATTTTTTTGATCTTGTTCATGGCACTCAATTTCTTAATATTTTTTTCCTCTGGAATATTAGTTAAAAAGAGTATACTTTCCTTCTTTATCTTGTTTCCAAACACCTCCAATCACATCACCTTACTGTTAATTCATATTCCACTTTACAATTTCCAACTTTTTATTTCCTGAATTTTCTGTTGAGTGTGGATTACAGTGGGCGCAGGCGCGTTACACGCGACAGCTCATGGCAAACCCAGTTTGCAGCAGAGGAACACTGGTCGGCAGAAAACAAAGAGTGACCAGTCCGGATGAACATTAAAGGGAGTTCTCACTCACAACTCCCATATGACTGCGCTGCAAGTGGCAGAGACATTTATGCAGTTTCTCCTACAACCTGAGTCGACAATTACAATCGACCCCGAGTATTATGAGATTGCACATTGAGATCAGGTTGCATGGGTAAACCAAAATAGTGAACTGAAACACTTTATAAGACATCAATAGTGTCAAGAACATTTATTGTTAATAATTAGAAACACGCAAAATGGTTGTATGGGTCATTGTTTACTTTATTTCAAACTAAGGATCATGTTTATGTGTAATAAACGCCCAAAGAAGATTATGACCCGCAATCTTTACCCAATAGTAAAACATGGTCGAGACGCTGTAATGCTGTGGGCCTCTAGAAACTGGTTTTCATTAGATCTTGTGCTGAGATTACCATTCGTTTCACTACCCGTGATCATGTCAGCATTGTTATAGGAATAACCATGTTAATTCAATGATTTAAAATGCTTTCAGCCTTTGACAACATGTTATAGGATAATAAGGAGCTTATTGTTATGGCAAAGCTGTCGAAGCGTGACTTTATGAACCTGAAACAGAAGTAGAATGCCTTTCCTGGCTCTTCAATTCAATGATCTGTACGTAATTGAATGTATGTGATTTGTTTTGGAGAAAAATTCGGCAGAGATTACCAGATTTTTCCGGCTTCTCTATGAGGCAACTGAGAGATGTACTGCAAGCGAAATTGTATTTTAATATAATATAGGCTATCACTTGCTACCATGATTTCTATTGCTCCATTTCATTTTAAATTAGATTTTTGTTATATCGAAATGTAGTCCAATATCATTTAAATCTTACAAATTTCACTTTTCAAAGCTATTTTCATTTAATTGATAAGAATCGGTAGATCATAAAATGTTGTGCCATTTATTTTATCATTTATTTCCTTTTACAATTTCTTAGGACTTAGGTTTAATTTATCATAAAAAACGTTTCATAATTCACCATATTTTCACAAAATTTTATCTAATTATTTCAGCAATAATATTTGGAAACGGATCGTCATATTTGGAACACAGAAGATTATGTTTGAGGGCACTGAAAGATTTGGGTTTCGGAAGGAATGCCATGGACTCAACGATTTCAGAAGAATGTTTTCGTTTAATAGCAATGTTAGAGCAGAAGATGGTGCAATCTGGATCTAAAGGAGTACAAATGGTTCACACATTTCATGCACCGGTTATCAATTGCCTATGGAGAATTATTGCAGGACATACTTTCAGTTATGACGATCCATTGTTACTAAAGATGATACATCTGCTTGAAGAATATGAAACAGCAGTGATAAAATCAGGACTGATTTTGAATGTATTTCCATGTCTTCGTTTCATTGCGCCAGAATTTACATCTTACAATCATCAAATAAGATTAAAAAAGTTACTTAACTCTTATATTCAAGTAAGATTTCTAGTTCTGACTTTGGTTTATTTCCAATAATTTTTGTTGTTAAAGACTACGATTGTTAGTAATTAGAAACCCAAAGTTCCTGCATCGTAAACTAGTAAATTATATATATATATATATATATATATATGCCATTTGGCTAAAGAAGACGTTCATGATGGGAAATAAATGAAATAGTGGAATGGGGGAAGTGGGAAGAAACCCCGAGGAAACCCACGCACACGGTATTTGAGCACTGTAAAGTTCAGTTGGCGCGATTTGGGATCAAACTTGGGATCCCACGCATCAAAGGTGAACACCCAACGCGGCCCCAATAATGACATACCTGATGACATTTAAGTCAATGTTCATCATCTGTACAGGTGGGATCGGGGTGATGTTTTAAAATAATTGGAAGCGGATCGATATTATTGTCAAATTCATAGTTTTCTACGTCGTTGAAAAGAATACTCACTCCCGATACCATTAAAATATAACCTCAGTCTCCATCATAACGTGATTACACAAGGTGAAAAATACATTCTCAAAATGATCGAGATTATTGTCGAATCCATCGGGCTATCGAGCAACATAAACCCATTTACAAGTCTTATTTTTACCTGAAAAATAACAAAAATTATTTACAAATTTTAGAGACAATTTCAACTAGATATATTTGACAACGTTTATATGACACGCGACTTAAAATAGTTTTATTACTCCTATCATTAATATTAAGTAATATTAACATCATATGCAGTGGCGAAGCGTAATCTCAAAAGTATGGTAGTCCCGATAAACTAATAACACAAATAACATTTAATGAATCATAAAATGTTTAAAATTACTCAGATTGCTATTTTCCTATTTTTCGTTTGAGTTAAACAAAAGAAAAAAACAACCAAAACTGTTTATTTTAAAGAACTTTCTTAGCTGTATTTCTAGCACAGTTTAGAGTTAAATATATGTGTATATATACATAAAGTTTTTTTTCTCGTTGTTGTTCAATTTAAAAGAAAGGATGAATATTTGTTGTTATGATGTTTTGTTCTGAGATTGGCGTAGCAATTGTGTACACTTTCTTTTGTGAAATCGTATTTGAGATCACTCCTCTACTCTCCACCCAGTATTACAAAGTTGGTTCGGTGTCCAACTCCCTTTTAGCCTTGGTATTGAAAACGTCTTTGGCCTACTGGTTCGAAGATGATGAGAAAGTGCATTATAAGTCTCAAAGTGGGGGGAGACTCGTATTTCAGTGGTAGAGCTGGTACTGGAGACCGAAACCCAGGTAACATATGAAGACTGTGAGCTGAATCTAGATAGGTGGGATAGCTTGACTAAATTAAAGAGACCATTCCATTTTACATTTTGTTTATAAGAATAAAAAAAATAAAAATGAGAATACAGATGAATTTCACAATTCGGTTACTTGGAATTACAACTTGAAAGTATTACTAAGTCACGTAAATAGGAGCACAACCCCTACGTTACTCAATGGATGCTAGAAGGTTTTTATGCTAAGCCGCGATTTATTAAAAATAGTGAAATTGAAACATCGTATATCGCAACTTGCATTGGCCCGAAGGGAAAAGTGTTAATTCTCGAAGAGGGGATTTGGTCTCGAGTTGAACTAACTTCATAGTTTTAACTAAACATTCTCAATGTGCTCATCCCGAGTTGAAGGGGGAACTTAGAAAAAATAATCACATACCTGATTTTATACAGAGCGGCCGTATCCAGGGAAGACACACTCTCGTCGGCTGTAGTCTGCAGAATCAACCGGACCGGCGAACAAGCCTCGTTTATATAGGCGCTTCGTCCCACGCATTTCTGCCAGTTCTGACGTCGCTCGAACTCTACGTCACGAGCCTCGGCGAGCTTGGAGAACTTCTTCACGCGCATGCTCAATAGTGGCTAAGACATCCAGTTTCTCTATGATTTTTCCCTATCACGCCTGGGTTGGAATTCCTATTTTACATTTATTTTTACAGTTTTTATTTCACGCATAGTTCGAAATACATAATAGATTTCATGTATTTATCGCTTGCGTGGTATTACCTAAATATTGCATCCGGGACCCGGCGCTGTGATCTGAGTAAATCAAAGCCAGGGTCATACCACTATTACGTGCGTGAGGGTTGGTGTCAATGAGGCATCAGGTTGCTAATTCAATCTGAACCTCAACTGACTCCGTTCTCCCTTTCTCTCTTTTCCTTACTGCACACACAATTTGAAAAGCGCGGGCGCCTCGCCCCATAATTTGAGTCCGGCTTAGGACTTCGAGGCACAACTGTGTAACATTGTATAAGATAGACTATTATTATTATTATTATTATTATTATTATTATTATTATTCAGCCAATATTTACATGGAGGAAAACACGCAATATGGATTAATGGAAAATCCCAATTTAGCACCACTACAAATATTTTGAATTGCAGTTCAAATTTTCTTCTCTCTGAGATATGCAGGGGGGTTGAGGGGAATTTCGTCCTAACTTGCTAATATATATCCTGTATGTTTGAAAATCAAGGAGAGAAAAAGGAAGTACGTTCTTACAGTTAACTGGAAAATTTCTTGGATAAGCGTTTTTTAGTTGCATCTTCCGCTTTAAAGTAAGTACAATACTGCATTTAATTAATACATCACGTGATAATGATTTCACTAGAAATGTTAATGTTAAATAAAACACTTAATTTGAATCAACGCAAGATATTTTATATCGTATTCTATGCAATTACATATTTAAGGAGGTGAGTTCTAGGCTTAAGCACTGACCGAAATTTTTCGCAACTTTTTATTGCTTTAAATATATTGCGAAATTTTCAAATTTCCAGGAATGAATCTAGTGAAGCCTTTCATGAAACAAGCAAAGCCTCCCGAAACAAAATCGTAAATACGCCACTGATTCTAGGAAATGGAAAACTCAACTAAAATTACAGAAATGTTATTATTTTATCCTGTACGTTAATGTTAGGTAAATTTATATATATATATATATATATATATATATATATATATATATATATATATATATAAAAGAAGGTTGTTTATAACACTTGAGAGGTGATTCTACAGATGAAAACAAGTAAAAAGTTGTATGTAACACAATGTCCATCTCGGCCTCCTAACCGAGTTACGGACGTCCACAAGGGTGGGAAAGTGAACTTTGAAGGCTAATTCTGACAAAACGACAAGACTTAAAAGGGCGGTGTTAGGCTGCCCACACAGACTCTCAACATGGACTATCCAAAGATACTAAGATTAGATGTGTACAAGGCGAGAGCAAGGGATTCCCAAAGGATGCGAAGCATGTGGCGGATGTTATGAGGGCAAACTGAGGTGAGAGGATGTGTGTGAAGTGCACATCTAATCTTAATATATAAGACCGACTTTTATTCTATAAGCTATTATGGTCAGGCACCATATTGGATGAAAAAACAGTCATTCTGAATAACTTCTGAGGTTATATTCCTAAATTAAACAAATTGTCAGTAACAGAAACATAATTTTAGACAGAAATTTCTTATTCTGTGTTAAGGAAATCATTTTATAACATATTAACGCTGAAAGATGCCTTCAACGCTAAAACTAAACTCCCAGAGGCAAGCCTCCGCACCTTCACAACAATGCATGCAATCCCAACGACAATAGCTTCGCTTCCTAAGCAGCATATCCCATAGTCCTGTACAGCGAACTGGTGAAGTTCAGATGGAAGTGTTTCCAAGTGTTTTCAACCTACTATTTTGTTACCGAAAATAACCGAAATGTTGAAGTATTGACCTTATTTTATAAGAAACCAAAAGCAAAGAAAATATACGATAGAAAACAGGATAGGCCCGGTCTCAGAGTCTCATAGTACGCTTCGCCATTGATAATAGATAGTTTATTGTTTCCACTAATAACGTTAGTTAAGGAAATACATAATAAATAACAGTGTAAATTTACAGATACATACAATGAAACCGAAGCAACTACTTTATGGTTTATTTCAGACTTTATTTGAACAGCACAGCAAGAATTACAGTAAGAATAACTTAAGCGACCTTATAGATTATCTCCTACAGGAAATGGAGGAGAAGGATTCACATCTAACCGGTAAGTTTCTGCAAAGTTTAATTTAATGAAAAGTTACATACACTATTACTCTAGTTATTTTTTAACTAAAATAGTTTGAGTTCTTTATTGATAGACTACTAACAGACAGATATAATACGTTAACAACAAAAAAATTGTGACGTCACTTATACCTACAACTACTTCTGTTATAAAGGTATTGATCAACTATCTGCCTTTCACTGATAGGGTTTATGACAGTTTATAAAGAATTGCAGCCAATAGTGCATTTTTGATTAATTTCCAGCATCAAAAACGAATTTTAGAGGAACTATAGATTTTGTCTCTTAGAAATACGTAACGTAGAGTTTCACTGACACAGGTGATTCTAAGGTGCTCTGCAAAGATGTTTAAACTTTCGCCGTTTACCTACTACTACTTTATAGCTATACTACGTGCAAACTACGTGTACCTACTACAACTGTATACTTACCGTGCTTGGTGTATTTCGTTTCTATGTATGTGTACGTTGTATCACGAAAGTAAAAGTGTTGGTATAGTAAAGAATAAATTGTTTTAGAAATAATTTTCGGGAAGGGAAAACCATTTGTTTTATGCAGAGATAAAGGAATGAAATTACCAATGAGAGAGTGCAAAAATGTCTCAAAAGATCCCATTAGACGTTAAATCCATTATTGCAGAAAGATTTAATCAAAGTTTGAGAAATCGCATGTTGAACTAGGCATGTATGTGGAAATATCAAATATAAAACCTAGCGCTATGTCAATTCACGTAGGTGCTATTGCTTATAAAATCCTATAATAAAAGTCAGCTTTCCAGTATTAAAATCGCACCTTTAAAAGTGACTCGAAACAGTTTGCTCGAGATGTATCTGTAGTTAGGACGACAAGAAGGTGCACAGCAATACACGTATTTATCACTTGGTGGTTCTGCATGTATTAGTAAAACAAACAGTATCTTTGACCAAGGCTTCCTTGAAAATTGAAGTGGGGAATTGTTAATGTAAAGGCAATATGTCGAGTAAAATCAACTGTTTATCAACAGGAATATTCAAATCTATAACCTATAGATAGTGTCTGTCACTGGAAAGAATTACAACCTGTGACTCTACTCTCGATGTTCTAAATCTATTAATAGTGGTTACTAGAAATAAATGTTTGAGAAAGGGATGACTCAACGAGTGGAAAGATTAACTTTCATCATTTACGTTCTCGACACCAGCATCCTTAGTAAAGAAGAATTTAGGCTGATTAAGATTTTTACTTCATAATTTTCAGTAATTACAAAATTAGTTTACAGGTATAAACATACGTCATAGAGAGCATCGTCAGAGATAGAATATTGCCTTAATGGAAATTCATTATCATTATTCTATGTTGAACATTAATAGTGAATATTTAAAATATATTATAATCCAGCAGGAAGTACGGAACCATGGTAGTATTTTAACTAGGTGTTTAGTTCTGTCATTACGATAGCTTGATCGAAATCAATGCAGTTCCAGGTAGTAAGCCTAGCAATAATCATAAATACATGTGGAATTTGCGATTCAAGCAATCAATCTCATTCACTATATTCTTTCTCGCCCAACGAACGTGCTCTGACTGGCAAACGGATTGAAGTAATGCCATTAAAATAAATTGTATATATATATATATATATATATATATTGGGAAATTTTCAAACATCATTACTTACTAGTTAGCCGAGACAAAGGCGTATTTGAGTATCAAATATCCATCTAGCTGTTCCTCATTTAATGAGTGACTTCAATGTTTCATATTTTGAAGACGGAATCATTGCACTGATCATTTCCTAGGTCTTCATACAATATACAAAATATATTGAAATCAGAGAACATGTACAGACTGTACATAACTCTATTTGCAGGTTGATTTTGGAAACTACGTCTTAAATAAGCGAATTATTGCTCTTATACATGAGATACGATTAATTAACATTACATGAGACTTGTCACTTTAGTTCTTGCTCATCTTATTACTAATTTTACTGTTCTAACATTTTTTCGATTTCCCTTCGGTGCGCGTATCATTGCTTTAACTTTCCAGGATAATTTTTTGTGTAATTTGATTTTGGATTTTGATAATTAATTTTGTTGTTATTGATTAAACATATGATCTAGTTTTTATTTCTTTTCTGTGTTTCATATGAGATGTTCCTGCCAATTGTTTTAATTATTCAATGATATATCAGTCATGTAATTCTTCATGACAGGAACAAATAACTTTAGTGTTCACATCTCCATTAAACTAATAATCTATAAATGAATCGATAATACAGTCAAATGATTTCACTTCTATATTACAAAATGTAACTTCAGAAGCTATAAGCTACAGAATTGAAAATGAAGACTGTAGTTGCAGTACTTAAATTACGATCTAGTAGATCTCAGAATTTCATTCATCTTTTCATACCAATAGCTATTTAGGTATGTTTCAAACTATTAAATACAATAAACTATAAATTAATTAATAATTTGTAATAAGTTTATTAATTTGCATAATATACTAACGGATATATTAATCTTTTCTTTGCAATATTTTCAGTTTTCTCTTGAAAGAAGTTTCATGTATTGTTATTAAACAACGTCGGCTAATTCTTTTTTTCTTTTTTCTTTTTTTTGAGAATTGTACTATAGATACTTGTATGTTTATGCAGATTAAAATTTGTATTTCCTCCAAAAACTTTAATTTTTTTAAAATATCCTTATCATCTACAGTTAAAATCATTAATTATTACTGTACTTAACTAGTCCAAAGAAAATAATTGAGTGGTCATTTTTAACGCTTACGTTTGAATTTTCACATTTACAGTTGACGTGTCCATTGATATAATTAAAGATATGGTGTTGGCTGGCTTAGACACTGCTAGTAATACCTTAAGCTTTATTATCTTATATCTGGTATTGCATCCTGAAGTTCAGAAAAATATACAGAAAGAAATATTTGATATCGTTGGAATAAATAATACACCATCTTTTGTACTTCATGCCAAGAGGTAAGTAGCACGTTTATGTCATTTTTTCTTTTATTATTTTATGGTATAAAATAGTTACTAATTATTCATATCGAATTGTTTTATATAGAATTGTGTACTGGAATCTATATTAATACGCTACTCTCTTTAATTTAGGATGCCCTATACAGCCGCCAGTATTTTAGAAGTACAAAGGATAATGCCCGTATTATCATTTTTTCCGAGAACGGCACTTGAAGATTTTGATATGGAAAACTACAAAATACCTAAGGTGACTAAACGAAATATTTCAAGTACTTAGACAGAAGTGTATAATTCAGATATTGACAGGTTAACATGAATCTGCGTTTCATACATAAAGGTTCACTGAACCTTATACGGTAAGATTCAGTGGATGATATACCCACCTAATTGTAACAATTATGAAAGAAATAGAAATAATGAGAATAATTTGTTTGACAAGATGCGAAGTAGAAATGACCCAAAGTATAGATATATTTCAAAATGGAATGAATTTCATTTGCAAGGCGCAAGCATAAGTCTCGCAGGGACATCAGGTTGAAAGAAAAATGAACTTATGAATCAGAAGAGCGTTGACAAATGAAAACTGAGCTTATCCATATTGCTCGTTGATGTCAAACGATGAAATATAAACAAAGAACCGGGTTGAATCGGGAACTCTGGGCTGGCTTGCTGCAAGGCGATTTCTTGACTCTAAAACTGGAGGTTATACCAAACATTTCTTTCGGAGATTCGGATTGTGTGTCAATAAGGTAGTAAACCGTGCACAGTACGATTCAATATGATCAAAGAAGATAGAAGAAATTGCTTAGACATAATTGATTGCATAATATCGTCCAGTGTTATTTCAACGCGCTCTCGACAGTTCAACGATATCCGAAGGAACCAGATTTTTTTCATTGATGTTCGTGCATTTGCTTGTAATCAAAGAAACTACAAAATCATGCTACAATAGACACGTAAATATTGTGTTTTGTGTGCTGAGTTGTAGACATAGTTGACGGATTAGTTTCGCATAAGCGTGTCCTGTTATAATGGCATATACCATTAAATCATACTGTAATAAAAGCAATTTTTCTTCAAGTATTGCTGCGTGTTTAATAGCCGAACGGCTGGTGTGAGGATGATATCTGGCATGTTGTAGGTAACATACTATCTCTGTTGCTAAATGTTGACTGATATTTTAGCAGTGATCAGTACATCATGTAAGATTTAGATGTCCTCCTTTCCTTCCCTTTACATTACCCCGTTCAGGTATAGTGAAGTAATGGGTGTAATGTTCTAGTGTTTCTAACATCTTAAGCTGTTAGTTTCTTCGTTTGATTGTCGTTTTACATTGTTTGAACGCAGCACGTAGTGACATAATATGTACAATTTCGTAGAGATTTTAACAAGCTTTGCTAGTATTTCATTGAGAGAAAAACTCATCGGAATTGAGCAAGATCGTTAGATCTCGTTCAGGCCCCAACAATAGGCTGTTAAGAGCAGTTATGAGTGAATAGGGAATGTAGCCACATTTATATAGGGCGGAGTACCCTGAAAGAAATGCTTGTCATAACTTTCATTTTTTCAAAAAAAAAAGAAAGAGAAAAAAGAAAGAAAGAAAGAAAGAAAGAAAGAAAGAAAAGAAAAGAAAGAAAATAAATGTAAGATTTCATTCCAGTGTAGTGCACATTTTAAGAGGCTTGATAACTATTACCACTCTTTCGATTTAAGGATACACAATAATGGAAATACACAATACACAATTTACACAATACACAATAATGGATACACAATTTATAACATTTTTATTTTAAAAAATAAATAAATAAATAAATAAATAAATAATAATAATAATAATAATAATAATAATTATTATTATTATTATTATTACTATTATTATTAAGTATTCTGGCTTTTCGTAGGTCCTGGGGCTAGTGAAGTTTTTTTCTTATTTTCTTCTTATTTCTCAGTTTGGACCTGGAAATGTTTCTTCCATGTTTCTTCCATGTTTTTTTTTTATTTTTTGCTTCCACTTTTTATTAACAATGTTTTCTTATATTTTTCAAATCGTCGATCACTTGTGTTTATCTTCCTTCTATTCCCCGCTTTCCTTCCACCTTTCCTTCTATGGTGGTATTAAGAAGATAATTTATTTGCAAGATGTCTCCAATCCAATTGGCTTTTCTACGAAGGATAGTGGCTAGAAGCGTCCTCCTCTCTCCTATCCGTTTTAAAATGTCTTCGTTTGTTACTATTTCTGTTCATTTTATCTTCTTCATCTTTCTCAAACACCTCATTTCAAAGGTCTCTAAATATTTCTTCTGTAACTTCCGTAATGTCTAAGCCTATAAGCCATGAAATCCAATGCTTCAAATAGTATTTGACCAATTTCCTTCTTAGTCCAATATTAAGTTAAGAGTGATCTTTTCTTATTTAATGCTTTTTTGACTATGGTAATTCTTGACCTGATCTCTGGTGCTTAAACATATAATGTACTATAATTCTCATTAAAAAATACTTGATTCTGACGTAATATATTATATATTGTGAGTATTGTATGTTACATATGAGAGAAGAAATCTCTTGAGTTTCGTGTATACCTCTACTTCATGTAACTCTTAGATCCGAATCAATGTTGCATGATAATAAAAACTATAAGTTGTAAAGCAACTATTATGCATAGTATTAATAGTATGTAAACTATAAATTGGTGTAGTGATTGTACGAACATAATTAAATGCACTTATGAAAGTTTAAAGATTTAGACGTCATTACACAATATTTTCGTATTATGCGCATTAAGTCACTAAGCATGGAAATCAAGTAATCTCACTTAATTCCGATAAATTTTGCTTTTATGAGCTATTGGGCTGTGAACTTGCTACCCTCTCTACAAAATTATACCTGTTACGTTACCACGAGTGGCGATCAAAGGCAATCAACGATCCTTCATAATTTCGAACAATTTTACTTCCAGAGGCAAACATGTTAACTCGTTTGCCCTGCTGCCAATTTATACATATTACGTCACTACGTGTGACGATTAAATGATGATTTGAGACAAACGAACACGACGAATCGACGATTGAATGATCTGGTCCAATGCCGACCACTGTTTATTCCACGGGGTAAATTATTTAAGTTGTTAAACTAAAAATATTGTCTATTTTGTCTCAGTGCTTTGTGATGAAATGCTGATTATTGGTGATCAAACGATCAAATTCAATTTCGATCAATTATATTTCCATTGTAGGACTAACAGGTCAACCTATTAGGTCTTCTAAAATTATACGTATTACGTTAGTATTCTGTACTAGTATACACTAACCATTTGTGATTAAACTCTTCAAACGACTTGGCTCAATTCCGATCAATTTTTGTTTCCATCGGGATAGAGGAAATATAATAGGTTACCCGTAAGGAACATGTTCTTCGCTTTCGAGGTTGATAACACCTCACCTATCGAAAATGTGAAATACGATTTGTCTACACTATATGCATAAGAGTTTTATAGAAGTTAGTGTTGATCTGGCGTTTACTTGCACATAGACAATGCGACAAGTGATTCGTTTACAACAAATCTAATACTTGTTAGACTCTATTCCAGAGCTTATGGATGATTCAGATAGCACCGCTAAACATTTCATACCGAAATGGATATTGAGGTTACAGATCTGTATAGTTATAACAAATTCTGTTAAGGATTTCATTCGACTTTAGTGTATATTTTGCAATATACGCACACCTACGTACGACAAGAGCTCTGCTTGCACCTATTTCATATATTCTTAAATAATCGTAAACTAGAATAAATAGTAAGTATGCAATAGTTCTATGACTGTTTGTGGCCGCTGTGGCTCAGTGTTAGAGCGTTCACTTCTGGTGTTTGGGTTCCCGGGTTCGATCCCAGCCTCCGCCAAGTCAACTTTCTGGTGAACAAACACCGTGTGCGTGGGTTTCGTAGGGGTTCTCCCGTTTCCTCTCACTTTTTTCATTCCACCATTTCATTCATACTCATCATTTCCGTCTCCTTTAGCCTAACCGGCATAATCATGGGACGTAAAACTCAAAGATTTTATTTTTTCTATGACTGTTTAGTGACCAAGATAAAATAGGTAGCTACAATAACTCAGTCGCTTAAAACGCATATCTTAAATATTGAACATTATGAAAATTAAAGAGAAATAAACTGAAAACAAACGGTAATATACTCCATTTTAACATTGATGTAATGTTGATTTTCTAATTAATTGGCTATTTTGTAAATTACAAGAAAAAAGAATAGCTTAACAATTACTATCATTTTTACGTGTGGCGTTTGGTTACATATTGAGATTAAAACAGGAATTAATTTCAATTTTGAGCTTTAAACAAAGTGTGATACTACTTCTAAGTTTAATGAAAAGGTCACTATGAATAATAATTCGGGTTGACATTTTCCAATTACCGAAAGACACCTTTGAAAGAAGGAGCACCTGATTCCAATTTACGTGCCAACGAGAGGGAATCTTTTAGCGGAGAAAGGTACTGCGTTTGGAGCACGGGCGAAAGTCTTGAGCACGACGGATTCCAACGCGTTGTTCTTGGCTCCTCTTTAGCCATGCTCGTTTTCTCATAAGAAAGATGCCTCACCATAGAATTAGTTCGCCAGTGTTGTTGAACACACGTGATTTAAAAATATACTGAGCTCTCCTGTTTCATGTCAGCGTTACAGCTAGTAAAATGCACATATAGGCACCAATACGTTAAAAAGCGTTAAAATTAAAATAATGTTCTAAGAAAGTTCCAATTTGTTGCTGGTATCCGTAACTACTTGCATTCTGTTTGGTGTGTAAAGACGTAGAGGAGTTCATAACCATTATAGAAGACTATATTTATTTAGCAAATAAAGAAAGGACCCTCAAGTTCGTACGTGGTGGTATTCTGGTACGCACGAATATACCATAGACAGCCGAAGAATTGTTGCATATCGGTTATATATCTGGCTCTGATCAAAATAAAGCTCAGGCGTGCCTGTAGTAAAAACAATATGGGCTACATAAGTCTACCGAAGTCTCTCCTAACGATAAGCTTAAAATGCTTTAAGTGCTTTACAATTAAAGGACTTGAAATAATACGTGTCGTTCAATAATAAGTTTTCCCTAATCTGTAAAAGATTTATTTTTGAAGATACATTTATATACATGCGCGGATTGGTCCTTTCTACTTCTCCAAATAATCCCCATTGATGTTCAGTCATTTGTCTCACCTTTGCACTAATTTGTCAGACCCTCTGCAAAAGATCGTTGTTCTGTCTATTTAGCACTCTCCTCATATTTCTCTTCACTTCTTCACCACCAGTTGACAGTCGCTTTACTTCAAACCTGAACTCTTCATTAGGGAAACGCAATTCGACATAAGAGAGGTGGTCTCTTCATGACGATAACGCCAAACCTATTCGGCACGGGAACAAGAAACAATATTCAAGAATAAGGGTGGGAACAGCTGGCCCATCCTCCATACAGCCTCAATTTAGCACTGAGTGACTTTCATTTTTTCCACTGTTAAAGTTTACATTGCAAAATGATTCTACCAAAATTTGATGAAGAAGTGAAGTTGAATGCGAGGAGAATTCTAAATAGGCAAAATCTTGTTTTTCTTGCAAAGAATTTAGACAAATTTTTGCAACGATGAGGCAAATGCCTGAAGCTGAATGGAAATTATGTGGAGAGGTAAGGATGGATCTAACTTCATATATATGTACAGCTTACAAAAATATCTTAAAAATTAATATTCTGGAACGAACGGAACCTTTTTAATGAACAGCCCACTATAGAACAGAAATAGTGAGAGCTGGCAGAATTCAGAGGATATAAACTGTATGAAGTTGTTTCAGTGGAAAGAATGTGATTGAATAATAAAATACTAGTGCACATTAAGATTATAAGAGAAGTACTCGGTCAGCACTTTAGTCATAATATAGAGAACATATTCAAATCTCGGAGAAAACAATATTTAATATTTAATATTCCAAAGCGACGATCAATAGTCGAACTCAGTAATTGGGACCATGTCCACATGGAACACACGATTACTATTAATAAAACTTTCAGATTAACAAGGAAAGTTTGTTGGTCACCGTGATATATATACTGTATACTTATTTTTTTCACCAGGGAACCGAAAGCGTAATTCGTAAGATCAATAAGCAAGATTATTATGTATCAGACGAATCTGTGGGATAAAATCGTCAAGCATATGGATCAACAATAAATAAAAACACAGTTTATGAGAGGAATATTGCACAAAAGATCCTAGATCAGAGGCAGAGTAATATTGATATCAACATGGTTGTGACACTTAGAACACTGGTTTGTGAAATACCGTATTCTTACAGAAATTGCATTCAGACTAGAGTTTTAACGGACCCTGAAAAGGAAAGTTTAGCCAAAATGTCCTTTATGAATTGCGCATGTGGCCACGAATACCATACTTATCCAGCTGTTGAAAATTCTGTAGCATCACGTTGTGTCATAAGTCTTCTATGAAGGCTTCTTGAATACTGCATTGAAAATGCACAAGAGTATCAGCATTGAACGTGAAACAACTAAATCCACCCTAATAATTTTATATAGATGAACAGATTTTAAATTTTACATTCTGTCCTAACTTACCATTCACTCAATGGCATTACATATGAGTCTCATAACACCAATGGATCTATATCTTGTGATTTTTATTGCACCTCTATCTGGTTTCAGAATAGATTACTACCTAAAATTGCATATAATTCAGTAGTAAAACACACACAACAACAACTTTATTTTAAGCTCTATTGGCTAGTGTAAAATGTCCGAACATTTTAAACCTGTTGGTTAAAAGAAACGTTTTTTTCCGGTTTATTTCCGGGAAAAATGGAAAAATAACAAAAATCTTTGTATTAGTATAATTTTACTATTAATGGAACCGTTTTTTTTTCGAGCACGTTAAAAATGTAAGTTGAGAAATTTCAATATTACGAATATTAAAAAAAAAGAAGCATTCAAAAATAAAACTGTTGTAATTATTCTTGAAAGTAAATAGTCTGCACTCAATTTCCTTTACGTGCTTTTTAGTCATTTATTCGTGGATGTGCAATAATTATTGGTCCTTTAGAGCTGTATACACATATACCATCATGAAGTGTTTCTGTTGCAACAAATAGGGCTCTTGAATAACACTGAGTTCTTAATGTGCTCTTTGATTTGGTGAAATTTTGATAATTTCAAAAAAATTTCGTCTTAAATGAAGGAGCAGTAGGCAAATTTCACTAGTAGCTCTACTCATGCAATAAAACATATAATTACTATTAATTAATATTCTAATATATACTTTTATATAAATTTATGTACAAAATTTTGTACGTAAACAAATACCTGCTATCTAGTAGTGCGACGAATTATATATATATATATATATATATATATACAAGTCTATGTTAGAAATGAAAGTGACTATATTTGTAACTTAAGAACTCTTGAATCACCAGACTGATCTCAATAAAATAGATGAGGTTTCGGGCCTGGGATGTTTTTTATCATTTCACTTTGAAGTACTGATGGGTAAATTCCCGGAAAGTTATTTTTCAGGAATATTCCCTGGGAATATTCCCGGGAAGATTCCCTAAAATGGGAATTTTCCGGGAATTTATGGACAATCGCAAAGAAAATTGCATTATATTACTATATTATGATTTCGAAGTTAAATTTGTTTTTATATTACACTATATTATTACTGTTGTCCCCTGGAGAGTCTTTAGAATGTATATTCTGAACGATGTTATTTTATTATATTTAGAGAGTACGCAAAATTGATATTTATTTACAATATGTTCTATGAAAGTAAATATGTTTCAAGAATTGTATGGTAAGTCCAGATACTTTTAAACCGCTAAACAGTTTAAATTTACATGTTAGTGGATTTTCTAAACTACTACTACTAATATTATAAACATATTAAATTTTTAAATGTTATAAACAAATTATGTTGGGTAACTGCCAGAACACACATGTCCCACCATTTTTTCAACATTTGTGCATAAATATGTATGTTCACAATATTTGCAAGATACTGTCTTCTCTTTATTTTGCTTGTAACATTGCCGCACACGATTTTTCTTCCCGCCCACTTCTCGAAATTCCATGCGTTAACTCACATGTAAAAGAAGTTCGAGTACCTCTTCAGAAATTCGAGACAGAGAGGAGACAGACAGAGGTCTATTACTAACGTTGGTTCAGGGTTTATTAATAGTACTTCATTTCTATTTCTACATTACTTTAGAAAATGGTTTCTTTCCATCATTTGTAAATTAGTACTTTGCTACTTTTGGCAATTGTTTAGCTTCGGGTTGTCAGATATTGCACCTTTTTATTGCGATAATCTATTCCGATGCGGTTGTTGTATGGTTTCATTACGTTAAATTACGTTACCAACATTAAATTTAAGCAGCATTGCCGAGCGAGTGTCAGCGAGTGAAGGCGGGTTAGAGCCTCGCAGGGCAAGTTGTTTTCTATCTTCGTTACCAACAAGTCACTTTCTTTTCTCACAAAAATCACTTCGACTTACCTTTACGGCGTGTACAAATTTCCTACAACCCAAAACAGAATGTGTTCGAAACTTTCTTGACTACTTGAACTCATTTCTCCCGGATGTGGATGTACATCATCCTACTTTTTGCTAGTTTTGGACCCCAATACTAAACAATTACTCTACTTTTTAGTGCAAATGGAAATGGAACTTAGAAAATCATATTATTAGTTATATAAAGCTTTTAAGTTTTTAACCTCCAAATTCTTTGAAACCTAGAAGTAAGTCATAATATATAAAAATAAAGTAATTAGTCATATAGTTCTTATAATTTGGAAGGTAAAGTAAAGAAATGGAAATAAATTCCTTCCCGGGAATTTATAGGCCAGAAAAAAAACCGGGAAATTCCCGTTTTTAAATTCCTTCCCACCGGGAATATTCCCACTGCCCATCACTTCTTTGAAGGTGCAAATTGGAGGGAGTAAGGGGACATATATTGAAAATGACCGACATTAGTGACGAATCCATAGTTTTCGGGGTCTCTAACTAGGGATGTACTTGAACCTGAACCCACAAAGTGAGGGTGATGTACTTATTTCTTGAAAGCTTGGGTCCAGGTAAGACAAAAACCGGTTACCAAAATTGGGGAGGTTTCATGCATTCCGCTTGGGGGCAGCACTTTACTCATTCTTATTAAAATCTTTAAGCGTGTCCATAAAGTCCGTTGCAACCCCGAAAAATCTGAAACGGGTAGACAGATATGAAAACAGAAAAACATGTATTTCATCATTTCAAAGGCACTACGTACCAAAGTACAATGAATTGTCCCAGGGTCTCAGACGGGATCCAACTCAAAATTTTAAATGGAATAGGGGGTTTCAACTTTCATATCATATGAAAGTTGATGTTAAATCAAAGAAGATAATTCAAGTCTCGACTCTCCACGATAAACCTGTGCAAAATAGTGGTGGGTCAAAATGCCAACACAATCTTCATTGCAAAGTCTTTGGCCACTCGCATGAAGTGGCGAAGGGTGATAGTTTTAAGAGGGTAGGCCCAATGTAATAATAATAATAATAATAATATGAAACAATTTATCAACAGACATAAATATTTTATTACAGAAACGCAAGAAGACAAATTCACAGGCATTTAACGTGATTGTAGACCATCGACAGCACTTATTTAATCCGCATCTCAATTTTCATAATGAAATTCACGTATGTGACTCTTAGCTGATCTAATTCGCCGTAATGCAATTTGTTTTAATTAGGCTTGCTCGGGTAGGAAAGATGGAGATCACATTATCTGCGCTTCAGAAGAAACATATCCTGTTTCGACTACTTGTTCTGAAACAAACTCTGGTTTTAAACTCGTCTTTAATTATATTGATCAAAACACAATCAAGTCACTTGATTTCCCTTTAAAAATAGAATCATACTAAAATATTTTTTCATGTGCTGCTCTTTATGTCAACACCTCTGTTTGTTCTATTTAGAACACAGGAGTTGGTCTTCGTTCCTTAATAACACATTAATTTTCGAAATACCACTGACATAGAGGATTCTTTAATAGGAATTGTATTATGTTCATAATCCCCAATTTCTGGCACTTTCTCTCATTCATTTGCAAATGTAAGAACGAAGTCACAACCAATATCTCAAAAACACCCAGGGCCTTATGCAGAGTCGTTTTGACGTATGATTAACGTCATATTAAAGGAATGACAACTGCACGAAATTTATGTTAGTCGAACTCTTTAGTATGGCACTAATAACGCGTCAGAACGTCTCTGCTTAAGGCACTCAGTCTCTACTCAATTCTAATGAACTCAAATGAGTCTGATTTCGTACAGGTTTGCGTAACGGAATAAAGGGGCATTAGTTCGGTTTGAGATAATAGTCGTAGCACCTTTAGAATTGCTTGTTCCATCTTTGGCACTGCGTTAGTGTCCGCAATATTAAACAAAGTTGATATGGAATGGCGCTCCACGTTGTTTTGTTCTTTATTTGTTTGACATATCAAATCGAAATCCAATGTCTCGAGAGAAACGCTTTATTTAGAAACAAAAGTCGACAAGCACTGAGGCCTCTCTCTTTCGCATATTATTACAAACACGTTCTCTCGCGGGATTTTCTGAGTAGCTTGGCGGCAGTTCTACTACCACCTGAGACACTGCTCGGTGAGCCTGCCAGCAGTGGTGCTGACTACGACTTCTTTATAGAACAATATTTCTTTTTTCAACTCATAGAACTACCATACATTCAGTGCAAGGAAAATTAATTAATTATTAATGATAATTTCTGAAAGTAAATGGGTAGGCCGGGCCTCAGAGCCTCTTAGGACCGTTTGTCACTGCTCGTATGAATCTGAAACAGTGGGATAGGTGTAAAAACAAAACACTGATATGTCATTATTTCAAAAGTATGATTCAAAGAGTTACAGGGTCACAAAAAGTATGATTCAAAGTGTTACAAAAAATGTTACAGGGTCCCTTGTATTGTCCCAGACCTGGTCCAACTGGAAATGTTGAATTCGGAAATGAGTTCAAGTTGAGTATCGTATGAGAGTTGATTTTAAGTTTAAAAAGATGAAACAAAACTCGACTCTTGGTGATAAGTCTGTGCAAAATGACGGTGGGTCGAAATGTCAACACAGGAGTCATTGAAAAGTCTATGGCCAGTCCTATTAATCTGAAACGTTGAGACAGGTGTTGAAGAAAGAACATATCAAAGTAAGAAAGAAATGTCCCAGGGTCACCGTATGATCCGAGACGTGGTGCAACTCAAAAGTTCAAATGAAAAGGAGGCAAACAAGCACATCATGTGAAAGCTCAACTTGAATCCTTTTCCCATTTCAACATTTTGAGTTGGACCCCGTCTGAAACCCTGTGAGCGACTCTGAAACATTTTTGAATCGTTATACTTTTGAAATAATGACATATTCGTGTTTTTGTTTTTACACCTATCCTACTCTTTCAGTTTCATACGAGTGGCCAAAGACATTGTAATGAAGGTTGTGTTGAGATTTTGACCCACCACTGTTTTGCACACGTTTATCATGGAGAGTCGAGACTTGATTTATCTTCATTCATTTAACACCAACTCTCATACGATAAGCAAGTTGACCTCCCTTTCCATTTAAACATTTTGAGTTGGTCCCCGTCTGAGACCCTGCGGGGATCCTGGGACAGTTCATTGTACTTTGATACGTTGTACTTTTCAAATGATGAAAGACGTGTGTTTCTGTTTTCATATCTGTCTGACCGTTTCAGACTTTTCGGGGTTGCAACGGACTTTATGGACACGCTTAAAGATTTTAATAACAATGAGTAAAGTTCTGCCCCCAAGCGGAATGCATGAGATCTCCCCATTTTTGGTAACCGGTTTTGGTCTTACCTTGACCCAAGCTTTCAGGAAATATTTACATCACCCTCACTTTATGGGTTCAGGTTCAAGTACATCCCGGCTGAGATGAACAATGACACTTCGGATGTCGTGTAAATAAAATTTCAGGCCCGCAATTTATGAAACGATGAAGGGGAGATATATAAAAAAATGATTGAAAATAGCCAATATTAGTATCAAATCCATAGTTTTCGAGATCACTGAGATGAACAGTGGCATTTTCAATATCGTTTAAATCCAAATTCATTCTGCATCTCGAAGGCGGGGAGAAAGGGAGATATATAAAAATATTGAAAATACCGATATTAATGTTGAAACATAATTTTGGGGATTGCTGATATGAAGAGTAACACTTCTGATGCCGTTTAAACAAAAATTCAACCCTCATTAGTACTCTGAAAGAGAAAGGGTGATATGTAAAAGTAACTAAAAATGGTAGACACTAGTGTCGAATTCATATTTTTTGTGGTCCCTAAGTTCATTGGTGACAGTTTCGGTGTCCTGTATGTCCTATTCTCTCCGTGCTAGGAACGGGTAATTTGTTAGTCTTTAATAATAACGAACGGAAGTTTCACAAGTTAATTCTTTAATATATTTCTTGCTACTGAAATTTAAGCACTTGTGGGGTGTATGTGGTGTGTGTGTGTGTGTGTGTGTATGTGTAAATAAGAAATCTCTCTTTTTGAGTTGTTAGAAAAATATGCAAATAATTACGAGGGATTTTTACCAGAAATCAGAAAACTAAGAATTAAAATTAAAACTTGTTGCTTTAACTATTTTTTCCTGCTAGCGAAATACATTGTATACGTATATGATGCAGGTATGTTACAGCAAATAAGATTAATATCAGGACAAGAAATAGTTTCTAAACTATATTTTCCGGTTTTTGCCAATATTTCCGAAGAAAAGATTTTTTCTAATAGGTTCAAAATTTCCGGAATTTTTACACAGTACAAGGAAGATACGTAACTCCATAATATATATATATATATATATATATATATATATATATATATATATATATATATATATATATATATATATGTGTGTGTGTGTGTGTGTGTGTGTGTGATTTTAATATGGCGATATTAACTAAAGTGATTTTGGCTCCGTTACCATAACACTTCCCTGCCCTAAAGCGAGAACTTCATAAAATTGCTTAAGATAATTTAAATGTGTCTATAGTATTTAGTACTTATTGTAGGCATAACTCCATTCTTTTACGCTGATAACTTTAAAGCAGAGGTGCTCATATATTTGTGGCCGCTAACTTTTCCCTATTTTAATACAGAAAACATAAGTACTCAATAATCTTAACTGTAAACTAGTAAATATAAAATAGTTTTCATTTTAAATTCATAATATAATTAAATATTCGAAAATTTCAAATTTTCCCGAATTTTCCGTTCTCTCCAAGCTCGGGAGGAAATGATAAAAAACTGTTTTTCTTACCCAAAATTTCCGTTTTTTATCATGTCTTCACAACACTAGTCCGCACAGCCTCCAAACCTGGCCAAAATCTCAAAATTAGAAATTATCAGAAATATGAAAGACCTTATTGACAACATTACGTATTGTATTGTACTAGCCAATTCGGTGAACGTTTCTCTCTTAAGGATAATAATCAGGTGTTACCTTTTGATCTCTTTGTTTCCTTCTCCATCCTCCAGGATTCGTAGTAATGTTTTTCGAATATTATTTCAGGAATGAAAAGGAAAAACAGTCATTAGCGTAAATACTACTCGCAATAATATCACCCTACTCACTTACAAATATGCTCTTCAAACCAGATCGGGCACAAACTGGTAACTTGATCGTTTTTTTCTAACAGATAACATCCCATACTATCACATTCACCACATAATAGAATTGGACTCGGTTGGAATAAAAAGAAAAAAAACTCTACATGATATTCAATATCAAGTCCACCAATTGTTTTTTCGGTCTAACTTCCACATATTGACTGGTATATGAACGCAGATTAGAGTTCTACATATTTGTCACGAACGACAAATGTATAACAATGTTCTGCACAATTACTATTGACGCCTAACAACTAAAAATTATTTCGTTTTCACATAATGAACTTTGCGTCCACTACAGGGGTGAATGCATGGCCTTCTTCCACGACATTAATATTTCACATTGGTACTTACTGTAGGTTCAACACTTACAAGTTGCACGAAAGCCTATCTATTTCCTTACGTCTTTCCTTATAAAATCAGTAAGATCATATTTCAGATAATTTCGAATTTTGAGATTTTGGCTAGGTTTGGAGGGTGTCTGGGCCTCTGTGCGTTGTAAAGAAGACCAGAATTTTACTTCAGTTAGTATCTCATATCTTTAACGTCTCACGGTAACCTAAAAGTATACGTTTATAGTGCACCTATTGCAAGAATTTAACTACGATAAAATATAACAACACTGCTAGCACACTTACAAATACCACAAGGACTTAATAAATTGTTATTTTTTTCAAAAAAAAAAAATGGAACGATCGTTATACGTTTTAGGGAACAACTATCTGGCTGAATATGCTTGTAGTAAATAGAGACGAAGAAACATGGACAGGTGCAGATGAATTTAAGCCAGAACGTTTTCTTCGTGATGGTGAAGTTATTAATTCCGAGGAAGTTCTTCCATATGGTGGAGGTAAGTGAGTAATTTATGTATTCAATTAAAACGTTTGAAAATTTGCTAACAACCTGATGATTCCGCGATTGCTATTCTGAAGGAATTTATAATCTTGTGTGACAATTTAACTTCTAATATCAAATATTTTACATTGATTGACAGACATGGATTAGAAAACGTAAAATGTATCAAAAGTCAGGTTAAAAATTTAGTATATACTTGGGCATAGTTAAGCATAACGCTATATACATAATGTTTTCCATTTTCCTCACTTCTTTTAACTACAGAATCTAAAACTGAAATAATTCTAAAACATTTAGAAATGATAGTGAATAATAATAACGAGGATTTTAAACAAGAACGTACCTAGTGATATTTACTATGGATGCTTTATTCTGGTAATATCTTTTTTGACTATATCTCGACATTTCAGTCCATCTGTATTGAAATGTTTTCTTTGCTCCTTAATAATTATTTCAATAATACACTTACAAATCAAAATGCACATTCTTTTTACCATTGTAGCAATAATGTTCTAAATCTATACAATACTAAATTAAAGTATATTGTCTATGTAAATGAAACAATATCTAATTTAAAGCTTATCAAAATAATGCCATGTGCTTGGTGTTTTTATCTATCAGAATTATTCCTGAGGTATGTCTTGAGAAAACAATAGCAATACCTTATAATAACTATTTCCGTTTTCGATTACGTTTCTCTAATCTAATTCTCAACTCCTCTTCTGTACAAAACTTTTCTGAAATGTTTGATCACGATTAATATACGCAGTTTCAAACAATTTGGTTCTCTATTATTCTGATAAGGAGGTAAAATTAAGCGGATAATATTAAAACATATAGTATCATTGAATAAAGAGCAGGCTAAGCATAAGGAAAGAACTAATAGACAAGTGTTACATAATTAATCAAGCACAAGATCAATTAAGAAAACATTGCTCATTAAAGTGTATAGTTGAAGCAAGAATCAACACAATAAGTGAAACTAGTAATAAAAGTTCAAAAGTTATTCGAAAATGGCCTCGCTCAGTATACTTATTTTACAGTTTAATATATTTTTGACAGCAGAGTATTCAAAATGAGTCTTTACCTATACCATTGTTTATTTTTTTCTAAGTGAAAACACCGCTTTTGACTAATATGGAGGTGCTGAATATGAACATGAATTAAAATATTTCGACTGGCTGTCGTTTCGTCGTAACTGAGGGGGTATATCCACTTTTTATGTATGTGGCAACACTCTTGAAGGTCTGGCAATGTCACACGCAATCTATTACGTGAGGATTAATGTCAAAATAGCTATACCCACAACACAGCTCCATAACTAGAATTGTCAGGAGGCTAGTTTCCCTAAATTATTGATGGTCCTACATAAAATTGCTATTATTTGCCGAAACATCTTAGTAATCTGGTTGGGTGTAGCTTCCAAAATATTCAAAATTATTGTATTCAAACACTTGTAATTATCGAAAAGAAATGTCTGGCTACGTCAGACAACAAGCCCCTCCGAGACCATTATAATTATGGGCCTAAATTGCGTAACCCACCAATGCTGACGTAGTACATTCGAATGTGACGTTGCCAGACCTTCGACAGCATTGACACATAACTAGGAATGTGCATGGGTGCTTGGATATCACTTTTTGATACGCTGAAAGGAGAGTCAATCGAACTTTTTAATGTCATTCTAGGATTCAGTATTTCCAAATTAGTTAAAAATGGGTATTTTCAATTATGCAATAAAATACATGTAGAACAGTGTAATTATAAGTATATTTATGATTTAAATGCTTAACCATTCGCCATTCACAAAAGTTTGAATTCCACTCGTTATCCAATACTAAAGATAATTGAGTCCAATTTTGGTCATTTTTTACTTATTTTTTCATTAAGATCTTTATGTGACGCACATTTCAGAGCATGAAAAGTAACATCCTGTTATTGCTAATAACTCATACTGAAAAGAATGATTTCAATACAATATTATGTTTTCGATGTAATTAAGGGTGCCGTACCAACTTTATGTCATTTTTTCTATAGCTTTGTTCTATAGCTTTGTCTTTCTATTAGACTTTGTCCATTTTGACTCAGAACGAATTATAATATATTGCAGATAATATTTTATTCAAGCACAAATAACCATTATTTCTTTCCGCTGTAAAAGTATTCTATTTATAACTATATCGCATTTAACGTATTGTGGCAAAAATAAAAGTTTCTCATTAACTTTTTCTATTTCCTTTTCAGGACGAAGGCGGTGCTTGGGGGAAAACGTAGCGAAAATAATTCTGTTCTTATTTACAACAATGATGCTTCAGAAATTTACCTTCTCTATTCCGTCGAACCAACCTTCACCATCAACAGAGCCTTTAGAAGGAGCTACTTTTAAACCAAAGCCATTCCTCGTAATTATTGAAAAAAATAAATGAAACATAAAGCTAAACTGTGAAAATACTACAAATTTGATTGAATACTGTGAAACTAACCATTAGTGTTAGATCTATAGATGACTGGAAGGTTCCAATGTTGTATGACTTCACATTTGAAATAATAATAAAAATTATATGGTATCTACGACATTTACATTATAAGTCAAACTTTCTGTTTATTTCTGTCTGGTTTCCTAAGAAACATATATTGGTAAATACTGAACAATACATAATAATAACATGAAGATCAACTACTCATAGACTTTCTCTGTGAAAGTTTATACATTGGATCCCAAACTATAAATACTTCATTGGTGGTACTTTTAACAATTGATTGAGTTGTTGGGCATGCTAAACTCGGTAACTTATTGTGCATTCAGGGAATTTCAATTTTCGCACTAAACCCTTCGGTAAATCGGGGTTTATATTTATTTTTTAACCTATTTTTTTAGTTTAGATTCCCTTTCAGCAGCGAGGATATGTGAGGTTGTTTAACTTGTTCCCCAAGCACAATGTGCAAAATGTTTGCATTATTTTAAATTTAACTTACAATGAACATTTCACACAACTCTTAACAAATGTCATGGGTGACGTTAGTAGAAAGAATAATTTTACGTAATCTTACTCTATTGCACAAAATACTTATTAGGTCAGAACCATCATACCTAGCACGTACATTTGTCTATTTATCTGATTTTCATAATAGATGCAAAAGATAATTTCTTGCTTTTCATGCCGAGTCACAATTCTGATTCATACTCAAGATCCTTTACAGTAAGTGCTACACGTCCCTGGAACAGGTTACCTCAATTAATACACAATGTTTCAACAGTTGCGAAATTTATTTTTAATTCCTTCTCTCAAGCAAAGATAATTTCCTTCTCTTGAGCAAAGATAAAGATACGAATAGAACATATGGGATCTTCGTCTTACCAGGTTATTAATTACCCATGTATGAACACAGTCAATTAGTAATCCATCTTAATTTGTGCATCTTATATATAGATATATACATTTTCCTAGTACCGCTATATACAATATCTAATTTATGTTTCTCCATGCTATTCTTTATTTCTGGTTGTATTCTCTCTTAGATTTTTCCTCTCTTGTATATTACTTTCATTTTCTGTTTTAAAATATTTAACTTTTCTTTACTTGACTAGCGTATTCTTTCCCAAATGGTTGAACGGTTTTCTTTTGTAAATCTTAATATTTTCTATGTATTGATATTTTTCGTTAATAATGTGTGCACGTGGTTAAGTGCTCGGAAACACCTTAACGTGAAGCCTTGTTCCGGACTCCTTAACGTCCAGACGTGGTTAAGTACATCCTTAACTCCGCCACGCAAAAGAAGGCATACATAAATGAATAAATGTTATTTAGATGGGCATTATATATATTTCCTTTTTGTAAAGAGAATTAGTAGAATACTATTCGGTAAGTAAATGTGAGCATGAGAGCTATACTGAGGGTTGTGGAAACACTATCTAATGGGAATGGCTGCAGAGATTCGGTTGCCTCATAGGGCGTATTCGAGAGAGCATTATTGTGCATAAATATAACACGGTACTAATATTCCCATGATGCATTGATTCAACAGAACCGTCCGAAATTCATGAGCATTTGACTGTAACAAGCAGTTCACAATATCATTGTTTGTAGTTACGATATAACGCTACTTATCCTTATTTCAAACTTAACCTATTCGCAGGCATACGGATGAAAATTAGTCGAAAATAAGAGGTAAATATAGATCCCTAAGTAGTAATGAGTATTGAAAATTATGTCTCACGATAACTTTAATAAAAGAAAATAGTCGGTGATCATGCATAATACTGCATGTGATTTCAAGGCTTCACAATCTTCCACTATATACAGTCAAACATTAAAGCAAATGTATCTTATTCCGATACATATATAAATTGGATCATGTATCTTGAAATGATTTAGTTATTTCTAAACTAAAAATGAAAGAACGTTAAAAATCTTGTATCATTTTAACAATCAACATGAGTCATTGTTCCACATACTATGTCATACCACCAAATTAACAGCATTACCACCCTAACGTAAAGTTGGCTTTTTAAAAGTATTGTTTCAACAACATAAGGTTACTGTTAATTCCAAATGCATACACCATAGATTGAATTTCACACACACACACACACACACACACACACACACACACATGACGATAGTACAGGTCTCTCTCTCATTACTTTGCTCGTTAAATTCCACATCATTCAGAGAACTGCTCACGCTAAATCTTAGCGGTTGTCACAAAAGAATTTTAACTAAATTAACCATGATTTTCATGGGAAAAGTGGATTACTCTAGGGGAATAACAAAATAAACTTCTTAAAATATTTAAGTTTTATTACATGGTTAGTCTGGTAGCATACAACAACATAAGAAGTAATGCAAATTACTTCTTAATTTAGTTTATAGTTTGACAGATACTTCAGGTAAATGTTATGACAGATAATTCAGGTAACTACTTTACTGGAGATGAATGATAGAGTGACCGTATGCCACCACAAATCTTAATCTTGAAAGTTTTACTGTGGGTAGACAGAACATTTTAAGGAACTGCATTACATCTGTAATCATTAAATTAATGATGCAATAATTGCTCATACATACCTTGCTGTAGTCTCGTAACTCTGAGAAACTTCAACGACTCTCTGATTACTCGCAGCCGACGTTCCGTTGATGAAAGCCGAGTCTCGAATCAATTCTTGAGACCTTGACGTCCTTTTTTAAATATTTTTAGAGGGACACACCCAAGCCTGTAACCTCATCCTTTTCGTTGAAATCCCTAAATATGCAAACCTATTGATCTTTTGCCTTCTGATTGGTCCACCTTCCACGCCCAGGATACATAGCATGACACACATGTACATACGTGGACAGCGTATACAGTCATAGCCGGATGAATTCAATGTAATGAATTCTAGAATGTTCCAAAGATCCTTAACTATTTGCCCAATTTCCGCACATTAATGCGTTGTCAAAATCGTGATTAAACATTGTGTATCCTGTATGGTGATTATGTATAACCTTTATGAAGTAAACTTCCAACGAAAATTGCACATTAAAAGCAACGTCAGTTGCATTCAGAAGTTTTGCGTATTTCCTTTCCTTGTTGCTAACAGCCAAGAGAAGAAAAATGTCTATTAATACAAATAAACTTTTCAATTAATTCTAATAAAGAGCAGGGTAACCATATTTTGGACCCAGCGTCACACATACACACACACACACTCACACACACACACACACACACATATATATATATATATATATATATATATATATATATATATATATATATATATATATATATATATATATATATGGGTTGCAAAAAATCTAAAAACACTTCATAAAGGACATCTAAGTTTGGACCTCAACTGTACAACACATGCTGCGGTTGCCGATCATTGTTTGTATTCAATGTGTCTTGTGGACATACCTCTTTCGTCAGCAGTAACCCGTTCACCTGTGAGTGTCGTGGTGCGAAAGTGGTGCATTAAAATGGGTGACCTGACAGACTTCCAAAGAGGCGTGATCGTTGGTGCCCGTCTGGTTGGAACTTCAGTTGCAACAGTGGCAAACATTGTTAGGGTATCGAAAGTCACTCTGTCCAATGTCACGAGGGCATACACAATTCATCGGCAAACGACGTCTGCAAAGCATAACAGTGGTTGAAAGACAGATCTGTCAGATAGGCACCGGAGGGCAATAAACCGGGTTGTAGCAGCTAAAAAGAAGAAGAAGACTACAATGGAAATTACGTCGGAACTCAATGCCGGCCAATAGAATTCAGTCTCCTCGAGAACGGTACGACGAGAACTTCATAAAATGAAAATTCATGGCAGGAGCGCTGTCGCCAAACCCCTGGTCACAGCAGTAAATGCGAAGAGGCGTATCCAGTAGTGCAAGTACCACAGGGTGTGGACTCTTGAGCAGTGGAAACACGTACTGTGGTCCGATGAATCAACCTTCACTTTGTTTCGAACAACCGGTTGTGTTTACGTATGGACAACACCGTCGCATGCCTATGATACATACCGTCTGTACCAACTGCAAAGCATGTTAATGGTTCTGTTACAGTATGGGCAGTGATGTCATGGTTTACTGCAGGTCAAATCATATCCCTGCATGAAATGTTGAATGCTAATGCGTATGAGGCCATTTTGGGGGACCAGGTTCTGCCCATGGCCCAAATATTGTTCCCTTATGGTGATGATATCTATCAAGATGATTTGGTACCCTGCAAAAACGGTGAAATCATGGTTTGAGGAGCATGATCGGGAGCTATCACACCTCCTCTTTGTCCCACAGTCACCAGATCTGAACATAATTGAGCCATTGTGGTCTGAGTTAGAAAGGTCTGTTCGATCACATTATCTTCCACCAGCATCCCTTAAGGAACTGTAGCATATTTAGGAAGAACTGTGGTACAGAATTCCCTACATATATATAAATCGGGTGCTTTTAACATAAGTGTTACAACTCTTCGGAGCTGACTTCTGCCACTGAGACTAGAAAATAAGTCCTTTTGAACTTTCTAGTATCGGTCATAGTTTCGGACCTACAAGGTGTCAAAATGGTGGGAAAATGTCTATTAGATGCCAATATCTCGAAAACTATCCAACATAAAGAGGGTGGGTGAAAAATAACTGAATAAGTCGATATCTGTACCTGCTGTATTGAATTATGCATGTTTCACTATCCTACAATGCACGTGCAAGGAATTCCCCAAAGGAAAGTAGGGAGTCCCGCATAATGTGCCAAATGACAATTCGTCTAAATGGATATGAATTGATATGGTTTCTACCAGGTAACAACAATTCGTTTGTGTTAACTTGATATCTCGAACAAAAAGGATATTACGGACAACCTCATTTCCGTTGTGTGTGGTTGCATAATCATCAGGTGGGGATGTATTCGAACTGTAGGGAATTTGTAGTCAAATACTCGAAAAAGACATCTGAAGTGTCGGTAGAGCATAACAGATGAAGCAGGGTGATTCACTAATGTGTAAACAAGTCATGAAAATGCCAAAAAATACACTCATACTAAGTAAACGTGAGTTCAAAGTGCGGGAAATATAATAGAATAGCATCAAAAACATGAAAGCTATTGCCAATTCACCAATAATATTCCGTCAAACCGATGCAATATGATGTGCACGGTTGCATACGAATAATGATGCAACAACTGAGTCCAAGTTGAAATTGTGCAAGGGGACTAACAAAGAAACTAGGGAAACTAAAGGAATGTCACTAGTGGACCGTATGATCGATATTGAAATGTGGTTAATGTGTGTATTGATATATACATCCAGATAATGGACAACTGTCAACATGTACATCTACCGCTGGGACACCGTCCCACGTGGGAAGAATAGAAAAATAACGTGTGCACGACTCCAAAAGTGCATTGCCACCTTCAATTCTCCTTTTCCTGTAATAGCAGGCAACCCAAAAAGCCCAACAATTGTTTGGTTGCAAATTCGAAAGGCGTTTGACTAAACCTCAATTTTGTCACAAATATATCAGTGTGGCAAACTGCAAATAAGAGCATAATACAAATTGTTAAGAGTGGCTTTTATTATTGTAACGGAGTTGGATGACATCAAAAGTTACAAAATGACTTACTTAGTACTTCAGAAAAGGTGAATGGCAAGAAACAGATATAAGAAGAAAGCATTTCTCTGTTTCATCCCACCCCATCCGAAAAAAGGAACTCATAAAAAGAAAAGTTATATAATATAAAGATTTCATATAAAAGCCTAACAGCACAAAAACAAATATCTACAAGGAACGAAAAAGACACAAAAACAGAATAGGGGACACAAGTATCAGTCTTGCAGCCCTCCCATGCAAAATAAAGAGATGGGACCCTAGATGTAAACCCCGTTGTTATAATAATAATAATAATAATAATAATAATAATAATAATAATAATAATAATAATAATAATAATAATAATAATAATAATAATAATAATAAGTATTATTATTATTAAAAAATCATTTCCTTTTCAAAATCTCTCACTCTGCCTAAGAACATGCATGCATATAGCGATCATATGTGCACGTTTTGTCAATGAGCGGTCCCAAAGGTAAAAGGGGTGGAAATCTCCAAGAGAGAGAAACAAAAACTTTCTTATGGTAAATTCTAGTTCAAAGTTCGAGGCACTTGCTTTTGCACGTTATTTTTTATTTCTTTTTTCAGGGAACAGTAAAGTTTTGGCGCCTAAGAAGTTACATCATATAATATTGCAAATTCTCAAGTGGATGTATTTACATTGCAATTTGTGGTAATAAAGATATTATGATTAGAAAACAATATTGTAAAAAGAAAGTTTAATTGCTCATCCATCGCAGTACTTAGAGGAAACTTGTACCTCGCCGCCTCACCGAATATCGATATCGAAAATTTAGAATGATATATTCATGTCCATATATTTGCGAAATCGAATGAGTATATATATATGATACTATAGATATCGACGATAGCGATATATCGACAAATCACAGGCCCAGGTCCGAGAACTGATGCTTGAAATATACTGGAATCAACAATCAAATTGTAAATAACTTCTAAATTTCCGTATCCAATGTTGAGGTGGAAGGGTGTGAATCCGAATAGAAATTTTAAGAAGAAAATGTTAAGATAGAAGTAGGTCTTCCGTTTCCCTTGAATACAAAACTATTAACAAAAAACTATTACTGTAACTTACCTTTCACTTCTGTTTCTGATTGTCATCACAAATCAGCGAGAGTACACATACATTACATGGTATACCAATACACTCTATAACTTTTCACAACCAAGCAAGGCAGAAGACGAATTTCCTGTGATATTAAAGTGGAATGTTCTACAAAATATTCATAATTCATTTTCCATATTTCTATCAGTATTTTGGAACGGAACAAGAGCTACAATACTAACATAACTAGAAATAAGAGACTTCATTTCTTTTTTCTCTCAGACTGAAAGACTTCTGAATTTTCCTGAGATTTTCCTTTTCTTAATATAAGTCTCTTATTCTGGGCTAATTCTGGCTACCGCGGTTTCGAGATAATTGGTAAACGAAAGAGTAGAGTTTGTCGACTCTCAACATCCGACAGTTTGTGAAAAGATATTTCACAGATCATGTTGTTATTTCTTCGTTACAAAAACACTTCTAGTTGAGTCTCTTCATGGTGAATTACTGACCTTAATCATTTACAATTATTGAAAAATAAATAATTATCTTTAAACATAAAAAGTAGTTACAGTGCTGTAGAATTCAGTAGTAGATGGAAGTGAATGACAATATTGTTTATTTGTTAGAATGTGCAAACTGAGTGTTTATTCAACCATAGTCCTGTCCAGAGGCGGTTCTACGATGAACTTCTGGGGCCTCGGTGAATTGTAATACTACTACTTAGAGCTACTTTTACTAGCTCCAAACTCTGGAATGGATTTTATTTATATATAAAATAAGAAAGATTCTCCTTCTGGGGGGCAATCGTCACGATTGCCCCCTGGCTCCGCTCCTGCTCTTGTGTAGCTGACTTTGAAGACATTTAGTTCGTGTCTGCTCCTGATGATGCTGATCCTGCTTTCTAGTAATGGGCAGATGCAAAGTGGAACAAGTTTTATTTGAAACTTGACTCGACTCAAAAAAGATTCTCCAATTCAAGTAGAGTAAGTAACTGTAACTTACATTTTACCGTAATAACTTTATTTTTTTATGTATTTTTTCGGAGTGTTTATAAGAGAATGAACTTACAAGTAACACATTCGAAATGTAACACTCCGATTTTCATGAAATTTGGCAAGTAGATAATACACAAAAAATAATTGAATAGATGATTTTTTCTCCGGATAAACACTTTCAGGGTCAAAGACCAACACAAAATTTTGAAAGTTGACACTCTAATAGCAATAATGACAAACTGTGATATGTTGTAGATATTGTGTTTCTGAGAAAAGGTCTTAATAGGCACGACCACTAATCACTATCCATTTGGCCACTACGAGCCCATTTTCTAGAAAATAACAATAAATATTGATTGCCTGGATCTCCGTAAAATGACTGCAAATGTGATATGTTGTAGATATTCTGATTCAGAGAAAAGTCTCAAAAGACAAAACCACTAACCGCTGACCGTTTGGCCACTAGGAGGTCACACGTTTTAAAGTAAGCGAAAATGGTCATGTTCTGAATTTAGGTAAAAATTACTGAAACTATGATATGTTGTAGATATTGTGATTCTGAGAAAATGTCTTAATGTGCACAGCAAATAATTACTGACCGTTTGGCCACTACAGGTCAACTTTTCTGAAAGTAACGGAAGTTTGTGAAGTTCTGGATTTCGGTAAAAATGACTGAAACTGTTATATGTTGTAGATCTTGTGATTCCGAGAAAAAGCCTTTATGGTCACAACCACTAATCACTGACTGTTTGGCCACTACGAAATCACTTTTTGGAAAGTAATCAAAAATGTTGATGTTCTGGATTTCGGTAAAAATGACTGAAATTGTGATATATTGTAGATATTGTGATTCTGAGAAAAGTTCTTAATTGGTATAACCACTAATCACTGACCGTTTGGCCACTACGAGGCCACTTTTTGAAAGTAACCGAATATGGTGATGGCTTGGATTTCTTTAAAAATGACTGAAACTGTTATAAGTTGTAGCCATTGTGATTCTGAGAAAAGATCTTAATGGGCATAACCACTAATCACTGACCGTTTGGCCAATACAAAGCAACTTTTTTGAATGTAACCGGAAAAGTGATGCTCTGGATTACGGTATAAATGGCTCAAAACTATGATATGTTGTAGATATTGTGATTCTGAGAAAAGGTCTTAATGGGCACATCCACTAATCACTGACCGTTTGGTCACTATGAAACATCTTTTTTGAAAGCAGCAGAGTAGAAGATAGCAATATTCTATTTTCGGTCAAAATGACAGAAACCGTGATGTGTTTTAGATATTGTTACTCTGAGAAAAAGTATCAATGGACACATCCCCAAATAATTAATCGTTTGTTACTACAAGGCTACGTTCCTGAAAACAGCCGAGTATAACGATTTCTGAATTTCGGTAAGGTTAATTAAAACTAAGATATGTTGATGATTTCATCTGAGAAAAAGTCTAAATCATCGATTTATGTGCGTTTGGCCACTAGAGATCCACTTTTGTTTATTATAAAAACAGCTTGGTATAACGATATTTTGATTTCGGTGTAAATGAATGAAACTGTGATATGTTGTAAATGTCGTTATCCTGAGAAAGACTGTCTAGGGCTTTCCAGGGTTTCCTTTCTCCGCAAGATAAATATCTGAATGTTGTCTATGCTTAAATGATGTTGGTCGCTACTCTCCCCATCTCTTTTCCGGGTTTTGGGATACCACTTTTCTGGGTTTGATACAATTCTACCAAAATTACAGTGTCGTTAGCTTCTGCTGTTTTAGAAAATGTGGCCCCGTAGGTGCTAATTGATTTGTGGTTGTATCCATTGATATTTTTTCTCAGGATCACAATATCTACAACATATCACAGTTTCTAGCAATTGCACCGAAATCCAGAGTATCGTTACCTTCTGTTCTAATTAAAAATAAATAAACAAGTGGGACTACAGTGGCATAACAGTCATTCATTGGCGGCTGCGTTTGTTGAGACTTTCTTCAGGATGACAGTATCTAAAACATATCACGGTTTCAAGCAATTCCACCGAACTCCAGAATAGAGCTACCTTTAGCTCTTTATAAAAGCGATCCTGTAGTAGCTAAACGGTCAGTGATTAATGGTTGTGCAAATTGAGTCTCCCTCCCACGATTACAATATCTACAACATATCACGGTTTCAAGCAATTCCACCGAAATCCAGAATATCGTTACCTTCAGCTCTTTTAAAAAAATGATCCTGTAGTGTCCAAACGGTCAATGATTAATGGTTATGGAAATTGTGTATCTCTCTCACGATCCCAATATCAACAACATATAAGGTTCCAAGCAATTCCACCGAAATTCAAAATACGTGACCTTCTGCTGTTTGCAAAAATGTGACCCTGTAGTTGCCAATCAATGGTAGAGCGTTTCCCTCTGGTGCTTGGGATCCCGGGTTCCATCCCAACCTCCTACAAGTGAACTTTATGGTGGTCAAACACCGTGTGCGTGGCTTTTCTCGGGGTTCTCCCGTTTGCTACCACTTTCTTCATTCCAACATTTACATTCATTACTCATCATCACCGTCTCCTTTAGCCTAACCGGCATTACTGTGGGACGTAAAATTCATCGATTTCATTTTCATTTCTTGTAGTTGTCAATTCTTCAGTGATTTGCTGCAGGAGGATTTTAATGGAATTTTCTCCATGCTGTTTAACAATATACAAGATTTCATACTATCGATAAAAAATGAAATTTCAATATATTTGAAACTATGGTCTTTTAAAATGTTCGAAATGGGTACACCATTAATTTTCAAAAATAATTGTAAACTTCTGTAATTTTATTGTGTGTATGGACCAAAGAAATATTTTTATTTCGATTCTTTTACGATAACAAATATTTTGTTAAAGGTAACGGAAACTCAGAAGGAACCTTCTTTGTGAATTGATCAGTAAAGATGAACAATATGTGAAATGTTTGTAATTAAAATCCAAAATATTGCTTGGCTCTTGCGTATGTTTGAAATTACGGTAATTACTTCTTAATGAATGAAACTTTTTATGAAGGTTCTGAATTTAAGGTTACTTATTATTAATTAATATATTAGAAATACACTAATATGTTAATATAAATTAAATATGTTAATATTACTAAATAGTTAAAGCTCATGGTATAGGCTATCATAATATAAATTGTTACCCATGTAGTGTGTAATAATGTTTAGAAAGATGGATTTCTTTAAAAAGAAAAAGATTGAAAGGATTACGGTTGTCTCGAACTGCCGCGTGGAAGACATGTAATTTATTAACATGTCTCGCAATCCACTTTTTTCATAAGTTAACTGTTGCACCGAAAGTGCCTCATTAACTTGCTTATATACTTATTAGTACGATTCCACTTAATTTACTTGCATTTTACTTGTTAACTTGATTTTCCAGTAACCTAGAACGACTGAGACACGCACACAAAAGCATCGAGGACAGTTAAAATTTCGAAAGCTCTTCCACACGGAATCAAACCCGGCACCCCGTATACTAAAGGCTCACGAGCTAGCCACAAGACCAGCGAGGAGGACACCCACTCGGCTACATAGTTAGGTTATGCTCTTTACACACTTTCATGCTATCTAAAGTATAGACTAATCTTCAATTCACATTGCCGATTTGCTTTTTTTAAGAAGAATTGTTATATTGCAACTTAATTTGGATGAAGAGGGACATGGTAGCTCAGTGGCAGACCGTTTACTTCTGGTGCATGGGGTCCTTGGTTCGATCACAACTCGGGCCAAGTGAACTTTGTGGTGGATAAACACCATGTATATGGGTTTTCTCGGGGGTACTCCCGTTTCCTCCACATTCTTCATTCCACCAATTCTACCATTTTCTTCATTTCTTATCATCACTGTCTCCTTTAGTCTAGCCGGCATAACGTAGTACGTAAAACTTAAAGATTTCATTTCATTTAATTTGGATGTAAAATCCTGAGTTAATTAGCATATAAGGACTTTGCAGTACTATGTTGGTAGGATATGATAATTGCTATTGATTTCTATTGTTCCTTATTTCATCTCCATTTCCCATCAGTTTTGCATAAAATTTTAAAGAAGTATTAGATACTAACTTCTTTCTCCCAAAAAAAGTCAAAGAAAAAATATACGTAACGAAACGAAGTTATTGCGGAAAAAAATATTTTACAGTATAAGAGCAATTTTCCTTTATAACACAGTTGTAGCTGGAAGATCTGAAATAGTCCCGATCAGCATCGACAAAACTCTGCCAACGTTCTACAAGGCCATGGGTTCCTTCGCGGTAGAACTTGGTGGACTGTGAAGCGAAGAAGGTATCAAGGCATTTTGCACCCCTATTAAAGATTTGAACTGGTTTCCTCTAGAGTGATTGTCCAAGGAACAGTCCTACAAGGTTAATTATAATGTATTTCGGATCAGTACGTTTAATGAACACTACCGAATTTGCAACCGAACCACGCATATAAAAGGGAGTGTGTTAAAGTTTTGGCATGATCCTAGATGTGTCTCGGAACTCTGCATTGTCACTGGAAATTATTTCATTCGATCACCAAGTTTACTATTCATTTTGAAAGTGACTTAATGAACCTATTAAGCATACTCTATATATTGCAATATTTCTCAAAAATATTTAAAAAAGCTATTTCCATATTACTGATGGACTTCTGAAAACGGAACTTTATATTGTTATGTTCTTTTACTACGTCGAATATTCTTATCTGTGGTCCCTTTTATTTCTCTTCTTCTGTCTTCATCTCTCTCTGTGTCTCACGTCTGTACCTCTAACAGATATCTATTCGTTTTAATTTTTCATTGAGAAGTGTTTAAGTTTCTTTCTACATTACTGATGAATCTCTTTTCGTCTCATTTTTATTCTTTTACTTTATTGATTGTAATACATGCATATTTTGAGATTAGAATTGTGCTCATGTTGTTGTTGATTTTAATACTGGAGAAAGGAAACGAGAAGAGAGAAGGGTGGTATTTTTACCAGACACGATTATGGAATAAGAACGGGTTTATTGGATGGTCTAGCTGCAGTGTGTTAGCTGTCACACTATTTTTTGGTGCAATAATTCACCATGAGTAGAAAGAACCAGAAGTGTTTTTGTAATGAAGAAATCAAAACATGAAATGTGAAAACTCTTATAACAAACTGTTCTGATTTGAGAGTCGACAAACTTTACACTCTCGGGTACCGATTAGCTTGAAACATTAGGTAGTCACAATTATAGCGAGATAGTGAGCTTATATTTAAAACAATGAAATTCTCAGAAAAATGCGGAATTCTTTTAGTCTGAGAGAAAAGAAGGAACGAAATGTAGCTCTAAGTCTGGGGCAAAAGTACTTTTAGAAATAAGGACAACGAATTATGAATATTTTGTAGAACATTCCACTCTAATATCACAGGATTTTCATTTTCCGGTTTGCTTAGTTCTCAAAAAATATAAAGTATACTGCTATACTATGTAAAGTACCTGTACTGTCGCTGATTTGGGATGACAAACAGTAATGGTTTTCTATTAATAGCTTTCTATTAAGTGGGAAGTATAATTAGTTTTATTTTAACAAATTTTTTTGCCTTAAAATGCTTATTCAGGTTCATCATCTTCCCCTTCAATTAGCACAACTTTTAATCACTGACCGTTTGGCCACTATAGGATCACTTGTTTAAAAGAGCTGAAGGTAACGGTATTCTGGATTTCGGTGCAATTGTTTGAAACTGTGGTACGTTGTAGATATTGTGATCCCGAGAGAAACTCGATGGATACAACAACCAATCACTAGGCACCTACGGGGCCACATTTTCTAAAGCAGGAGAAGGTAAGGACACTGTTATTTTGGTGGAATTGTATCAAACAATGAAAAGTAGTATCCCACAACCCGGAAAGAAATGGGGAGAGTTGCGACCAAAATCATTTAAGAATGGACAACATTCAGATATTTTCTTGCGGAGAAAGGAAACCCTGGAAAGCCCTAGACAATTTTTCTTAGGATAACGACATCTACAACATATCACAGTTTCATTCATTTACACTTTAATCAAAATATCGTTATACCAAGCTGTTTTTTTTTAAAAAAAAACTGGATCTGTAGTGACCAAAGGCTCATAATTCAATGATTGTGCTCATTAAGAGTTTTTCTCATGATGAAATCATCAACATATCTTAGTTCTACTCAACCTTACCGAAATTCAGAAATCGTTATACTCGGCTGTTTTCAGGAAAGTAGCCTTGTTGTGACCAAACGATTAATGATTTGAGGTGCTTAGTAGAAAAAGGTCGTATCCCACATAATTTGGAAAATCGAGATATCTACAAATTTGGATACAGGTAACTTTCCGGTATATTGAGCAGAAATGTTACGATTCAACTCCGTATAGTATTGATTCAATAAGCGTAGGACGAAAAGTAAGAAAATTATTTATCAAAGATGTTAGTGGTGAAATGACGTATCCCCTTTCAGCTGCAACTCTTGAGTGGAAAAATAACGTATCCCGCTTCCATCTATAATATTGTGAGTTTGTGGTGATATAACATTATCTATCATTTGCTATCAGTCTAGAAATCGGCCAAGCGTGATCGCTGATACACATTGCTGTTAAAAGTAATAATGGCCGCTAAGCAGGACGTTGAAAGTAATATCAGTCTGGGAAATTTGCCTGTTAAAAACGAAACGAAGACAAATGGAAGGATAATGAATGTAAACTTAATAGCAACAAAGGGAAGATTTACATTGGTCCCATAGGTAAGGAAGTACCGGATAAAATACGAAGTGATGATAGGGATTGTAAAACTGAGTGGTGTATATAGGCTGTTTGAAGGATATCGATTCTGAAACCAAAGATAATATTTTAATTTTGTTTTAAAACATGCAAGATTTCAGCATGCAAAATGCCTATTTGAACTGATGAGGAGGTCATAATGTGAACGTGTGTACAATAAAGACAGGAAAAATGTGAATGTCTTCGGGTGCGCCAATACTTTTTATTATGTTCTTCGTCTGGCATCTGGAATGAAAGTTAATGTATGCCAAACAAGCATTCTGCAATACCCATTGTATCACTAAACGTAGATTGCTTACCGCCCGTGGTGATCAGAGAACGTATAGGGAAATTATACCTGGGAAACCGTTGCTTTCTCCCAAAGAGGACCGTACAGGTAAACATCAACACCGCCGCCATGCTATTTTGGAATAAAAACTAGATATTGTCAGGAATCACTTTAGGTAGTTTCCAAGGTACTGTTCTCACTACAGCAGAGCTGCAAACCCTGAACGCTCATATATACATGGTGCATTCTTTAAAACAAATGTACGATTTATTTGGAGAACAATGTGAACAAAGGAAAGTCGGTCCAGTGAAATTACGTACATATCGATATGTGTTCAATAATGAATTTAACATCACATTTAAAATGTCAAGCACCGACACTTGTAAAACTTGTGATTCCATGCTACGCATAGCACCTAGACGACCTGAATATCATATACATATTCATAAAGGCGAAGCAGCCTACCAATCTTTGAGAAATGCAAAGTAGGAATGCAAATACATTAACAGCAGCATCATAGTTGCTGCTATGGATCTGAATCAAGCACTTCCAACACCGATGATAAGCACGGGATCTGTTTTCTATTTGAGGCAGTTGTGGACATATTGTTTCGGATTCCATTTCTGTCATGATGATTCTGCTGTTATGTGTGTCTGGTCAGAAGCTGTTGCTTCTCGTGATAGTGATGAAATTGCAAGCTGTATTCTTCGAGTGATGATGCACCTATCAGAGATATTTGCGACAGACGTACTAGTGTACAGTGATTCGTGCGTTGGACAATATAAATATTCGCTCATTATGGGACTCTGACTGTATTTGTTAAATGTCACCGACCTCCAGACAATAGAACATAGTTTTGAATCTTGGATATATATTCCTCCCCTGCGATGCCGATTTCGGTATCATTGAGAGATCTAAGAGGAAAACAATCTGTGTACACCCCCTCAGAAGTCACTCTGATAAAGACAGCGTTTAAAAAGTAGCCATTTCAAGTCATCCAGAAGTGAACAGGAGTCATGAAGGTTGTATCAGCGTCGCGATATGTTCTGATATTTACCAAGAAAACAGAAGATGGGAAAGTCTTCAAATGTGAGAGCAGCGACTGGTATGAAATTTATGAAGGCAGCCAACTAGTCCTGGTGAAATATACATACTCCACATGTGAGCGTTTGAGTACTCTACCATTGCAGTGAGGGAGAGGAAAACCGCGCTCTCTGCAAGATATGGTTTTCCTGAAGGAAGACCTATTCAGAACCCTAAGTATGATAATCTAATGAGCACGTTAAACTACATTCCACCAATCCACCACGAATGTTACAGATCTCTCAAATGCAATAGGTGCGACTGGAACTATGTACGGGTAGAGGATATTCACAGTAGCGATCTCGAGTGTTAGTGTGAAGTGTCTCTTCAGGGACGTGAGTACTGTGCCCTGGATAATGGTTTATTGTGCAGTATAATGTGTATGATACTCGTCTGCACTGTTGTGTTTATAGTGCGTACGGTTCTAGCATATTAGGATTCTGCCGTACAAAGGGAATACTTTTTTCTCTAAAACATGTTACTTTTGTGGCTACACGAACATGTGTGAATTTCTTTCTCACTGAGTTGAGTACGTAAACGTTACTTGCAGAGGCGAACATGGTCTACTCTGTTGTGTTATTCTGTACGATACATACATATTCGCGTATTGGAACTTTCATTTTGATCCGTTACTATAGAAAGATCGTATTGTTTTGGCAGCCATGATCATGTGTATATCTTAAGTTTATTTCTTCTTAAAGATGCATGATGATTTTTTCTGTAACATACCAGACCTTCCTCTAATATATGTGGTCGTAATTATATACTTTTCTTTCATAATAAAACTTTTGTCAGTTGCAACGCAAAACCTTCCGTTTCTCGAAAACATTAAAATGTGTGATACGCCCCTTTTCCACTAAGCCCCTCATTTGTGGATGTACCCATTGATACTTATGATCAGGATGAGAATATCTACAATACATCACGGTTTCTGTCATTTTGACCGAAACTAGAATATTCGACTCTGCTGCTTCGAAAAAGATGTTTGGTAGTGACCAAACGGTCAGTGGATGTGCCCATTAAGAAGTTTTCTCAGAATCACCAGATCCACAACATATCACTTTCAATCATTTTTACCGAAGTCCAGTAAATCACCATTTTCAGTTAGTATCAAAAACTGGCCTCCTAGTGGCCAAACGGTATGTGATTATTGGTTGTGCCCATTAGGACCCTGTTCTGAGAATCACAATATGTACAACATATCACAGTTTCAGTCATTTTTAACGAAAACCAGAATATCACTATTTTTTATTATTTTCCAAAAGAGGAATCGTAGTGGCCAAACGATCAGTGATTACTGCTTATGCCCATTAAGACCTTTTCTCGGAATCACTAGATCTACAACATATCACATTTTCAGTATTTTTTTACCGAAATACAGAGCATCACCATCGTCGGTTACTTTCAAAAAAAGTGGCCCCGTAGTTTCCAAAGGGTCAGTGATTAGTGGTTATGAACATTAAGACATTTTCTCAGAATCGCAATATCTCCAACATATCACAGTTTCAGTCATTTTTATCTAAATCCAGAACATCATCATTTTCGGTATCTTTTTAAAATGTTTGCCTCGCAGTGGCAAAAGCTCAGCAATTAGTGGTTGCGCCCGTTAAGAGCTTTTCTCAGAAACACAATATCTACAACATATAACAGTTTCAGTCATCTTTACCGAAACCCACACCACCATTTTCGGTTACTTTCAAGCAAGTGCCAAGATAGTGGCCCAACAGTCAGTGATTAGTGATTGTGACCATAAAGACCTTTTCTCAATATCACAAGATCTACAACATTTCACAATTTCAGTCATTTTTTACCAAATCCAGAATATCACAATTTTCGCTTACTTTCAACAAAGTGTCCTCATAGTGGCCAAACTTCCAGTGATTATTGGCTATGCCCATTAAGACATTTCCTCAGAATCACAATGTCTACAACATATCACACTTTCAGTTATTCTTACTGAAATAAAAGCTATCAACATTTTCTATTACTTTCAAGCAAGTGCCACAGTAGTGGCAGAACGGTTTGTGATTAGTGGCTGTGCGCATAAAGTCCTTGTCTCAGAATCACAAGTTCTACAACATATCACATTTTCTGTCATCTTTACCGAAAACCAGGACATCACCATTTTCGAGTACTTTCAAGAAAGTGGGCTCGTAGTGGCCAAATGGACAGTAATTAATGGTTGTGACCATTAAAACATTTTCTCAGAACCACAATATGTACAACGTATCACAGTTTGAGTCACTTCTACCGAAATCCAGAACATCACCATCTTCGGTTACTTTCAAGAAAGTTGTCTCGTTGTGGTCAAGCGGTCAGTGATTAGTTGTTGTGCCCATTTTAGACCGTTTCTCGGAGCCACAGTATGTACAACATATCACAGTTTCAGTCATTTTTACCGAAATCCAGGCCATTAATATTTTCGGTTACTTACAAGGAAGTGATGTCGTTGTGACCAAACGTTCAGTGATTATTGGTTGTGCCCAATAAGAGCTTTTCTCGGAATCTCAAGATCTACAACATGTCACAGTTTCAGTCAATTTCACCGAAATCCAGAACATCACCATCTTCCGTTACTTTCAAAAAAGGGGCCCTGTAGTGGCCAAACGGTTAGTAATTATTAACTGTGCCCATTAAGACATTTTCTCAGAATCACAATATCTACAACATATCAAAGTTTCAGTGATTTTTATCTAAATCCAGAACATGACCATTTTTGGTTAATTTTAAAAATGTGGCCTCGTAGTGGCCAAACGGTCAAATATTAGTGATTTCGCCTGTTGAGACTTTTTCTTAGAACCAGACCATCTACAACATGTCATAGTTTCAGTCATATTTACCGAAATCCAAGCCATCAATACATACGGTTACTCTCAAAGAAGTGGCCAGGTAGTGGCCAAACAGTCAGTGATTAGTGATTGTGTCCATAAAGAACTTTTCTCAGAATCACAATATCTACAACATATTGCATTTTCAGTCATTTTTACCAAAATACAGGCCATCAACATTTTCGGTTATTTTAAAGAAAGTGGTCTTGTAGTGGCCAAGCGTTCAGTGATTTATGGTTGTGCCTAGTGAGGGGTAAATTCCCGGGAAGATATTTTTCGGGAATATTCCCTGGGAATATTCCCGGGAAGATTCCCAAAATGGGAATTTATCCGGGAATTTATGTTCAATCAGAAAGATAATTGCATTCTATTACTATATTATGATTTCAAAGTTGAATTAATTCTTATATCACAGCATATTATTACTGTTGTCCACAGAGTATTCTATAAAATGTATATTCTGAACGGTACTATGTTACTTTATTAACACTTTAATATATTTAGAGAGTACGCATAAATGTAGGCCTATATTTATTTACAATGTGTTCTATCAATAAAATATGTGTGAAAAAATTATATAGTAACAGTTTAAATTTATATGTAAGTGGATTTGCTCAACTTGACTCTATTACTGATATTATGAACACATTAAATTTTTAAATGTTATAAACCAATTAGATTGGGTAAATGCTAGAAGATACATTTCTCACCAATTTATCAACATTAGCGCATACATATTTATGTTCACAAAATTTTTAAGACACTTACTTATCTTTATGTTTTAGCACGTAACATTGCCATACACGACCTTTCATTCTACCTATTTCTTGAAATTCCATACGTTAATTCACATGTAAAAGAAGTCCGAGTACCTGTTCAGAAATTCGAGTCAGCGAGACAGACCGACGTCTATTACTAGTGGTGATTCAGGGTTTATTAATAGTACTTTATCTCTATTTATACATAATTGTAAATTACTTAATAGAAAATGGGTCCTTCTCATCATTTGTAAATTATTACTTTGCTAATTTTGGCTGTTCTTTAGCATTGGGGGCCAGCTTTTGCACCTACTTTTTTGCGACATTCTATTCTGATGCGGTTGTTTTATGGTTTCATACGTTAAATTATGTTACCAACATTATATTCAGACAGCATTGCCGAGCGAGCGTTAGCGAATGAAGGCGGGTTAGAGCCTCACATGGCATGTTGTTTTCTATATTCGTTACCAACAATTCACTTTCTTTTCTCACATAAATCACTTCCACTTACCTTTCCGTTTTGTATAAATCCCCTACCGCTCTAAAAAAAATTGTGTTCAATACTTTCTTGACTACTTGAACATCACTATCAACTCATTTCTTCCGTAAATTATCCTACTTTTTGCTAGTTTTGGCCCTCCAATACTAAACAATTACCTTACTTTTTAGTGCAAATGGAAATTGAACTTAAAAAGTCATATTATTAGTTATATAAATTACCGTCAAATAATTTTAAATATTTTAACCTCCAAATTCTTTAAAACCTAGAAGTAAATCATAATATATTAAAATAAAATAATTAGTTATATAGTTCTTATAATTTGGAAGATAAAGTAAAGAAATGGAAATAAATTCCTTCCCGGGAATTTATAGGCCAGGGAAAAAACCCGGGAATATTCCCATTTTTAAATTCCTTCCCACCGGGAATATTCCCACTGCCCATCACTAGTTGTGCCCATTAACATCATTTCTCAGAATCACAATATCTGTAACGTATCACCGTTTCAGTCATTTTTAGCGAAATTCAGAACATCTCCATCTTCGGTTAATTTCAACAATGCGGCCGGGTTGTGGCCACGCGGACAACGATTATTGCTTGTGCTGATAGATATCTTTTCTGACAGTCACAATATCTACAACATATCATAGTTTCTTTTATTTTTACCGAAATCCAGAATATCATAATTTTCGCTTTCTTTCAAAAATGTGGCCCCGCAGTGGCCAAACGGTCAATGATTAGTTGTGACGAATATGATATTTTCTCAGAATCACAATATCTAAAACATATAACAGTTTCAGCCATTTTAACCGAAATCCAGGCGATCAACATTTTCGGTTACTTTCAAAACTGTGACCTCGTAGTGTCTAAACGATTAGTGATTAGTGGTTGTGCCCATTAAGACCTTTTCTCAGAATCATTATATCTACAACATATCACGGTTTCAAGCAATTCCAACGAAATCTAATTTCCCTAAATACTGTGCGTGCTCCTTTGCCATTTCGGAGGAGCATTGCCTCTGCAAAACTTTCTCTCAAAAACGACAAAACCCGTATTTTGCAATTTGAAGTCAACTTTGCATCGGCAGAGTTTCGTTTCTTTTATGTGATCCTTTTAAATCAAGGCACCCTTTTTAGAAAAGCGACCCTTTGCCCCCTCTACCTTTTCTCTAAAAGAAACAAGAAAACACGTGTACATTTGTTTTCGGTCTAGTATATATGTGCCAAGTTTGAAGAGAATCGGATGAAGAGAAACCCTTGTGAAGCTATCTCCTTTATACTTTCACATTTTGGATTTGACAGGTTTATTACCCAAAGTCTTCAATTTCTTTATTACCTCAAGTGAATTGTCGGTAAATGCATTTGCAAATTTGCAATATTATATACTGTAACTTCTTAGCCGATAAAATTTTCTTTTTGACCTTTAGGGCCACTCATTGACAAAACTTGCACACATGACCGCTATATGCGGACAAGCTCTTAGGTCAGAGATATGGAAAGGAAACGATGTAATAATAATAATAATAATAATAATAATAATAATAATAATAATAATAATAATAATAATAATAATAATAATAATAATAATAAATAATATTAAAAATAATAATATGAATAATAATAATAATTGTCAATATTATTAATAATAATATGATTATTCTTATTACAGTTAGGTTTGCAACTAGTGTCCTATCTCTTCATCTTGCATGTGAGGCCCGCTAGTAAGTTAAGCCACTGGTGTTTCATATTCTGTGTTTGTTTCTCTTTCTGTGTAGTGTGGATGTTTGTTTTTGGGCTGTTAGGCTTTCATATTAAACCTTTTCATTATGTAAACTTTGTTTTTTACGAGATTTTCTTTTGGAAAAAGGAAAAAATTCCTTTCCTGTTATGTCTGTTAGCATTCACCTTGTTTGAACTGCTTAAGTAAGGTGATTTTGTAACTTTTATGTCATCCATTGCCCTCACGATAATAAAATGGTAAGACTTAACAATTTATTTTATTCTCTTATTTGCAGTTTGCACACTGATATATTTGTAACAAAATTGAGGTTTAGTCCAACGTTTTTCGAATTCGCAACCAACCCAACCGTCGAGCTTTTTGCGTTGCCTGCTATTGCAGGAAAGGGAAAATTGCATGTGGTAATGCACTTTTGGGGTCGTGTATACATTCTGCTATTACGCTTGTTTCGTATTGTAGTGCTACGTGAAAGGAACAATTATATCCATGCTTCACCTCTACTGGTACACTGTCCCACACTCGAAACATAGGAGAATAACTGTAATATGTTTCAGTACACATGGATCACACTTTGTACAACGTAAATGTAACACAATTAGGTCCACGACTTCCTTCGTCTGGAACATTGTCACATACTCGAAACATGAGAAATAACTCTCTGACTTCTTCTAGTAGACATGGCTCAAATTCTGATACAGATTTAACGTAATGACATATTAGCACGTTCCACTTCTTCTGGGACAATATTTCGCACTCAAAAATTAGAAAATAAAGCCGGAAATTGGTACAGTGCACATCCCAAAGAAGAATAAATATAACAAATCGGCAAATGTCCCACTAGACCTCGAACAGCATCCGAAAGAAAAGGAAATTATCTGAAGAAAGGGGACACACATAATGTTTAACAATTAGGGAGCTATTAACAATAAGCTTCAGGATCAGCACTATTTGTACCTTGTACTGCGCACATAAAGACTCTATGCAGTGAGGAGGAAGCCTCACAAACACTGTTATATTAAGAGATATTGTTGGAAGTGTTCGCCATTGACGTCAATATAAAAATTACACCGGCGAAGCACAGCTTGTCTGGTAGGCAGCAATCTATTTGGTTGATCACTAATGGTCCCAGTAGCGACACTGATGTGAGCAACGAGGTCCTCAGCGCTTGCATGAGGGTGTCATACACAAGCCGTTTCATTTCTCCCCACAAACAGAAATCCACCGGTGTGAGGTCGGGTGACCGAAGTAGCCACGAACGAGGACCACCCCTGCTAATCCAGTGATCGCCGAAAGTTATGTTGAGTACGACCCTGGTTTCCCGATCAAAATGCACGGAGGCACCAAGTGCTACAACCAAACATTTTATCTATCTGCGAGCAGGACGTTTAATAAAAGTTCTGGTAATACATCCTGAAGAAACACACGATAATTTCGACCATTCAAGGTAGAAGGCAAAATGTACCTGTGTATCAAACTGTCACCTACGATGCCACATCACACAATCACTGCGAATCCGTGTTGATGGTGGCGCAAAGTATTGCATGGGGATTCTCCATTATCCATTTATGATTGTTGAGGCCCTTGAAGATGCCATCTCTAGTAAACATGACATCCGTCCACATGACTATTGTTGTAAAATCTGTAATGGCATGTGTTTGTAGCACATACCATTGAAAAAAATCCATGTTAGTGGGTTCGGTGAAAGTCCGTAGGTAGTATACGCTGCACCTTCTGACATTTGTATGAACACAAACCCTCTTCCTGAAGAAGGCGTAACACATTAGTGTGATTGGTTTGTCTCGGCTGAGCAATAGCACGTGTGCTAGTGCCAGGATCGTCCTATACCGCATCCAACACTTCGTCTTCAAACTTCACAGTGCGAACAGTGCGAGGTCTTTCACAATCCCACTTAGGAGGTTGTAGCGGGCCAGTTTCACGCAGTCGAGCATCAAATCGTTAAAAGAGTGTATGTGCTTGTAGCTGCCTATTTGGAAATTCGTTCGTGATACATAAGCCATTCTTGACTTCTGTTTTGTTATGCCTTCCCGTAGACGAGATCCACATCAGCAAGGTCGTGGGTAGAGTATTGCGTAATTATCCTATCCCAGAGTTCATGAACACAGGTGGAAGGATTTACATCCCAGTGGCAGATGTCGACTATTTTGATTCTCACCCACATAAAGTCAGATAGGTGTTCACACATGCCCAAAATGAACTCTGGAATACACACTGAAGGTAGAATACTCCCTAGCGCAATTCAACGACACACACACAAGACAGAGTAAATTCAGAACAGCAGCACGAAAGACGTACAAGACGATCAACTGTCAACTAAAAACAGTTGCTAGGTGTATTTACCAACGTTAATAAGTCACAGCAAACATAGGTACACTTCTCACGCCTCTACTTACGCTTTCTGTATTACATAGCTGAAATCGTTATAAACGTACTCTGACTACATAGCGTCATTTTCAGATACAGTTCTTTAAATATCCTATTATGATTATTATGAGTATGTTTATTATTATTATTATTATTATTATTATTATTATTATTATTATTATTATTATTATTATTATTTGCCCTTGTGATGATTCTTTTCATAATAGCAATTTCACACCAAGTTGTCATTGAATCATACGGGCCCATCAAAAAATAGCATTTATTCCTTCACTTGTTTGTGGGATGACATCCTTGGCAATCACAACAGATGGTGCTGAACCTGATATGGAGTTCTTAACGAAAGTAAGTGTTTCACTCGAAGATTTCTGGGCAAGGTGAAGCTGATTGTTTGCCATTCCTTTCCATGGAATGATCATGACCTTCTGCAGCTTAACATACGATCCGAACCACTTGTGTCCTACCCCAGACCATTTGATTACAAGCAAGAAATATCCCCGCCATCGTGCGTGTTTGTTTACTTTACTTTCTTTGTTTGCTTTTGTTACGGCGTTGAGCGTCTCTTTCAGCGACAGTGCTAGGCAAAGACGGAAACTACACTTTAAAGTGAGATCCAAAGCATTACTCGGGTCTTGAATCTGAGGCCGTTGACTCACAGCAGGTTTTGAAATTGCGCCTAAGCGCTCCAAATCGAGCGCTATAGCCCTGAGGCTACGAGGGAGCCTCACTTTCTTTATATTCGTTTCTTTGAGGAGTACGTACTTTCTTTGGAAAGCAGTCTTGTACAGCCTCCAGACATGCTTGTGTGTTTCATTTTGTTCATATTCCTACTGCACGGTGGTAGACAATCAGAGCGTTAAGATGCTTTTTCCTGTTTCTCACATTGTTTTATTCTCCATTTGTATTGTATTCTAGCTGTAGCGTTACAAGTGTCAAATTGTTTCATTTTTACATTTTCCTCCTTGTCTTGGCATGTGCATTGTGCGAGATAAACATTTCTGGAAGTATTTTCCTACATTTCGAGTACGTCGTTTCCCAGAAGACATGTGACATGATATAAATGTGTTACCTTCACGTTCTATCAGAATTTGGATTAAGATGTTTCTTTCAATGTGTGTCGAGTGTGTCATATGTGCATCAGACAAAGAGGGATGTTGATACAGTCGTGTTGTAAATGATTAATTTCAGCACAAATATTAACGAATAAGAATCACCTTAGGATATAAATCAGAAACAAATTAGTTAAATTGTGTAAAAATATAATTTTACTGAATATTATGTACACAAACTGAAAGAACATTAAAGACTACAAGCAAACAAGTAACTTCTGTTTGACTTTCTTTGGTTGTTTCAACCTTTCATTTTTATCCTATTTGTTTTCTTTCGGCGAAGAGGTGGCTATGTGGCCTTGTTAACTAATTAAGGTTTCACTTACTCACAGTTTATCTTCGACCGATCACCTGCTACCACTCAGGTCATGGGTTTGAATCCACTGAACAGCAAATCCGCAAACGTTTTTGAACTGGAGCCGGAATAAGCTTGGGGAAGCGTCAATTAAGCCCAAAGGGTTCGCCTTAATTTTCTTCTTGGCGATGCTCAATAATTATTCACACTGGTATAAATATTTTATGATTTTGATAATATGATGCTCACTTGTATAAGAGAACTAAGAACTTCACTTCACTAGTGATAAGACGTTTCAATATAATCCACCGTTATATGGTTATGAAATCGTTTTTTAAGCTCACCCCAAAAGAGAGAGGGGAGCCAACTTTCGGAAATGCAAGCGCGCAATTCAAATAGCACACCTAATGTTGACTTTAAGGGTGGCAAGCTCAGAAGGTCGTACACCTCACTCGTCGTTGACACGACTGGAGTTCCCCTAGCCGAAACATGGTTTACATGTTGTTAGCTCTTCTTCAGGAGCAATGTTATTGTCCAATCAGCGCTCATTTGCCACAGTGCGTAGGTGGTAATGCGAATATCCCGAAAGTTAGGGAGCAAAGACGTCTTCAAACATGTTATTATCACGTGAACAAAAGTGCTCTTCTCGACCATATATGGCCGTAAAAATCGAAGTAAAGCCCACCAACACAACTGCACGTAATACCGAACTGATCAACGAAGCTTCAAGATTGTTCCTTTTATATACGAGGGATGGTTAATAATGTTCGAAATTAATTGTCTTTCCCAATATCTTTTTAAATTCGGAGAAATGAGCTTCGAGTCGGTGATATCGTATGGAACCCAAACAGCGACCGAGCAAATTTATTCAGTTTGTGAAGAGGCTTCTGGCCCTCAAACGGTTAATGGTCTGTGTTGAAGTGTCACTGGATAAGTCACTATAATGTGAAACACCCTGTATATAAATCAAATGTCACTGGGCTTTCACTACGGGAATCGGTATATTGGAACTGTATATATATATATCATACTTCATTTGTCAAATATGTTTGTTCAAACTGTATGATGATAAGCCACCCTTTGTTAAAACCACCGATTATGTTCATCAAGCCACGATTATGTTCAGAATAAGCCACTTTTATGCCACCATTAATAAAATGTTTATTATGATTTCATTTATTTATATTTGCAGTTCATAGTTCCTTTCCTTTCTTTTATTCATTTAATTATTTTTCAATTATTGGTTTCTCACCATGATTACGTGCGTTTGAATTTACTTTCCACTAAACATATACTATAACATATTTGGAAACATAGGAAATACATTAATCCAAATCGATATACAAACAAACATTAACATAAAAATACTTAACCCGTAAGTACTATGGACCGTCTCTCAGACTGCTGCAACTTTTCATATCATTATATTTTCCACAGTCTCACTACTACAAGTGGATCTTTTCGTCTACCTTCCTGTGTAGCAAATGGTTACGTATTGTGAAGTTCGTGAAGTGAGCGTTAGCGAATGAAGGCGGGTTAGAGCCCCGCATGGCACGTTGTTTTCTGTCTTCGTTACCAACAATTCACTTTCTTTTCTCACATAAATCACTTCCACTTACCTTTCCGTTTTGTATAAATCCCCTACTGCCCTAAAAAAGAAAGTGTTCGATACTTTCTTGACTACTTGAACATCACTATCAACTCATTTCTTCCGTAAATTATCCTACTTTTTGCTAGTTTTGGCTCCCCAATTCTAAACAAATACCTTACTTTTTAGTGCAAATGGAAATGGAACTTAAAAAATCATATTATTAGTTATATAAAGTGCCGTCAAATAATTTTAAATTTTTAACCTCCAAATTCTTTAAAACATAGAAGTAAATCATAATATATTAAAATAAAGTAACTAGTCATATGGTTCTTATAATTTGGAAGATAAAATAAAGAAATGGAATAAATTCCTTCCCGGGAATTTATAGGCCAGGGAAAAACCCGGGAATATTCCCATTTTTAAATTCCTTCCCTCCGGGAATATTCCCACTGTCCATCACTAGACACAACCCGGTTATGTTCCCAACCCCAGTTGGGCTGTCAACATTCAGGCTTTTAAGAGGAAGAAAATCTTAAGAAAATAGAGTACAATGAAGAGGACGATAAAGGGGTGTACCCAGGAAGGAGATTTAATGCTACAGCCCTACATCTCAACTTCAACAATCATTAAACTATTAATATTATTAAAGAGCCACTCATACCTACAAAATCACTAGGTTTACAAACATAACCTTTTAAAGAACGCTAGCCAATACAAATGTGCCACCAACTGGCAGATGCACATATCATTATCGAGAATAACGTCACATCCAGGAATATTTGTCATACTCGTGAATTATAAACTAACAATGACATTTACTTGTTCATTAAGCATTAATGGTATTCAGGGCCTACTTATAAACAACGATCTTAATATGTTCTCATAACACAATCCTTAACTTTACAATATACTGCCTAATTGACATAAACATTTAATACTATCGATACGTTATTGTATACGGTGTTTATCGTGATAGGGGGTACCGGGCAATAATAAATTGCTGTCTTCTTTTTTCTTTTCTCAAGGACAGTTTATAATCTCCGGCACAAGAAAAGAAGAGTTACTTTCAAAATCAAACGAATAACATTTATTTTAGTATGTCCAGCTCCAAATCAAAGCTAAGTATGTTATCATTTAATTTTGTAACGAAAGTAGTGATGTTCCTAGGGGATAAATTATATTTTCACTTTTAACTCTTCTTATCTCATAATGTAGCTGACTCTCAACTTAACTAAGTTCCAAATCTCATTAACATCGTGACGAATACATGTTCACTTTGGAAGACAAACACCATACGTGAGCAAGTTCGCAAACAGATTTGCTAAAATCAACACTATTAACAATTATTTTAAAAACCATACTTCTTAATAATTAATTTTCAATATTCCTACGCCTAATCAATCTTATATTACAAATTCAATATGCTTTAACACTTACTCGTTAACAAAGACAGATGAAAAGATTCATTAAGTGTAAAAGTACACTGTTTTTAAATTACCCCAAGTTCAAATTTTATAATTAATTGTAATAATTATTAGTACTTCTCTAATTAGATTTTCAAATATCTCTAATTTTGTAACATTTCTTTAAATGTATGATGGTATGGGGACAGATAAATATTGATATAAACGTAAAGGTGAATGAATAGAAACTCAAAGAAGATTGGATAATGGAGTTTTATTAATGAAGTCTAGTTCCAAAACTGGAGACACCTGAAAAGAAATAAATTATACAAAACATGAATATCCTAACACGAATTCGATACAGAAGTTCCGTATCCAAAACGGAATAACCATACTATTCAAAAATGGTGGGACATTATTAACATTTCAAAGTCCGAATTCGCGTTCTAAGTTAATTACCTATTCAATATTTCCAATGCTGTCCTTCCTCTGCTTTCCACATTCATCCTTCATCCCAGAATACAGTAAAGAAACAATAAACATAGCATTTAAATGAATGTACCGGATTGTAGATCAATATTGATGGTTCCTTGGACTGGCGCGTCGGTGGCAGTTGACACAAACTCGAAGCTGAAAAGCAAATTCCCAACTTTCGAAATTCGGGGGCGATAGTTGAAGTAAATGACCAATAATGTTTATTTTAATTCACTGTAAAAACCCAAAAGTCATGTTCGATATTTTTAGTTTTTCGTCTCTTCCGGAATTTAGTCCAAGCTCGGGCAAAGTTCACGTTTTGTTTGCGCTAAAATTTTAATTTTTCGCCAATGCCGATTACACTTGTACGCCTGCAGTTTGAGGCGTTTACGAGTACTTTTCCAGTTAGTTTTTCTTATTTGCGGAACCTTTTTCCTTTTTACAGCGCATTTACTTAATTTCCACACAATGACGCGTCTTTGTTTACGACTGTTAGATTTACGATACATCATGATTTCTAGCACAAATTGCTCTTCGCGTTTGCGTTTCTTAAAATTCCTCTGGGTCAATGTTCTCACGATTTGCGTGTTTGGTCCGAAATAAGCTCGCCTACGGCTTGATTTTGATTGATATCTAGTCTGTCTGCGATTGCGTTTGTTTCGGTTTACACTTACTAGAGCACTTTTCATTTACTCTCAACTCACTGTCTAACATATGTTTGGCGTTTGTTCGCTTGCATTGCTCGTACATTCTAAGATTAGGTCGACGAATATTATGGTCACCAAGAGCGATCAGCTGTTTCGCCTTCCGACTACTTGCACAGTCGAATTTTCCCCTTTTTACACATTCGCGGTGGCGGGACACTAATTCTAAAATTTGCATACGCGAAGGAATAATTTACTATGTTCATGACCCACTTGTCTATCGCTACTTTTATGTCTATGAAGATTGATTTTGCTAGCTATGCGTCATGAAACCCTTTTGTTTCGAGCTACTATGCTGTGGAAAATCAGTTGACCTTTTCGAAATATTTTGTTTCCCTTTTGGCCTTATTCTTAAATTTTAATCTCTTCGCTAGTGTGGAACTTTGGATGGTTGATATTTGCTTGAAGTATGTGGGGAGATAAAATGTAATTAAATATTTCGTTTAACGTCAAACGAATATTCCCTTTATGCTGAGGGGGATTTACCATTAAGGCAAGTGAATGATGATAAACAAATTTGAAATGTGAATATGTGGGAAAACTTGATTACTGTACAAAACCCATGGAAACAATGTTTTCCACCACAACGTTACTTGGACAATGATCGAGCAAGGAAGCTCACACACCAGAGGTAAAGTGCCCCATCACAAATCTGCTGTGGTGTTCATTGAAATATTTTCCGTCATCTGAAGGAATGTGATATGCCTTTCAATGCTGATCTACACAGTTGTTCACGTAATTGAAATGGTCAATATTCATAATGTCGTAGAACTAAGAGAATTGAGCAAGTACTTTTGTTTAATGTTAACGGTTAATTGTTTCAATATTAATATATTTTAAGGAAACAGTAGGTCATGCTAGTGTAGTAAATAATCCCTAAAATTGAAATTTCCAAAAGAAGCTTTCGTTTGGCTATAATTTGTACGTACTTCTTTCCTTTTTTACAAAAAAAAAAAACATCAAATTGATAACCCACTGTTCTATGAAGATTTGCTAGATTTCAATAAATTTACATAAACAATAGATAGTGCAAAATAATAATGTACTTTTAGAGAAGATTGAAAATTATAAAACACTGCACCTATTTTACAGCAAGCAAGAATTATATATATAATATAATAATTTCAATATGGTATCTTATCATACCTGAACGTAAGTGAGTCCTCCCGTTTATTCTATAACGTGTTCATATGTTGAGGGAGACTTAAATATACTTTTCAAAAGAAAAATTGAAACGAAGGTGAGAATATTCCCAGTTATTAAATCCACCAGGAAAAATCACAGCAACTTTATACGAGACTGTTCTCGTAAATGTCAAGAACAGAATATATGAAGTTATATTATTAGTTTTTATATGTTTAAAAATAACATGCTTATTAAAAGATCCGATTGACAATGATATAATATTATCTCTCTTATGTATGATGTAATCAATGCAGTCACTGATGCTTTTATACAACAAAAAATATTTTTAGAGATTTAAAAATTTCATATTCATAAAGATTATTCTTATAGAAACTTCCACATAATTGCAATGAGCTCCTGTATATATGGTCACGGACTCAATACCAGGTTGGATTATTTCCCTCAGATACAAATAAACGTAGTGCTTGCTGAAAGTTTGATGGATAGTGTTTAGTTTTATATGCTTGACCCTATCATGTATAATTTATATGCTGAAAATGATTCAAAGAATAAGCTATAAATAACCAACTAAATATATTTGTGACTATTGAAGAGAGCGTAGCGAGCTTTTACCGTTCAAGGTGATTGGCGTTTGTGTGTCTGTCCTTCCGTTTGCCTCGCTATAACTTTACAACTATCCGATTTTAACTGAAATTAATTTTTTCTTTCCCTTAGCCACACGAAATAAATTGATTAAGGCCAAATCCACTCATATTATAAATTAGTATACATTCACACAAACCATTTTCAAATAAATTTAATAAAATAGTGTATATTGTTTGTATTACTTACTTAAATCCCCACTGCTTGGAATTAGAATCCTGCATGATTTCAAAGACGAAATTGATCACAATCCCAGGTTTACAAAATATATAGTCCATAAAATGCATATAAACAAATATCTATCTTAATTCAGGATCTCGTATATTTTGATTAAACTTACCAAAAGTTCTCTCCGTAGAAACAATCTTATGGAAGAATGAAGTGGTGGACTAACCCCTCCCGATTAGATCATATACAATAACATTCATAAAATCTATTTGTTTTTTTTATAAAATATACTATAACTTGTACAGACTTTTTCACATACATTAGACCTTGATTGAAAACGCACCAACAATGAGCAGTGAATTTAGCCCTACTTAGGATTTATGAAAGTATAGTGCGTTGAAACAATACTTTCAAACCGTATAGTGCTTTTTTTTTGTTGTTTTAGAAAAGTAGGTTCCACGATACGTTTTCTAAAGTTTTCCTATTTTCATACAATTTGATACATTTTTTCTCACAATTTCTATGGCTTGTAGTTAACGACTGTAACAAATATGGTCTTACTCAAGCTTCTCTACTACGCATGGACTAAAAGACATATGTTTTCGGACAACGTTCGTTAAAGGATTTTCAATTGCATCTAGAGGATGTTGGAGTGACTCCGTGAATGTAGAGTGAATGCTTCACTGTCCTTTATTTTGAACACAATATCTTCCGTGAATATTTTCTAAATATTATGTACGCATTGTTGCTGAGAACGAACGAGGTTATGATGTTTAGAATTTAAATTTGTAAAAAGTAAGAGTAAAATGGTGGTTCTGGAATTCATAGAATCCTGTTTGGAATATTGAATATCATGAACAAATACTATATTAATATTTCGGGACAATTAAGTTAAAATGAAACGTTCATTAACGAGTTTCCTGCCGATGATTTGCAAAAAAGAATACGTAGAAGACATACAAGAGTCAGGGCGTTAATATCATACACCGAATAGTGTTTCCACGTTTAGAGTAAACTAAAATACACGGTGGTCTACGTTTCGTAGATTGCTCGAAGCTAGTACTGAAGTTATTCTTTACTGGCTTATATAAAGATAAGCTATGAGTATTTGCTGATTATAATATAATTTACTTCAATGAAACAAAGCAAAATTTGAAAATTCATTACATTACATTTACTACATTTGTACTTTCACTGAAGAACAGATTAGTTGTTCTAAATGTCAGGGACTCAGTACCAGCAGTGGAGTCTGTATTGTTGATTACTCCAACTAAATATATACAATTATATGGGAAAGTAATGCACGACATTCAGGAAGTTGTTTTCAATCATGTTTTGTAAAGAGTAATTTACTCATTGTGTAAACAGCCATAGTTTACATGCGTGTCGAGAAGCGTGATTATTATTTGAGAATAGTATATACACGCCAATGCTAAAAAATAGCCGGAATATTCATTTTGATTTCTCACATTCTACAAAATTTTGAATTTTACATGAAACTTATATTTATTAAATCGGAGTGCGCGATTCATTCAGTTTTCTTTCAAGAAAATAATGCCCCTTGGAAAATCAAAGTGTTAGTGAGCTGCATTAAAACACTATTTCTTAAAGAAAGTGCCTTCACGAGAGTGCAACTCAATCACAATAATATCTACCTGAGCGAAGAACTAGTTTTGAAATTGAATAGATAAAATGATGTATTTATTTCAAATAATATTCATTACTAAATTAAATAATACTATAATAATGTTAAAGAACCCACAGAATTATATTCTCACTCCTAATTTATTTACTTCCTTAACAACGACTAACCCATAAAGAAGTACACGATAACACTGTCTGCTAAAAAAAATATTGGGAGTTTCTTCATTTCCAAGCAAGGTGGATCTTTGCAAATGTCACAATTTTTTCACTTATCACTATTGACACAAAGGGTAGCATATTTCATACATGGGTAAATTTTACAACTAAAAAGAGTTAAGGTAGAATGAAAGGAAGCTATATACTTTATTCTTCTGTGTGTGAGTGACGCTGATCCAATACTAGCAATTTGAAATGAGCGTAATTTTGGTATTTGTTTGTAAGTTTTGGCAACTAATGTAGCGTCAAACTCTAAACCGTCTTCCACACAAAACTGCTGTAAGTGTTTGTAATATCTTCCTTCCATTCTAGTAACATAATTCATTCTATGCAATTTAATCATAATGGAAATAACGGTTAGTAATACTACTTAAGCAGTGATTTCTATCATGCTGTATTTGATTTTGGAATACAATGTTTTTTTTAATTATAGAGTATATCTAGAGGTAATTATCTGACATTATTACAAATTTCAAAAGTGTAACACAATTGAGTTAACAGGATTATTGCGCATTTTGGAAGGGTATTAACGTTTAAAAGGAAACATATTTTTTTACATTCACCAAATGAAATATAGTTCAATTTTCATCCGTGACTCATAAATGTTACATTATTGCTGTATATTTCGGTGTATTTCAATGAGAATATGAAATAATTAAGAATATATTTTCACTTTATAGAACCAGTAAAAATGGTGAAAAATTAAATACAAAAATCAAAAAAAATGTATAATACTTATATATCTGAGGTATTAAATTTTACAGCTGTACATGTAAGTTAAAAAGGGTAGTTTGTAGAAAACTGCTAATGCTTATAAACAGAAAACTTTCTTTACGGTTCATTTTGAAACTGGTGAGGAAACATATACAAGTCTTGATTAAGGGGTACGTTTTTTGCAAATCACATCCCGAATGTTTTCCACAGATAACTCACTGGAAAATGTCAAGTGAGAGGAAATTTGGGTGAAAATTCAAACAACAACTACGTATATAACGTTAACAGAAAGCAGTCTGAACAGGTTTGAATCACGATCATTAAGCTACTATCAAGGGAGAAACCTGGCATGGAGAACAAATGTCAACGTAGTGTTGCCAATCTGCAGCAAAAGAAATAACTTTCATCCGGGTGAATTTTCAGCTATGTTTCCTTTCATTGGTTAAATCAGTGTTATGCAATAACAATTAATTGCAAGATCTAAGATGATTTCTAGGTAATCACATAACAAATGATCATATTGTGTATGTTTCGATATGGCTTACAAACTTGATGCAAGTATTTTTCGCTTCAATCATTTTGTTTCGTCTCCTGAACTTTTTGATTCCTTCATTGGATTTCAGTATTATATCACGTTTTTCTTAACCTTTACATTCAGAAGCCACTTTTGGTTTATGGTTTGTTTTAATGCGTGAAGAAAACAATCAATGCGTTAATGTTGACCAAAACATTAGTTGGAGTAATTAGTTCTACCATTCCATTTGCTACGTTGGGTGAAAACTGTCAAATCTTTATATAGATAATGCGTGAACTATAGTATAATTATGCAACAAGCCTCTTGTCTTTTGTTAATTATGTTTATTACTTGTTACGGATAGACAATGTTCTAGCAAATTTACGAAATGTCCTATATTCTGTGTGGTAACTTTGCCACATGCTAGTATAGTTTTCTTTTCTTCGTGTTTGAAACACGTACGTTCTTGCTCTATATAACAAGTATTTTTCCATATGCAATATATATAGAATATACTGTAGATACAAGAAATATTGAGCTACCTAGTGCTAGCTTAATATTTGTCAAATGCAGGATTTTACACTGAATATTGAAACCTTGTCGAAGGAATGTACGTAATTACCTCACCTTAAAGTGAACGGAAAATTGGACTCACCTATCTTCTATTAATACGATAAGAATAACCTCCCCATTTTCAATTAAATAGTGTATATATTCATTCTACGTGGACCATATGGCTTGTAAAGTCTAGCAACTAATAACTGGAATCAGTGGCGTGTAATCTTATTCCAGGTCTATTAGAAGAGAGATATTGTGGTGGTAACGACCTTTACTGTGTGGGAGTAGATGGCATTCCAGATAGCTGGATTTGACCATTGACCCTTAGACCCGGCCTGAGAAAGTTCGTAAATTATGTTAGTAAATATTAGGACACATTCATGCTCTTGGATGACTGGTCGCTGCATAGGAAAATTTTGATGTGAAAATTGTGCTGTTACTAGTCGTCTGAGTGGACGTGTATTCAATAGTGTCATGCTCTTACGTGCCTGTATAAACAAGGTGAAACATGATGTTTCTTTTTTTTCTCGTAACAATTGGACGTCGAAGCTTCCCTTACTATTATATACTTATATATTGTTTGGCCTTGGATCGCATGTACCATAGTATATGGTAGGTGAAAATGTGGTTGCGATATTTATTAATCAAAGCTCCTCGTTTCGAATTAATATACTGTTTTTAAGCGTTTAATGCTCTCTTTCTTATCGACAATTGAACCCTGACCCCCATGTAAGTATGAAAGGCATATGCGGTAATTAGAATAGTATCAGAGTATACTGTAGATGGTTGCAAGAGAGAGATTTCATTCATTTAATCGTAGGACGTAAAACTGATTTATTTAATTTCGTTTCAAATGTAGTGAATACCGATATGAGTATATACTGTAGTTCTTTCTACCAAGGCTGAGATAGCACGTTCAAATGTTTGAGCCAAAGCAGAAGCCTTACCCTGGTAGTGATGTCAATCGGTATTGCTTAACTTTTGGATCGAGTTCAAATACTTGCTCCTGCGAAAACCCAAACCCAGAATATCGTGAATGCTGTCCTTGCCTTCTGAAGACTTCTTGACAACCGAGATCTCCTGTCAACCATGGTTAGTACTCAGATTCAAATATTTCATGATTATACATGGTGTTGTACCAATAAGATGTTGAAATGAAATGAAATCTTTGAGATTTACGTCCCACGGTTATGCCGGTTAGGCTAAAGGAGACAGTGATGATGAGTAATGAATGAAATGGTGGAATGAAGATAGAGGGAGGAAACGGGAGAACAACGAGAAAACCCACGCACACGGTGTTTGTCCATCACAAAGTTCACTTGGCGACCAATAAGATGTTATCACCAAAAATTTACTCGCCCGGAGATCGAACCAGGGACCCTAAACACCATAGATAAGTACACTTCATTATTGAGAAACAGTGACCCCGTAAGACAGAGACAGAGAGAGAGAGAGAGAGATATGAAATCTTTCAGTTTAAAATACCAAAAATATATCTTCTCCTTACGCAAAAGGGACGCATGATTAAGGCAAGTTTATAATGCTGGAATTAAATGTGGAACGAGAGTACATCGAGAAAACTCACAGATATGATATTGTGCAACACAAATTTACTCGTACGGAGATTGAACCAGGGACCATAAGGACCAGAGATTAGCACGCTTTATCGTTAAGACACTGGGCTACAACAATATAACAATTTTGTGTTTAATGCCGTTACAGTACGCAAAAAGAAACTCTAATTTTCAATCTAAGCAAACAACTGTTTCTCTCTCTTACAATATTTCTTACGCATTATTATTTTACTTCAATACCAAGGCTATAATCCGGAACGAATTTTCTTCATTTCAAGCAGACAAATGCCAGAATGGATCCTAACATATATTCATCTGAGTTTCTCATGTCAAACGCGCATATTTGTTAGTGGTACAATTCTCACTGGGTGTATCTAATTTGTATCATTTAAATCCTCTAGAATCATTGTCTTCTTTAGCTAAATAACATACTCATAAGACGTTACATCAGCATAAACTTAATTGCGAGAGATGGAAATAAAGACAGCATGCAATACATGTAGGCCCTTTGATCTATCATTGACTCATGGTGCCATTCAGCTAAGAAATAAACTTGACCTACATCGGTTCCCTGCTTTCTTCTGTGAAACTCAACGAAATGATTCTATTCGCAAGTATATGTTACACATTTTATAACATTATTGGCTTTCCCATGAAAGCCGTCACTGTATGTGTCCCCTTAGCGTAAAGGGTATATTTGTGGGACGTTAAACTGAAAGATTCCATCTCTCTCTTACGGGGCACTGTATCAGAATGATAAAATGTGCTTATCTATGGTGCTTAGGGTCCCTTTCTCGATCTCCAAGCGAGTAAGTTTGTGATGGACAACAACGTATCCGTGACTTTTCTCGAGGGTACTCTCTCATCCCACATTGTATAGCATCATCTTTCACTTGTCTTAATCATGTGTCCCCTTAGCGTCAGGTGAATATTTGTTAAAGGTTATACTGCAAGATTTCATTTTTCTCTTACAGGCGTAGGTATGGTGTCTCAATGATAGAATGTGCTTAACTCTGGTCTTTAGTGTCCCGTGTTCTATCTATTAGCGAGTACATTTGTGGTCGACAACATCGTGTCCATGAGTTTTCTCAAGGGTACTCTTTCATCCCACAATTTATTACATCATCATTCACTTGTCGTAATCATGTGTTCCCTTACCGTAAGGGCGACATATTTATTGAACGTTATACTTAAAAATTTCATTTTTCTCTTAGGGATTGCACGGTGCCTCAGTGATAAAGTGTGCGTATCTCTTGTGTTTATGGTCCCTGGTTCTATCTTCGAACGGGTAAATTTCTGGTGGATATCATCATACCCATGAGATTTCTGGATGTACTCCCGTTCTACATTTTATTCTATCATCATTCACTTACCTTACACATGTGTTCCCTTAGCGTAAGGGACGACACATTTGTGGAATTTTAAAATGAAAGATTTCCTTTCTCTCTCTCTCTCTCTCTCTCTCTTACGGGGGCACTGTGTCTCAAGAATAAAGTGTGCTTATCTATGGTGTTTAGAGTCCCCGGTTCGCTCTCCGAGCGAGTAAATTTGTGGTGAACAATATCGTATCCGTACAACACCGTGTATAACCATGAAAGATAGGCTATTTGCATCTGAATACTAAAAACTAGTTGGCTGTGGATCTCGGTCGTCAAGAAGTCTTCAGGAGGCAAGGACAGCATTCACGATATTCTGGGATTGAGTTTTCCCAGGAGCCAGTATTTGAGCTCGATCCAAAAGTTAAGCAAAACATATTAACATCACTACCAGGGTTAGGCTTCTGCTTTGGCTAAAACATTTGGCCGTGCAGATCACAGCCTTGGTGGAAAGAACTAAAGTATATGCTTATATCGGTATTCACAGCATTTGGAACGAAATGAAATATTTCAGTCTTACGTCCTACGTTATGCCGGCTAAGATAAAGGAGACGGTTATGATTATAAATGAATGAAATCGTTGACTGAAGAAAGTGGGTGGAAACGGAAAAAATCCCAAGGAAACTAACGCATACACGGTGTTTGTACACCAGTAAATTCACTTGATGAGAGCTGGGATTGTGCCCGAGACCCTACACATTTAAGGCTGTCTCGTTATACAAAATGTATTTTCTTATCACGTTGGGCATGATAATGGAAGTTTCTTTGGAGGATATTTATTTATTTATTTATTGGACACATTTTACAGGAAACGAATGTTCCCACTCACAATAGGCTTTCATAATTACAAGCTTTATAAATATTGAAACACATAACAAAAATGAAGTATAAAATAAACATGCAATTAACATCACAAACATGAGAAAATACAAGTAGGAGATATATTTGTATTAATTCCTCCAATAAGAAATGCAAATATACAAATAGAATTTAGTAAAAACTATAAGCCCAGTCTTTCGTAAAAAAAAAGCACAAATAGAACATAACAAGAATATAAATATCCAAAATATAAATGTTGATATAAGATTTCTGTCAAAAAGGAGAAATGTTTTCATTTAATAGAAATAATCATTTAATTTAAAAATACCATAATCAATATTAGGTTCTAATTAAAAGTCTCTTAAAATGAAAAATTATATTTAAGAGTTTTTACATAGACTGACTAAGGCATAGCAAAATCTAAGTCGACATTCTCCTGTATCGGCTTGTTTTATAATCGACAAACTCTCGTAATAGGTGAATTTAAATATGCCATAATTTGTGACCTGTTGTAGATAAAAGGTAATCGAATTCTTATTTTTTTTAATTTATATTAAAATTTACTGAACTGTCGACAATTCTGTTCACTAATTTATAGAGGAAAATTAACTGAGAGCGGTCGTGTCTAGTTTCCAATGAACTACAACCAAATATACTCAGAAGAGTTTTGTACGATAGCTTTGCTTCATAAAAATTGATATTAAAAACCTTATGACACAGATATCTCAAAAAATTATTTTGTATACCTTCAACCTTGTTAATATAGATGTGTAATAAGGAGCTCAGTCTATGGAAACATAATTAAGTCTACTTCTAAGAAAGGATAATAAATACAGTTATTAAAGCATGAACATTGTGGAACTCTCTGGTGTTTCTCATTACAAATCCTAATAGCTTAAAAACCTCATTACGTACTTTCTCAATATGCACATTAAAAGTCATCCTATTATTGGTGACAATTCTCAAATTATTTACCTATTGGCATCTTTTGATATTTAAGTTATTAATATTATAGTGAAAATAAGTGGGATTATTTTTTCTTGAAAAAGGTTATTGCAATACATTTATTGATATTGAAATGAACTTTATTTTTAAGACTCCAGTTATAACAGCTATTTAAATCATCTTGAAGCTTCCAAACACCATTAGGTTATCTTATTTGTCTATACAATTTTATATCATCGGTGTGCAATAAACAATTTGAATTTTTGAGAACAGATGTAAATCATTGATAAATAATACACGAAATAAAGGATCTACGTTATATCATTGTGGCACACTTGAGTAAACATAAAATCAAGTAGATCTTTGGTTACTGAGCACAACGTATTGTTTTCTCTTTAGGTAAGAGTAAATCAATAGAAGCAATTTTTCTGAAAATCCAAAACTAGACAACTTCATATTTAATATATCGTGATCTAATTCGGCGAAAGCTTTTGACAAATCTGTATTAATTGTATCAACTGAATAATTATTATTGAGGGAATCTGGTATATACTGAACGAAAGTAACACGATTTGTAACTGTTCATCTCCTGGGATAAAAACATGTTGATAAATTGATATATATGGTTTAACATGGTTAAAAAGTTTGTTATAAAGGATGTGTTCAAAAACTTTTGCTATTGTAGGAATTAATAAGATTTTTGTATAATTTTCTATTGTTGTTTTATTTTCCTTCTTTAATATAGGGCGGACTTTACTAATTTTCCAAGCATCAGGATAGAGAGAAGTTTTTAATATGAGATTATGGATATAACATAGAGGTATCTTCACTTCTTCCTCACATCCCTTAACAATGAACGAAGGAATTAATTCAGAACCATAGGATATAGACGATTTTAAGTTTGTAATGGCATACACATATCTTGTTCAGTAATGGAATTGATCACTAGACAGTTAAAAACATATAAAATGGAGAATAAGAAACATTATAATTTGGACGACATGAAAAGTAAACGCTTTTGAAAATTTGAGCAAAATTATAGGCAATGGCAGAATCAGAAGTAAATATTTGATTTTTATATACCATATGACTGACTTCTAAATTATTAGTTTCTTGCTTTTAAGGTAATTCCAAAAGCACTTAGGGTTTCTCGTTAAGTCGTTTTCTGATTTTCTTATATAATGTTCGTAAGTCCTTTTAATAAGAGTTTTATCTCGTTTTCGTAGCTACTTAAATTTATTCAAATTATAAACTAAAACATGCATATGTTTTCTATAGTAATTCATTCGTTCATGTCATTAGTAAAACAAAGCTCAATTTAAGCCAATTCCTATTCTTACTTTGCTGTGGTGAAAAAGTGTGTCCAGGGTCTGAACACATTCCATGGAGTCCGGGTTCGATTCTCGGTACTAACATAAATCTCTCTCTCTCTCTCTTTACAAGATATTATCTTCTCCAAGAACAAAAGGGCGGTTGTTCTACGACCATCTACAGAATACTCCAGTACTATTCTAATTACCGCATAGGCCTTTCATACTTAAATGAGGGTCCGTGCTTAATTCTCGATGAGAAAGAGAACATTAAACACTTAAAAACATTATGTGAATTCGCAATGAGGAAATTCGATCAATAAATATCTCAACCACATTTTTACCTATCATCTACCATAGTACATGGGAATCAATACTAATCAATATATAAGTATGCAACACTAGGGGAAGCTTCGGAGACCAATTTTTACGAGAAGAAGAGGAAACATCATGTTTCATGTTTATACAGGCACCTATGAGAATGATACTATTGAATACACGTCTATACCAAAACATACGCTTAGTAACTGCCAATGTTTCACATGAACATTTTTCCTTGCAGTCAACAGCTATCCAAGAACATGAATGGGTCCTATTACCTTCCAATGTTCTATTTTAGGCCGGTTCACACCATAGAAACTTTCCCAGGCCGAGCCTAAGGGTCAAAGATCAAATCCAGGTATCTGGTAGGCCTTCTACTGGAACACTTTTCCTGCTTCTATCCATGTGCTTATAAGATTAAAAACAAAATGAAAAGATATGAACTCAGTGGTGATAGGTTGCTCTAACAACCAATACTCCTTTTAGTTAAATATAAAATAGAACACTCATGTGTCATCTTATGAGGAAAGTTTACATATATTTATAAAACAAAATTAAAGGAAAGAAAACAACAGTTCCTGATATAAAATCAATTAGAACAAACCCATAAAACCAATATCCAAATACATACAGCTACCGTGAGAGATAGATGTACTTTTTGTTGGAGAAAACATTAGGGACACAGTGGTAATAACTACGTTATTGTTAAGTTATATTAAGAAATAATTTGAATTTGCTCCGAAGTTCACAATGTTTAAACAGAACCATCCAGAACCTGGCATTTTAACAGAACCATCCAGAATGCTCAGATATTCACAGAGCTAAGTTTTGTGCCATGAGACCTAAATGGTGCATTCTTGCCGGTGCTGCGGGTACTCATAGCGTCTGTGTATGTATGTACCACCAAAATATAAAGTTAATGATTGATGGGGCAAAACTAAACGTTGAATACAAGGATCTCCTCGAGTTACTTGTATGTGATATTAACAGCAATGCCTGCATGATGCAAACATGCGAACACTGTCGAGGAAAAGCTGCCCTTCTGTCGATGTTTGATGAAGCCATGGAAACTGAAGTTTTCCCTGACATTATTCAATACAAGCAATGGGTTACAGTTGATAGGACTGAACTGATTATGGTAGTCAAACATGCGGACGAATCTCTTGAAACATTATGTGAGAAACTAGAGGATCTCAAAAAGCATCACTATATTTCCAAGGTTCAAGCACAATACCTAAAATACAAGAAAGACAATCTCAGTGATTCTGAGTGTATAGTTTTGGCTGATTTTGATGAAAACTATACATTCATCACCCAAGATGCCATACAGTCCTATCATTGGGTAAATCAGCAAGCTACTCTGCATCCTTTTGTCTACTACTACCAACAAGGTGGAGAACAGAAGCACTCTTGTCTCTGCATAATAAGTGATCATTTAGCGCATAATACTGTGGCAGTTCACGTGTTTCAGCAACATCTTATCAGTCACATTCAAGAACATTTACCACACGTAGCAAAGATTACATACTTTTCTGATGGTGCGTAGAGCCAGTACAAGAACAAGAACTTTGTTAATCTGTGTCACCATCATGCAGACTTTGGGCTCGAAGCCGAATGGCATTTCTTTGCTAAGTCACACGGTAACACTGCATGTGATGTATTGGTGGGATGACGAAGAGAGAAGTTGCAAGGGCTAGTTTGCAGAGGCCAGTTACTGATCAGATCCTTACACCTTGCGATATGTTTCAGTTTTGTTTAGAACACATAAAGGGGATCACGTATGTCTTTGTTTCCACTGAAGCCGTGTCTCAACATGAAGATGAACTGAAAGAGCGATTTGCGAGCTGTCAGTCCATTCCAAGCAGAAGAAGCTTCCATCGTTTTACCCCCATTTCTCAACATACCTTACGATGTTATGTTACATCAACAATTGACGAATTTCAGGACTTTCCAGTTGTCAAATGTGTGTCCGTAACACACTGAGAACTAATTCTGTTTTTTGTACTGCTTTGTTGCTCGGTCAGTACTAATACACTGAATACCATCGTCATGCACGTGCTTTCTTAACATTGTCCTAACTTTGTTCTCCATGTAATATCAGTCATGATTTTTTTGTAATAGTTTATTAACATACAGAACTACTTTGTGGCTGCAGTAGCAATTTTTAGCAGTTTGTCATCCTGAGATATTAAGCCGCAAAAATGCCATAAAAACGACAAAGTCCAAATTTCGAACTCCCATAACTTTGTGGCAACAGTCGTATCATAGCTGTGAATGTTTCTAAAGAATCTGTACATGCCCTAGTATTCTTCTCACCATAAATTCTGAACCACTACCTTTATGCCATTCGAAAATACAGCTCTTTGAAATGTGCACTTTACTGTACTTTTTTGGTGATTTCATGTATTAGTTTGCAACCCTGAACCTCCACTTGGGCGCACGATTATATATTCTCCGTGTACCTTGGTCTCTCCTGTACACATTAGTTTTTGTTTACTGTTCCTCTGATTAGTAAGTCCTGAGCAAATGTGGTTTTCGTAAACGCTTGCAACTGCACAAAATGACACGCCGCCGATAACAAAGAAGGACGCTATTCAGGAACAATTGTACCTCCGAAAACGTGACTTGTGTTATTGACCTTCTCATACACAAGGTTCATCACACTCCACTTTTTATAATTTTCGAAGATGGTCGAGCAACCTACTCTGGACCACTTCATATGGATTAGCCCAACAAACATATAAAATGAATGGTTTCGTTACGTATTGTGTGTTAAATTCAGTGAAGAACACTCTTTTTAGACAGATATATTATGTTCATATCGATTTACTAATAAGCGTAATACTTAAAGTTATGCAGACTGTTGAATCACAGTGTTTTGTTCTTAAAAACGAGATCAACAAATGGTTCTTAATATACTTTCTAATTGTTTGCGAAACGTAGGAATATATAAAATCCAAACTTGTGATGACGCAGATGAAATGGCTGTATCTACAGCATTAAGCGTTTATGTATATTATGTAAACGTAAAAGTGACAGTTGTGGAAATAACACATATATTCTAATCATGCTTATTGTCAGATATATTAATCCGCATCCATAACCATACAATGCATGTACCAGAATATATCCCAGTAGGCACCTAACCATAATGGTAATGATCATACCAAAATTACGCCTGAATTTTGGAAAGATGATTCAAGCCTTACTTTGTCACGTTGTTTCTGATTGCGACACCACCTCAGATATTTACAGAACACGAATATAAAAAAATACAGTTTGCTAAAAACAAAACAATAAAAAAAACAATATGAGATGCAGTGAGTGTTTCCAAGCATGCAAATGGAAAAGCGCATGAGATTATAGCTGGAGCAGAATTATTTTCTTTGGCACGTTTTAATGTACGAGGATCACACAATTTGAACAAACTAAGCAGTCATTTTTTCCTAATGTTAGAGCGCGTCAGACTCTTGGTGGCAAGTGTGAATCTATTCCGTGAAACAAATGGAGAACATAAGAATGTTTTTAGTACTTATCACTAGGTACAACAGTTTCTTTATAACAAGCTTAAGGCCGTGTCTAACGTTTTGAGCTGATATAATCAATCCCTATATAATAACATGGTGAACTTCTTTCCAAAATATTATGAAAACTATATGCAGTTCAAACTTTCTCCAGATGTTAACCTACCCCAATACTACATGTTCACTTTTTTCCTTTTAATCTAGCTCTTATTGTTCATTAATATTACATTTTAAATATAAATCTGACAACGCTGGAAATATTATAAAAATAAACACAAATTTAGGTATTGGAGAATCGCCAGGGTTTCTTTTCCTGCTCGTAAAGTTGCTGATGCAATCTCTCCTGATTCATTCACACCATTGTTCCTCACTGATCTTCAAAAAGTTGGTAGGGGAGGATAACAAGTTATGAAATGAGAAAAGATTGTTCATCTAATAATGTGGAGAGTGTATATCTTCGAAGTTATGTTAGTTGACAATCTGATCATATGTATCGGAAGAAGAAAGGGCTGCGGAAGGCAAAACTAGATGCTGTCAGAAATGAGACAACCTTATCTCCCTACACATCTTTTTACTTGTATTTTATAACAAGCCTTGTCAAACAGGATGCACTTTCTCTATTTTCATTTTTCGACCATTTGTCTTGATTTTTGCGCGGTAAAAACGATGAGACACAATAGAGGAAACCCAAAACTAAAAGCATTATTATCTATATTTTGCTTTCCAAAATAAGGAATGTAACTTTAAAAAATAAAACTTGAAACTTTGAAAGAAATAACTGAGAAGATGAAAGAACAAATCATGGAATTTCAGGCGTGTGCCTAACAGTAAAATACAAAATAAATAAATAAATATTACAATATTTCTGTGGATCTAGAGCATTTGGACCCGACATCGGCATTCCAAGGATAAGCAAGTGAAATATTTTATTCACTTGATTTTGACTGAAAACCTGATTTACAGAATTGATTGAAAAGTTCGGAGGAAAAAAACGATAACTCTAATTTTAAAACTGCGTGAGTTGATTACAGGGTTACAAAAAACAATAATAACACTCATGTGAGCTGAATTGCTGAAAGAATTCAAGATTAAAAAGAAAAAGCATACTGAATATGCTGTTGTTTCAAACTTGAACTCTTTCAACGCTCATTTGAGTGTTATCATTGTTTTCCCCAAATTCTTCAATTTTTAATCTATCTATCTATCTATCTATCTATCTATCTTTAGCTGCTAGGGGTCTAAAAAGGACGAAACAATAGATATATTCTAAATTTTCTAACTTTGATTTATTTGCTCCTCTCTATATTATATTGACTAAATCTTGATCTGAAGAAATGCGTGAAGCAATAAAACTATGAATATGCTATTGCCATCAACACGTTTTGTTCTAATTTAGTTTTCGGAATGTCATGATATTTTTCCTAAAATATCACTATTTTTGTAGAAATGACTTTTGATGTCACCGTTTTACAAAGAAATAAGTATAAAAAGCTTTATCGACCCTATTATCTATTCACAAATAAATATTTTGTTGTTTTTTAAGAAACAAAATGTATTTTGTTCATTACATATCACCAAGGCATCTTTCTGTGAAGCGAAAAAGTCGAAGGACAAAAAAGTTTATATTTTCCAATAAATTTTGTCGAGAGTGGTAAAGGACTGTGAGAAACATCGTTATAGAAAGTTTTGTTAATTAATTTTAATAAATAACATATTTATACATATCTATAATTTTGAGGGGTTTAAACGGGACGAAATGTTTCCAATAATTTGGATTTTTAAAAAATAACAACAATATTTTACATCTTATTGCAATGAATCTGACATAATTCAATCTAAGTAGCATAAGAAACGTTTTCCCGAGATGTGTCAGTAATTAGATAGAAATAACGTTGATTGATATGACGATATTTTTTATGGTCAAGGGGTTTTTTCGGGACGATTTTTGGTTATTTCCAGGTATCCAACTCTCAACAGAATGTGTAAGAAAATGTCGGCAACTGTGAGCGTATTCTTTAAAACGTCTCTTCTCAAGCATTTTTCATTTCATAAACTATTCTGTTTAAACAGTTCACAGAAATTAGGATGGAAAATTGACAAAAACAGTGTCTACCAACATTTCAGATGGAACATCTCGCCATACACAATTGCTTCGGAGAAAGTCGCATCACCGTTCGCTCATAACAAACAGTATTGAGAAGGGGGGAAATATGTAGAGGAGGAACCCTCCCCGCGTGGGTCACGCAGCAGCTGAATAGTTGATTGACACCTGAAGTTCCTTTATAGCTGTTTTCTTCCGCTGGTTATAAAGCAGTAAAGCGAACAAGAAAGACTGGTTACAGATTTCAATAACAATTGTATAGGCTGTGCTCTACACAAACATATTTAACCCGGGAACACATAGGAAAATTTTACACACGTGCTTACATAGTGGGGTGCTCTAGCACCCCATAAATATATGTGGATCTCTTGTAGATTTTTTTTTTTTTAATTTTTGAAAGAAACACATTTTCATCTTTCTTAAGAAGCATTTAATGAATAATTTCTTGAAGTACACCTCAGTTTTGATTACGCACAGTTGCCACAAACAAACTTCTTGTGTTCAGCGCAAATTGGCTTGCTGCACCCGGTACAGAATGATTTTGTCTTCCTATCTGCAGATCTCGGGCACAAGTAACACCTGCCTTGCTTTGGTGTAGGTACATGAGCCTGTCCTACGTCATCTTCTACACCAAGTACTTATTTGATCATGGTTGAAAGAGGAGTTGAAAGGGGGGTCCTGAGCCTGTTTTGCATATGGGGAGTCACTAGCTGCATTCCCAACTCACGCAATAGATGTTGTCGTGTGAAGGACATTCCCCTATTCTGCGTAGCATTTCTAAAAAGTACCATGCTATTCACCTTCGAGGATGAAGCCTTGCAAGTCCACATGATTGTAAAGCCAACCTACACTAAATGTCTTATCTCTAATGAAAGTGACGTAACAAAAAATATATATACGTGAACACATAGGCGGGGTGCCACAACACCCCAAACAGCAAAATAACACACTTTTTCCGACTTCTGACTAAACTTTCTCTGTGCAATGGAACGGCGCACCCCTCTCTGCTGCAGTCAGATGATAAACTAGGAATACACAAGAGGGTAGCACCGTCAGTGGCATATTCCTTATTTCCACACTGTTTAAACACCGAGTGGGGTGCTTGAGCACCCCCCTATGTGTTCCCGGGTTAACGCTGAGAAAATATGTAGAAGCCCTAGACTAAAAGACACACACACACCATTTGAAATATTATAATATATAACTACAATACATGTATACAGAATAAGAAATACATGTTACTCAATGATAATTAAATAATCCAATGTAACACCACTCTACAATATATCCCATATTTTCAGGAACACCATCAATAAGACCGTTATATTGTTTTATTTATGGTTTAGTGTCTCACTGGTAATTACACTGAAAAGAGAGGTTCCGACTTCATCTGATCTCATGCAGTTTTTTATATGGTTTCTTGCCTTCACTCCTTACATTGTGTCGTTTATTATTATTATTATTATTATTATTATTATTATTATTATTATTATTATTATTATTATTACATTATTAGTGAGTTGAGTTGATTTTGAGTTTAACGTCCGTTTCAGCAGCTACGCTGTATGAGAAGTGGACGTACTGATTAACGTGGAATCCGAAACACATGAGCTCCTACTGGGAATCGAACCCAGGTACCCCACGTCAAAGACGCGTACGCTAATCGCTTATCTATGTAGATACTACTACTACTAATAATAATAATAAAGTTTAAATTAAAAGACAAATTCTGAACAAAGCATGAGCTCCTCCGTGGTTAAGCGGTTAGCGTACGCGCCTTTGGCGTGGAAGACCCGGGTTCGATTCCCGGCGGGAGCTCATGTGGTTCGGATTCCACGTTAATCAGTAGGTCCACGTCTCATATAGCCTCGCTGCTGAAGGGACGCTAAACAAAAATCAACTCAACTCTGACCAAAGCATATATTAACTAATAAATAATAGCATTACAGTTTCGGCAAATTAATTTGCCGAAACTGTAACGCTATTATTTATTAGTATATATATGCTTTGGTCAGAATTTGTGTTTTAATTTATACAAGAAGCTCCAATGCTAGAATGAGTGGTATTCAAATAATATAGTTAATAACATCAAGAAATTTTGAAAACAATAATTTTGGGAGAAAATAGTTTTTGTGGTGGTAAATTGAAGAAATGAAATTAACACTAAAAGCATTTGCGAGATTAAGTGTTTTTATAAACTAAACTACTTCCCTGATATTCGAGAAAACCGCACTCAATGTTTTTAATTTCTTCATTTTACCTTCTCAAAAATAGTCTCTTCTTTGTAATGCATTTTATAAATACTTTGCTTTGTTATAATTTCAGCATCATCTTTACTAAAGGATTTACCAATGAATAAATGAGTTTATTTATAACCTCTTTCTAGTACCGAAGCTATACGTTGCTTGAAAACAGTAATGGTTTTAGATTTTCCCTCAGGGGTGAGGATTTTTATACACTATGTGTGAAAAGTAATATTGTTGAAGTGGTAGGAAATCCACATTTAACATGCTCAGGAGGAATTCAATAGCTCCAAGGGGCTCCCTGTCACTCTCTGAAATAATCACTGCTTGAAAATGAAATCTCTGAGTTTAGTGCCACAAAATTATGCTCCAAGGCTGAAGGATATGGTAGCGAATGAAACAAACAAATGATGGTAAAATCTTGGCGATATAAAAAGCGGGAGGTAATGGAAGATCTTCGAGAAAACCCGTGCACATAGTTTTCATTCTCAATGAAACCGGCTTGGCGAGAACCAGGACCGAAGCTGGGGCCACATATCCTAAGAAGTAGGTTGGTGCTCTACCACTGAGCCACCGAGGTTTTCGTGTAAGTGAATCCATACCTTAAGATCGAATCAGATCTACGCTAATGAGTTCAAATTTTAAAGCTGATCAAGAATCGAACTCGGAGCCTCTTACATCACGCTCGCTAACCACTAGAACAGAGCGGGGACTGTAGGGGGTGAAATACAGGGACCTGATCCCTATTAATTGTAACTTCCTGAAGTTAGCTCCCCTCTCATCACAAATATGTATTCCAAATATTATACTTTATTCCTTTTAAGTCATTTTAGTACTCAAACAGCATGTTCCCTAAAAATCTCGAAATCTAATTTTGTAAAACAAACACAGGGGCTGAATCCAGGATAGCGATCGGGGGCGATCGCAACCCCAAGAATAGGATTAAAAAAAATAAAACCCATTACAAAGTTGTAGCTCTTGATTTTTTTAAAACTTTGTATTATAATTGTAGAATAAAAACTAAAATAAGTAAGTCTTCAATTGCAGGAGTTAAATGAATCAATACATCTCAATAAATTACTTGCATTGGAGTTCTTGCTCAGAAAATGCCCACTTCCGAAAATGTAGGTGGCTGCTTCTCCTCTTTCTTTTCAAGATGCAATATTTTGAGCTATCCGTTCCTTCTCAAAACTGATTTCTGCTTCTTGTTAACAATTGGTAAACAGTAAGCTATAAACCCATTTGTCCACAAGTGTTTGCCAATATTCCTGTTTTAGAAAGTCCAGTTTGACAGTACAGAAAGTCAATAAACGTAATGGTTCTGGCATTTTAGATGCAAGTGCAATTGAAAATACAAAGAAGGAAGTAATATAACTAGCGTATGAATAGAAATTAAAGTTAATGATTCAAGAAGAATTCGTATTCTTATTATTATAATTATTCTACTGCTACTACTGTTATTTATTATTATTATTATTATTATTATTATTATTATTATTATTATTATTATTATTATTATTATTATTATTATTATTATTACTATTATTTATAATCCATCAGTATCAACGTTTAAACAAGTCAACATGTACGGCACTGCATGGCAGCCAAGTTCCGCGAAGAAAATGAAAACTGGCCTGCACTGCCGTAAGCATATTATACACGAACAAGAGTTTTGGGTAAAATCACCGATTTCGAGGCTCTGTAAAACCTATTCTAGTGACGGGAAGAAACATGAAATTTAGAATTTAAGGAGATATCCGAGAGATGTGCTCATATACCAAATCTCACATTCCTACCTTCAACCATATTTGAGTACTGGACCCCTAAAATATGCAGTTTTCAGGCTCACTGACTCACTGACTCACTCATCAAATTGATTAGGTACTTCCCAATGAGACAGAGACGTGAAACTTAGCACAAAGGTACCTTATAATGACTTGAGTATAGAAAAAGTCCAAAATCTGATGAATGTGCTATGGGAAATTTTTCATGGGCAAAAAACTGTCCTTAGCTAAGCAAGAAATCGTTTCACTCACTCACTCATCAAATTGATATGGTACTCCCCAATGATCCAATATGCTACAATTAAGATATACGATATTGACATGGTGAACTACAAAAAGAAGTGAAATATGAACAAAAATACCAGAGGTACAAAAAGTGCAGCCAAGTTCGTCAGCCTCAAAAAGTGTTGAGATGAGGATGGATGAACCAAGTTCCTTGGCCCTGCATCTGAAACGAACACTGGAACTTGGCTGGCGCGAGGTGTCAAGGAAAATGATGTTAAGGAACCTTAGGGATAGTGGTGGTGGGCGTGGTGGGTTTGGGACCACCACCAACCTTAGGAATATCAACTTCGCTAAGGCGCTAAGGCACACATACAGTATACTGCAGTAAGATTGATGGTTCGAAACCCAGACAGGGAAAACTTATATTCCTTCACGAAGTGTCAAGGTAAATGATGTTAACGAGCCTTAGGGATGGTGTTTGTGAGGGTGGTGGATTTGGGGGTCACCATTAGCCTTATGGCTAAAATGTCCCGCCGTGAAACTAAGAACAGACATCTTAATGTATTCGAATATATGTTAGACATCTCGCAGATGCAGTGGTAAGGAGCTTGGCTCATCCATCCTCATCTCAACACTTTTTGAGGCTGACGAACTTGGCTGCACTTTTTGTACCTCTGGTTTTTTTGTTCATATTAATTCTAAAGAAGAGTCCATTCCCTTTTCTAAAATTGTTTTTACTTTTCGTTTTTTTCTTTCTTCTTTCTTTTTTGCAATATATTATTACCTTGTTTTGAGCTCGAACGACTGCCCCCCCCCCAATATTCAACTTGGATCCGCCTATAGTTACACAATTAAGGAATTATCCACAGAAAGATTCATTTAAAATTTTTTGTTGTTTATTACAAGCGCTTGCGTGCGTGGAATAAAAAGAAATTTCTATTTTACGTAGATACCAATGTAAAGTAAAGCTAAATAATGTTAACTGGAAAGCAAAGTTGTTAATGTTTAATTTAGTCGGCAATGTCCTAGTGAGATCAGCGAAGTTAAATTGTACCGGATCTGGCCCGAGTGACCATGCGTACTCATTACATGGTATCGGCATTTCGGTATACACCCAGCGTCGCGAGGACAATTGGGGAACTACTTGAAAGAAAGTATTGAACTCGGTGACTTCAACTTTCGGCTATTCAAGATTCGTCTAATAACCTCAGGCAATGAAATTTGCAGATGTTAACTCAAGAAAAAGTGTAAGCGAGTCTTGAATTCAAGATTGCCTAATGTGAAATTATGTTGGTAGTACTGACAAGAAATGACAAAATTTAAGAAATTTGTAGTTTCTAAATTAAAATAAAAATAAAAATAAAAAGTACACATCAAAACAGTATAAGCGCAATTACACTATATGACTAGATATTATATGTTTGACACCAAGATATGAAAATATTACGTGAAGTTACAAGCATTACAGAAAATATAAAATGAAGTCACAAATTCGACGAGAGTTTACATAATTCATAAAATAAAATTAAACAAAGCACCAAAGATCAGTATAAGCACAATTACGGTATAGATAGTATACGCTTGACATCGAGCATCACCATTAAAAGTGTAAATTTTTAATTAGGTGCAAACTGTTTTAGTGCAGTATGCACACTGGCGGATCCACGGGGAGGGCGGAGGGGGCGACCGCCCCCTCCAAAGAGTTTTTTGAACTATCAGCATTTATTATTGGGAAATACTAATATGGTCTTTTCCCGACCGATCCAATGTGTGTGACAAGCCTAGCAGAGTCTGATCAAAATGTGTGGTACTTAATTGTACTTAATACAGATATATTTGAATTGTGAATACTTCTCTCCCTAGTTCTTTTGGACGGTCACCATAAGCTCCAAAGGAGCGTGAATATGATTCATTGGACGTTGGACGAACAACTGTAGGAAGGGGGTAAGACGACTCACTCTTTGAACTAAAAATGTGTTATTGTGTCCTAGAAAAAAGATATGAAATGGATTTCGGAATTCCGGATTATAACCTCAATTACCTTTACGACCTTGAATAAAGTGAAATATAGAATCTACAGCGCTCCTTACCGAATAGCTCTGCAAGGAGAATTTTCGGTTGGTTGATTGACTAATATGTACACTCATGTCCAAAATTATTGTCGCATATCTATAAATATGTTGTTGTAGGAATATGATTTGATAACGAATTCGCCCGGTATTTCTTATAATGTTAGTATGTGTATAATCGGCGAAGACATGCATGTGGCAAATTTCATGTCAAAAGAGCAGTAAATAAGAACAATAAAACGAAAATAAAACTTTCTTGTTCATTTAGCAACATTTTGTTTTACTGATTCTAATTTTCGTATTTATAATTCTTTTCCTGTGAAATTTACCACAAATATACATTTCCCGATTATACCCATATTATCAGTATTAAAAGTATCCTGCAAAATTATTATGAAATTATATTCTTACAAGAAGACAGTTATAGATATGCGACAATCATTTTAGACATGAGTGTATTTACGTCGTTTGTCAAAATCGATGCTTTACAGAACGAGAACTAGAGTTTAAATTTGGATCTGAACCACCGTAGTGCGTTCCATGCTCGCTCACCGGGAATCAAACCACAGGACCTCATGCATCAAAGATCAAAAGTACGTTCGCTAGCTACTAGACCAATAAAGAGACCCCTGACTTTTGGGGTTCAACACGGAAACATTAGGAAGGACCAGACATTCATTGTGACTTCTAATGGCATTTCACGAAATCCTGAGTGAAAAACTTCGCACAGGCCAAACCGCTTAAGCTAGAAACTTTAAATTCGGACACTAGGTAAGATTTGTATCGTTTGGAAATTCGAAGAAAGGAAGGGAGAATTGGGTGGAAATTATTTTAATAAGATGGCCATCTCTTCGAATCAGTTAAGGCGAGAGACTTGAAATTTGGCATTTGAATTTCTCATTTCAAATAATTTGACACGCTTTTCAACGTTTTGTGATATTTTAGTAAAACGGAGAAAAGAGATGGAAAGAAAATGGGGCGGGAATTGCAAATATTATAATAAGATATCAATATCTAAGAATCGTTAAAGGTTAGAAACATGGAATTTAGAATATGGACTTTTCAGTTAAAATAATTCAATACTTGTTCCAGCGTATTTGATATTTTACTTACAGTTAGAAGGAAGAAAAGGGGTGGATATATTATTATTATTATTATTATTATTATTATTATTATTATTATTATTATTATTATTATTATTATTATTATTATTATTATTATTATTATTATTATTATTATTATAACATGCCCATATACTCATCGGGATCCCTTGCGATTAGAAACATGAAAGTTAGTAGTTTGATTTTTCTATCTGATCGGTTTTCTTTCACTTAATGTAGAAAAGAAGGAAAAGATATGGCGGTGGTTCATTAAAGTACCTTACGAGATGTTTGAATTTCGTGACAGAGTTTTAGCTCAATCCAATTCTATATGAAAGACAGAAGGAGGAACGCGAAATATTGTGCCCCAGTAGCACGTAAGAGCATTTGCTATATTGTGCAAGGCCGTATGCCGAGCAAATTGGGGATCTGGAACGAAGCCCTACCTAGACTAAGGCTAGCATAATATAATTTTATTGTTGTTGTAAGCATAGCTATAATTATACTATGTTTCGTGGACCGCACACAAATATAGAGCTTTTGTATTATTCTTTATACACATATACTTTTGTTATCTATTTTTGCGTAGCTCGAGCCTCCAGTGTTTCTTCCAGACATGTTTTTTGGGGGCACTGCACCCCGGACCTCTGACAGTGCCCCCCGGATGAGACCAAAATTATACGTGTATAATATAATAATAAATAAAATAGTACCAGCAGTGCCCCCCGGAATACTACGTGTGCCCGCCCGGAACACTTTTTCTGAAAGAACGACAGGTTCTAACTGTTGTCCCGCAATTGTTATTCAAAATATAAATGATTAGAGCAAATTGTACACTCTTTTGTTAAAATTAATATTATCGTCAATACAGTATTTTCTTTTGTGCAAATACCGGTACTGTCAACGACAGTGCATCTGATATGTTGCGGTGGTTGTGTGTGAAGTGAGTCATGACACCGCCACGCCTCCGAAACGGAAGTACGTATTTAATTTAAATGTACAGAAAGAATGTACTTCCATTAAAAAAAAAAAAGTTACAAATTCGGGTCCTAAAGTGGAATCAGGTTTACACCCGCTCCGCTTCAGTCCCGGATTCATATGCATCCCATTCTTGCAAATTAAAATTCTGATCACCTTGAAGCTACACTCATCTTCCAGGAAGCGGACCGCCCCTCTCAAACGATCCTTCTAGATCCGCTAGTGAGTATGCAGGGGTCTGAACCGAAAAGAAAAAAAGAATAGTAACAATAAAACTTATGGGACAGCTTCTTCCAATCAAATATAGGCATATCCTAAAAGTGACCAGATATTCACTTAAGCTTCACCCAATATGGCTGCCATATCTCATGTGATCGCCGCAGTCTATAGAATATCCATGTTTCCTTGATTTCTTACCTTTCGTTCAATTATACGATTATGAAACTTATAACAAAATATTTTGTAAACAAATTTCTTCTCGTTTGATATAAAGTACAATCTCTGTAGGTTAGGTAGATATAAAGTTACAAATGAAGGAGAGGGTTGTGTCGTTTAATCTTGTATTTTTTTTTCAAGCGTATTTTTCTGATTTTTCATAAAGAAAGCAAATTTCATCAATCAGTCAAAATGTTTAAATACATGAAAATACAGGAGGAAACATGGATGATGTGATGATATTTTTACATGAATTTTCAGGAAGTAACATGGCTTTGTCTCTGTTGCAAAAAGGGAAGAAAACCTTTGAAACTACTCAAGAGATATACAGTTAATTGTAATAGGTTGTGAGTATATTCAATAATTCTACCACGAATCCTGAAGAACTAGTAAAAGTGGGATAACGTTTCCAATTATACTTTTATGCATCCCATGGGGTGACACACTGGCTTTCTGTCGATATTTCACATACAGAAGACTTATTTCACACCAGTCATTTACCTCTCAGTTTTACTCTTAAGAGCAAGTGTGAGCAGACGGCACGTATAGAAAGTGTACCATAAGGAGCTAACTTTGCTGGAGCAACATATTCAAGTAATTAATATGGGGGAGCAACATATTCAAGTATTGGGGATCGGAAGAGAAAATGGGAACGCTACCTAGTTCGTTGTTTGGACATAGCAGCACCATTTTTTTTTTTTTTTTTTTTTAAAGCTCGTGTATTGCAAATGTAAAACTCTCACGTACTTGGGCCTATTGTTTATGTTCGAGATTGTTTCACTCAGACATGCAGTGGCGTAAGTAAGGGCTTGGGGGCCACCCAGCAGACAACGTGGAATGGGGCCTCTTCTCTGTCCTACATCACGATTTGGGGCCCCGTGATGACTTTGCCTCCCCCCCGCAATGCGGGGTCTGCGGGGCCTTTATTTACACCCAACCGTATCGTTGAGTTGAGTTGAATTTCAGTTTAGCGTCATTTTCAGCAGCGAGGCTATATGAGACGTGGACCTACTAATTAACGTGGAATCCGAACCACATGAGCTCCCGCCGGGAATCGAACCCGGGCCAACCGTATCGTTTATGTCCCAACAGTGTACCGTGCCAGGAATGGACTTTTTTTGTCTTTTATGTACCATAAATTATTTCTATCGCTTATAAAAAACTGAATTTTGCTTAAATAACGTTTTCTCTATAGATTATTTTGCTAAATAAGATTACAGAAACTTCCGTATAATTACCTATTGTTCTCAAATGCATCATATTTTGTATATGTCAAGTGTAATTCTAGCATGTTCACAAATTTTTTTCTCTATTTTTTTTTTACTTATATAAATATTATTTGTATAAACAAACAAAGAAATCAGAAAAATACGCTTGACAGAAACACAGGCATAACATTAAGCGATACAAGCCTACTCCTTCATTTCTAGATTTATATCTACTTGACCTACAGAGATGAATATACGAAACGAAACTAAATTTTATTCACAAAAAAATTTTGTTACAAGTATCAAGACCGTATAATTGAACCTAAGCTAAGAAATAAAGGACATCATTATTTTTCTATACACAGCGTCAGCCAAATTGAATATGGCAGCCACATTGAATGTAGCTCAAGAGGAATGTTCGGGGACTTTCAGGATATTACTATACTTGATAAAAGGAAACTATCCTGCAAGTTTCGTTAGGCTACCAATTTGCGCAGGGTTTGTCAAAATTATCCGCTACATACTGGACTATTTAATAAGAACGTGAAAATACTTTCAAGAAAAAATGATAACTATTAATAAAATGCAGGATTACCAACGTATGCGAGCTAAACGAAGTGCTTTAAAAAATCAACTTTCGCTTAGTAAGAAAATTAACTGTGTCATCGCTTTGATTGACGTTTGCATAGCTGAGGTATTAGGCGAATCTTGAATAGGCAAAACTTGAAGCCCGGTGAACTCCCGTCTAGTAATCCAGCATTAACGGCGAGGGGAGCGATGTGCTGACCACACATCACTCCAAAGGCATAAGTGCCGTAAACCAGCTTTTAAGCCATGGTCCGCTAAAGGCTGTTACGCCAGTGTTTTTTTTTTTTTTTTAAGTTTAATTCAGTGATGGTAGGTAGTATTCTGAGATTTATTATTTTTCTTTTTCCATTTTGCATAATATGTTTTTTTCTCGTTATTATATAGATATAAAACATTATATAGCAGTTTCGATTTGCTCGACTACAAACACGGAAGTGTACGATAATTTGGAACTATTCATACTGTTAGGTGGAAAAAAAGGTTGTATACCTATATAATACATCACAGTCTTATGAGCTTGTATAAGAAACAGAAAGTGAAATCTGAACTAGGAGAGATATCTGAGTTTGAATCTCGTGTTTGGTGACACAACCCGAGACCATAGATAATAAAAGATGATTGTTGGATTTGAGTTTAGTGTCCCGTTCTGCACCAAGGCTATATGAGACGCGGACCTACAGTTTAATGTGTAACTATAATATTATGGAGAATAAGCGCATCGTAAGGTTGCAATAACCTCGTGTTATAAAGTGTCAATTAAAGTTGGTGTTGTGAAAGGTAATTAAGGATTTCATCCATTTGAAACAAATATTGTATTAATAAAATATCTATTTGTTAAGATAATGAACGTGATTTTCTTTGTTTAACATGGCAGTCAAAGAAGAATTAATGGATAATAAATACGAAATTGTAAAATTTAAATTTCCTATCGTTTAAATACATTCTTGCTACTATCGACGGCATTATCTGGTAGGAATGTTGAATAACCCTGATTCAGCAAAAAGAAAATAAGCTATAGTGTTGAAGTTGATTGATTAGAGTTTCACTATATAACAAATATTGAGTTATATGATACAAGATATGTTGTTTAAAGTGAAATGTGGATCACTATTCGAGTTTTATCCAAGGCTTGATATACGTACTAATGATTGAATCCGCGAACACGCATAGGAAGCACGAGCATTGCAACTTAGCTACGAATGGACACGCCATTCAATAATTCTAATTCAAGAATGAAGGCTAAAAATAAGAAAGATGAAACGACAGTCTGTACGGTGATACTACTTTCACATTTTTTTATTTCACACTACTTATTCCGAGACGAAATCGAGACTTGAAATTCTAGATCGAGACAAGCGTACAGTGTGTTTATCGAGACGAGATCAGGATCGAGGCCATTATTTGTCAAACGAGTCAAGCTCTACACTGCGGTCTCGTCTCTTTACCACCCCTAATCCGAACTCCTCTAAATTGGACGATTCTCTAAAAGAAGTTGAAAGAATTATAGGCTCAACAACCATTTGTAACATAGTTTAGAAAATGTTCATGATTTTTTGATTATGAACTTTATACCAATTTACCAACATTTTTAGGGAACTATTCACACAGGTCCTGAGAATATTCAAGAAATCACCACTGGAACTGTTCCCATAGGCGGTGACAAATATAACTATGTGTAAAATTTTGGATGGCTGATGCCGTGAATGATAAGAAATAGTACCATGTTTTGTGAAGTTTATTTCTATGTGCCAAACAAAAGGAAAGACAAGCGGAAACAATGAAAGCAGAAATTTTATCTGCTTTAAATCAAATCGCTCATTTCAAACATGGGAGAGTGCGACAAGTGAGCGATAAAAAAAAGAAAGAAAATAGGAACGAAAAAAGACAACTGACATAATTTACCTGGAATATTGATCATAAAAGAAAGTTCAAAACAAAGAAAACATTTTACTGGATGGTAGAATAATTATTTCGTTCTGATCAATAACCTTAACAAAAAAAGAGGTGTGTAAAATTAAACATGTCTGCATGAACTCGTTTCAATCTCAGTACTCGTTTCAAAATTAACGTGGCATTTCTAGACATTTTCTACGTTCTATCTTCGCACTTTGCCCTCACTTATCTCCCACCCAGTATACGGTCTGCCACTAAACACTCTCTTTTTCTCTGTTTATTTTGGTGTTGAATCCAGTGCTAGTAATCAGTTTCAGTAATTTAATTCACCAAATCGGAATGTTCCCTTGTGAGTACTATTTGTTCACGGAGTTGTTACTTGTTCTTTAGAAACACTTCGTATATGTAATTACTTTGGGGATTAAAGTCGATCCTTTGGCGATATCTCATATGGGCAGTAATGATTTCAGATTTGTTACTGATGGATTTCAATACATTGGATGTGAAAAGTACTACAGCAAAATACTGGGAATCCCCATTGAGCTCGATATGAAATATGCCCTGGGGTAAATTTCGTAGTTCCGGGAGCAACACCTTGGGCCACCTCTTGATAAATATTACTGCATATGGGTGCTAGTGACCGCAAATTATTCATACAACAATTAGTTCTTCGTGTAGCTGCGGATCTCCTATTGATTTTTCTTGTAAAGTTAAACATTTTATAAAAAGTATCTTTACTGAAGTTTTTGCGCGAAAAACTGCTTTGAAAGAGACATGGGAATAGACATTATTATTATTATTATTATTATTATTATTATTATTATTATTGTGATGCTTTATTTTGTTTAACCCGGGAACGGTCGACAGGTGAGCGCAGCACTCACCCTATTTTATATTTTCGTTTCAAAGCCGCCCTAGTGGGGTCACAGACCAGAGACGTTGTCTAGCTGTGTCTTGTGTGTGTGAGCCAAGTGTAAACTTTTCATTCTCTTCTGTTGGAGTAGTTATTTATTTGTTTTTGTGAAAATTTTCAAAACAATGTTCGAATAATATTATTTAAAGAAAATAAGGAATTTTTTGTAATAACGAATAAATTTACACAAATAATCCAGCTTCCAAACAATTTATCGCATTTATTATACTTTCTAATTTCAACGACATGGAGGTCCTACAACTATCAATGGTATTAAACCTCGTTGTATATGCTATGGCGAAATAATTATTCAAGAAAAACAGGACCGGGCTGGATAGGCACTCTAGTTCTATTGAAACATTCAGTGCCAAGTAGCACAAATTGACTATGAAATGTATTTTTTTCACTTTAGTTTGATATTAAGTTTTTCTATGCAGTGTCAGTATAACCCCGAGAAAAAAAAGTTAACCCTGTACGAATCTGGTTTTACAACTTTGAGGAAGGGGTACTAAATGTCACGGCCGTCTTGCACTGCAGCGACTGCGGACTTGTTATCCCAGTCACTGCTTCCCTGATGTATTTCTCATAAGTGCAAGTTAAATAATTAATCTGAAAGTTATTTTCGATACCAGTTTGCTTGGAACCTACCACAGCGTTCCGTTTCTTTTTAGTTTTCATTTCAAACTCACGATGAAATATTTTGGGTTGTCACTATTATAATAAACATTAATAGATTTAAACGAGGAGGATGTGAGTGAAGCTCTTAAACTGTATGCCCATGTGTCATATGGTCTAATTGTTAAAAAGAGACGTTTAACTTCAATAAACAACAAGCAAAGGGGATGGTAAGGGATGAGAAAAACGAATGATATTAAAGAAATAAGTGGAATTAAGAAAATAGGAGGAAAGGGCAGAACCACAAGGAAACCTATACACATTGTTTTTGCGCAGCACAAAAGTGCAATAAGCATGAGATAGATTGAATCAGGGATTCAGTACCAGAGGTGAATACTATACCACTGATCCACCGCGGTCCCGTAGTTAGGAGTCCATGTGTCAAGCCTCCCTCCCCCTACAAACACACAATTTTGAAATTCAAAGTCTTTTGTACGGCAAAGTCTTGTGGTATGTTTTTACTTTTTGTACCGAAAACCCCAAGTTTTGTGCTCTCGCCGTTTGAAGTTATAGCAAGAATAATTTGGGAGGGCTGGAGACTTCGGAAATTGAAAGTTCATTCTGTGCAAAAGTTTTGTACTAGTTTTGTGCTGAAAACTCCTAGTTTTGTTCTCTTGCCATTTTCGAGTTCTCTCTCTATTAAATATGGGGTACCCATCTCTCCAGCCACTATTTTATAAATTAAAAATCTTTTCTATACCAAAGTTGTTTTTAACCCTTTTACTCTGAAAACCCCAAGTTTTATGCTCTTGTTGTTCTCAAGTTATAACAATAATAAATTTGGAGGTGCGGGATGAACCTCTCACTTTAGAAATTGAAAGTCTTTTCTATGTCAGGTTATATCCCCAGTTCCGTGCTCACATTTCTCAAGTTAAAGCAACAATAAATTTGAGGCCGCGGCTGGAGACATGCAACAACCCACTTTAGAAATAGGAAGTGTTTTCTATGCTAAGATACATTACCGCAAAATTGGGGGCCAACTTCGTGAAGTTAGCATCCCATACGTCACATATAATTTTAAAACCTACATCAATTGCTTTAAAATTTTTTGAGAGGATTTAAGACTGAAATCCTAAAGTTTAGAAGTTTACACTTCTCAAGATACAGCCAGTAAAATAAAGGAGGGCCCCCATTTGTCACGAATAATTAAAACTACGTTAATTGTTTTGGATTTGTTTCGAAGGATTTATGGGTGAAATTGTTAAGTTTATAAGTTAAAAGTTCTGGATATACAGTGCAACAAAATAGTGAGGTCTCCCATTAGTCAAACTCTTCGTGAATATCAATCGTTTAGGAGTTGTTTGCGAGGACTTAGGAGTAAAGTCCCAAACTTCAGGAGTTTTTTTTTTTTTTTTTTTTTTTTAAGATAAACGGCTGGAAATAGTTTACGTGTTGTTTGCCACGACTTCATTTTGGTGTTGTTTGCCACGGTATTATCTCTGGCTTATCTTATATCACAATCGTGAAGATTTATACATAATCGACTCATAAGCTGAGGGTTGCCAGATGACCATATCATAAAAATCAAATCTATTATATTTATAAACATAATACATACAATACAAACTGTCCGAAGCACGTTATTGGGTTACTACGCTATCAGCTGCTAACGCCGTTGTTAAATTTATTCAAGTTGAGTTCAAGCACTCGATGCAATCATTTGTGTGCTTAAAATCTCCCCAAATGCAGTTTCAAAATTTATATGACGTACAATTTGTGTGTGTTCGAATGTGTAGCCAATGTTGAATGTAGGTATTTCATCAGGACCACCCATAAGTAGGAGGTAACCATCTCGAAAAATGAGAACCCGGACCTTCAGGAGGGGCATGTTTTTTTTTCTTTTAATCTTTCATAGCTTTCCTAGAGATTAAATTAAACAAAATTAGATTTAAATATATGGATTTAGCAATCTTTTAAACATCTTTGGTGAGAGGAAGGAAACTTCTCTTGGTAATACAAAAATTTAGTGAATTTTGTATTGTTAGTTGGCTAATTTCAAGCCCACTCAGAGAGCTCCTTTGTGGCTAAGCGGTTAGTGTACGCGCCTTTGACGTGGAAGACCCGGGTTCGATTCCAGCGGGAGCTCATGTGGATCGGATTCCACGTTAAACTGTAGGTCCACATCTCATAGCCTCGATGCTGAGCGGGCCACTAAAAATTAATTCAAATCAATTCAACAGAGATTATTAAAATATATAGGTCGGCAATCCCTTCATAGCTTTTTTGAAACAAGATGGAATGTGCATGAATTGGAGTAGATTTGAGTTAAACATCCCATTCAGCAGCAGACTGAGACATGAACCTACATCTTAACATGGAATCCGATCCAAATAAGTTTTCGCCGGTAATCTAACCCAGGTCTCCTAACCCAAAGGCGTGTGGCTATCCACATAACCACAAGGGAGCACTGTGTACGATTTGATACAATGAAACCTATGGCAGAAGTAAACTAGCAGATTACATTTCTCTAGGTTTGAACCATTAATTCTCTCGGACGTTTGAAGGTAAAATTTAGACCATATAAATGTAAGAAGTTGAATTCCGCAATTGAAAGATAAATCATTCGATACTGAACCACCCCCAGAAAAAAAGAACAATTTAAAATATTGTTTTTGTGGTGTAATCGTACACAAGATCGTATCTCAGATGGATTCTAGGGGTGCAGAAATGAAAAAAAAATTGCTTAATTTTTCAAGCAAGTCTCAGAGTAAACACTTTAGATGATAGCGATGCAGTGGGTTCTTCTGTTTCCTACCACTTTCTTCATTACACTATTTTTCATTCATTCTGATCATTACCATATCCTCTAGCTTACACGTCATAACCATGGGAAGTAAAACTGAAATATTTCATTTCATTTTTCTAAAGTATATAAAACCCAGTTCTTTAGTCGCGTAGCATAACGGAAAAAGTAACATTTTGTAACAGCCCATATTAAAAACTCAGTTAAAAGAGAAAATGCAATTATATCAATTTACTAAGCTATTGTGAAATTAATGATGTTTTGTGTTCAAAGGCGAGAACATTTACCACTTGTTCCAGAGAATCAAAAAGAGACGTGCTTTGCAATCCTTCCTTTTACTCCAAATGTGTGTGAATTTTCGCGATAATGTGATATGGTAAGATCGGAATGCAAATCGTGGCAAAATGGTGGCAATCAACATGAAAATCAAGTCGTGGCAAACAACACGCTACCTGAAAATACTGGGGATTAACTTCGTGAGGGAGTAACTTCCTGAAACTAGCTCGTCACAAAAAAAAAAAAAAAAAAAAAATCAAGCTCACTCTCGAAAGTCTCGGTCTCTCGTTTCGAATATCGACAAAAAAAATACATATATTAAATATATACCATTGTCTTTACTCAAAATGCACACATTGTTAAGTCACATTTCTGATAGTAAACAATTACCCTTGGGTGACCGTGTTCAGAGGGGTAGCCCTATACACGGGAGAAAGAGGAATTCCACCTCTGATCGCAAGGTATATCGAAAGTGTTTAAAGCAACTCAAATTTTGAGTTGTGACTCAATATACTGTAGATCTATTCCCTTTCAAGTCATTTTTAGTCAAATAACATGTTTCCAACAAATTCCGAAACCTAATTTTGTAAAACAAGCACATAAGATTTCTACCTTCCAATATTATTTTGTTACACATAGCGGTAGATCCAGGGGATTTTTTTTTTATTTTTTTTTTTTACGTTGTAGAAGTTTAATGAAGCAATACATCGCAAGAAATTACTTGCATTGGCGTTAAAGGCTCAGAAAATTTCGACCTTCGAAAATGCAGGTAGCCATTTCTTGTTCTTTCTTTTTAAGATGTGATATTTTGCGCTATTGCTTCGTTCTGAAGGTTTGGTGCTGATTGCCACGTGCGCTGACTGCCACAGCCAATGATTGGTGCTGATTGCCTCGACTGGCGCTGATTGCAAATATCAAGATGCTGATTGCCACGAAGGTGAGCTGACTGCCACGAGCCTGAGAGAAACTATTTGGAAAGAGCGGAATTACTATCCGTCATACTAAATTTACTAATCATCATACTAAATTAATATGAGGGATTAATGTAGTAATAATCACAGCAAATCTATGTAGTATCCTGTAAGTTACAAAGTTGCTCACTAAGTGTAACAACATACGCTTGGATGTTTATAAAGGGATTGGGTTTTTTCTGTTATATGTACAATTTGCACATTTCGTCGTTTAAATTAATTGTTTTATTGTATTATTTAATGGATAAGTATTATAAAGTAAAATTAGTGTGTATTTATTCACCCAAATAATGTTTTTAGAGTCAAAGGAAGGGCTATTTAAACAATGCTAGAAGGACAGTTCTTGGCATTAATAATAATAATAATAATAATAATAATAATAATAATAATAATAATAATAATAATAATAATAATAATAATAATAATAATAATAATAATAATAATTCCACGTCTAAAGAACTAGATTTTCCGGGTGATCATCTTCGCTTCGAAGATGGAATTTCCTTTCTGCAGTACGATAGATTGGAACAAGATAAACGGATTTTGTGTTTTGGATATGATGGTCTGAAGTCAGTGCTGACAAGGGAAGTTCGGGACAAAGCACTCACCTGCAGAGAAACTAAGCATACCATTTGAAGGACCAATTCATGCTGATTTCAACAGGTAATAATATTCCTGTACAGTTGAGAACTGTTCGAGATATTCAGATTGGAAGTTTATATGAAAAAATGAGTGGATGCATATTTAAACGCGTTAAGTATTTTCTCCCATAGCGAAGCCTGATGTTTTGAACTTGCTACTGCTTGATCACTGGGTCCATTCACAGACAAATTGTTAATTACAAGTTGCATGACGGATGACAAAAGACGTAATGGTTGAGAAGATACCAAAGAACTGCTGCACACGGGGATACAACCATTTGATGTGTTTGGATTCCTATCAATCAAAGATTATGGCAGAAGATTTGTACAGAGTACCGGTATGAAACAACTTCATGAGAACGTTATGATGTACCGAAATAATCAAAGACAGTTCGTGTCCATACGAATCAGTTCCGATCACCGCAATACATTGGATTGTTTCATTTTGCGTTTCACAAGGCAGGTTATAGGCCTATACCTTTTGAATCACTTGTCGAATTTTCTTTCTGCTTTGGTTCTGCGAACTGTTCCCTTGACGGATGCAACGCAATTGCACATATAAAATGTTAAGGGTGCAAGGAAGTCTTTTGCCTGTGTCATTTCTTCATAAGACAGAACAACAACAGTGATCAATTTTCATCTCTAACCTATCATTATTGTGAACAATATAATGACTAATTGTATCTAACAAACCCGTTAGTTATTGCAAAACAGTTTTTTTTCTATAACTTCCGATGGCTTTCAATTCGTATGTCAATATTCATTGCTAATTATGTTGCACTTAACGCGTTTAAATGTGCATATCCTCATTTTCTCACATAATGCCAAGTTGAATATCTCGAACAGTTCTCAACCGTACATGAAATTTATTAGCTTGTTGTAATCAGCATGAATTAGGGCTTCAAATGGCATGCTTAGCTTCTCTGCATGTGAGCGCTTTCTCCCGAACTTCCCTTGTGAGGGACAGCCAGCAGTGTTTTTTTTTTCTTTTTTTTAATGTAATTTTCAAGAGCTGCTCGAAACAATTTGCGCAGCTGTACACAGTTCATGCTGACATAGGGAGTTCAAGTGAGAACACATAAATCGTACCAATTTTGTACGTACCGCTCCCTGACAAAACTGAAAGTACATACAGAGACCTGTTTACGTTTGTTAGAAGTTGGTTTGAACAACACGATCCTAAGGTTCATCACGTTTCTTTCATGCTTCTTGACGACCGGTAATGTTACGTCTAGCAACTTCCCCTCAGGCTCGTGGCAGTCAGCACGCCATCGTCACAATCAGCACCTTGATATTGACAATCAGCGCCAGTCGTGGCAATCAGCACCAATAATTGGCTGTGGTAATCGGCCAGCAGCAATGACAATCAGCACCGTTCTGAAAACCGATTTCTGCTTTTCTTAAACAATTGGTAGACAATAAGCTTTAAACGCTATCTGTTCGCAAGTGTTTGTCAATATTGCCGTTTCAGAAATTCTAGTTTGATAGTGCAGAAAGTTAATAGACCTAAGGTTCTGGCATCGCATTCTTCTTCTTCTTCTTCTTCTTCTTCTTCTTCTTCTATTACTACTACTACTACTTATTATTATTATTATTATTATTATTATTATTATTATTATTATTAGTAGTAGTAGTAGTAGTAGTAGTAGTAGTAGTAGTAGTAGTAGTAGTAGTAGTAGTAGTAGTAGTTGTTGTAGTTGTTGTTGTTGTAGTAGTATTAGTATTAGTATTAGTAGTAGTAGTAGTAGCAGTAGCAGAAGTAGTAGTAGTAATCCATCAGTATCAACGTTTAAACAAGTTAATTGTACAGAAGAGCCCATTCCCTTTTATAAATTGTTTGACTTTTTTTTTGTAATATATTATTACTTGTTTTGAGCTCGAACGATTGCTCGCCTGGCAATACTCAGCCTGGATCCGTCCCTGGTTACACAGTTAAGGAATTATCCACAGAAATATACGTTTAAAATTCCCTGTTATTTTATTACAACAGCTTGTATGTATGGAATAAAAATAAATTTTTATTTTACGTAGATAACGATGTAAAACTAATTAATGTAGTGGAAAGCGAAGTTGTAAATGTTTATATAACTCGGCAATGCCCTAGTGAGGTCAGCGAAGTTAAGGAGTGTCGGGTCTGGCTCGAGGAACGATTGTCGACCATGCATACTCACTAGATAGTATTGGCATTATGGCATGCACCCAGCGTCATAAGGATATTTAGGAAGCTACTTAAAAGAAAGTAATAGCGAACTCCGGTTGAGAAAGCCAGCATTAACGGCGAGGGGAGTCGAGTACTGAGCACTCGTCACCCCCACAGGCATGAGTGCCACAAACAGAATTTTAAGCCATGATACCCGAAAGGGGATTTTTCGGTCAACTGTAATTCAATCATAGTATTTAGTGATGAGCAAATGCAAGACCAAGATCAAGACCGCGGTGGTCTTGGTCTTGGTCTTGTACTGCAGCCCTTGGTCTTGGTCTTGGTCTTGGTCTTGGTCTTGGTCTTGCACACCCAGTCTTGGTCTTGGTCTTGCATGCAAGAGCCTTCAAGTCTTGCATTTAAGAAATCTCAAGCTTTTCATAGGTAAATTTTAAGGATATAAGGGATAATAAACTCTACAATGCGCCAATAGTAACGGAAATGCAATGCATGTTTCTAAATGTAACATAGTTTTAACTTTGTGTAAGTATCATGGTAGTGTACAACATAGGTGATGACCTTTCCTTTTTTGATGGGTGCCCACGCTTCACTACCTGTAAGATATGCCTAAATCACAACGTTTCGTAATCTGTTTATATTTTTAACAGATCCAACACTCCACTGGTTCCCAAACTGGAGAGGCTACCCCTGAAACGCATGAAAGATTAATCAAGACAGCACAGATTATTGAAATACCAATTGCAAAATTATTTTTACACTCTAAAGGCGCCAGATTTTTTTCAACCACGATTAGCTAATCCTTGTATTAATCAAACTTCCAATTAAATATTGAGATTTTGTTTTACTGATTCCAATATGTACTCTATGGGTCAGAAACAGTGACATTACGCAAAAGTGATGAAAAAATGCAGGATTTCGATACATGGGCATGGAGAAAAAAGCAGAGAATTAGCTGTGTTGAACGGACAACGAATGAGAAGGTGTTAAAAAATTAGCAGTAGGGAAAAAAGAAGAATTTTAGATATTATTAAGAGAAGGAAGAGGAACTGGTTAGGATATTGGCTGAGGAGGAACTGTATTATGAGGGACGTGCTGGAAGGTAGTGTGGAAGGAAAGAGAGGAACGGAGCGAAGGAGACTAGTTGAAGGAAGGTATTAAAACAGAAAATTGCTACATCAAGACGAAGAGACTAGCTGAGGACCACTGAACATCGAAGCTTCTCAGTTGCAACAAGTAACCTGCCAATACTGGCAGAATAGCTATTATGAAGATCATGATATATTTAGCAATATTGACTAAAAAAGAGAAATCAAACCTCTTAATATTGTAGAATAATTTGAGTGAAAACTGAAAACGATTCAACTGTCTATGCCTTTTGTGTAAATTCAATCTATATAAATACTTTTGACCTGTATTGGAAATACAAAATAACGGCATCAAACGCCAAGTTATTTGAAGTCTCACTTGTGAATATGGATTACTAACATCAATTACCCACTTCGTTGGGTTAAACTTAAATAATAATAATAATAATAATAATAATAATAATAATAATAATAATAATAATAATAATAATAATAATAATAATATATTTCGTTAGTCACTTTTTACTATTAGTAAAGCGCTCTCTGACATCGATCATTTTTGATTATTTTTTATATTTCTCTCTCCTTCTCCTCCCCAAGTTCCGGGGCTGAATTTGAATTTAAATGGCATCAAAGTGTCGCTGTTCGTCTCAGAGACCCCCAAAACTAAGGATTCGGCACTAATATAGGTCATTTTCAATAAACTTATATATCTCCTTCACCCCCATGTTGCGAGGTACGGCATCGGAAGTGTCATTGTTCATCTCAATGACTTCGAAAACCATGAGTTCGACATTGATAATGGTAATTTTTGATAATTTTATATATCTTGTACCTCCCTCAAGTTGCGGTGCTGAATTTGCATTTAAACGGGATCGGAAGTATCACTGTTCATCTTAGCGACGCCGAAAAGTATGGATTCGACACTAATATTTGGTCATTCTTGATCATTATTATGTTTCTCCCTCTCCCCAAGTTACGATGCTGAATTTGGTCGTAAACGGTATCGGAAGTGAAAGTAATCAACTCAGCGAACTGGAAAACTATGGATTCGACAATAATATTTGTCATTTTCGATCATTTTTATATATGTTCTCTTCCCTCCGCCAAGCTACGGGGTGAACTTGGATTTAAATAGCATCGGAAGTGTCACTGTTTATCTTAGGAACCGCAAAAACTATAGACTCCATTTTAATATGAGTCATTTTCGATCATTTTAAAATATCTTTCATTCCCCCTCCCCTAAACTGCACCGTCAAAGTGATAGAAAGAAACCATCTCAGGTCCGATTCTCATCTATGTTGAAAATTTGACCAAGATCGGTCGGGTGTTTCAGAAGTTATTAAGTTTTATTATATATATATATATATATATATATATATATATATATATATATATATATATATATATATATATATATATACCACCCTTCCTCCTCCCTTAGGTTTTACCATCAAAGTGAAACAAACTCTAAAAACCTTTTGAGGACCGAACCTCATACATGTTAAAAATTTGATTGAGATCGGTTCAAGAGTTATTGAGTCACAAACTTAGTCATTTTTATTTTTATTTATATTGATTTTTGTACATATTCCCCTCTTCCTGCTCCCCTACATTGCTCCGTCAAAGTGAACTGACAGATATCATTCCCCAAGTCAGAACACCCCTACACCCCTTAAAAAAACACCCCAAATCAGAACCTCATCTATGTTAAAAATTTGATCGAGATTGGTCGTTTGGTTTAAGTTTTATTTATTATTTTATAACTCCCCCTTCCCCTCCCCTAAGTTTTACTGTTAAAGTGAAATGATGAAAACACTCCCAGGCCCAAACCTCATCTATGTTGAAAATTTGATTGAGATCGGTCTGTTGGTTCAAGAGATTAGGTGTCCCAAAAATAGTCATTTTCAATTTTATAATATAAATTTATTGTTGTTGTATAATGTTATATTGTTTAATCCTCGATGTGTCGTATACCTACAAGGCTAAATATTAATAAACAATTATTCAATGTATAAGCATCCGCTCATGAAATCAAACTTGCGATCACATGCACTAAGTGTTTGTCAATGTCATGAAAATGTTATTTCGATATTAGTTTTAAAAGTACGCATTGAAAATTTCCAACGGATGCTTGAGTCTCGAAGCCAAGGTCATACCCATGTAGTCGACACCTATGGTGTACGGTATTACTGATGTTCGATCTACATTTCTCTTTAGTTTTGGAAGAACATCACTAATATGCTTTGAAATGAAATGAAGTATCTAGTTTACCGTCCCATGATTGTGCACCAAGGCTAAGGTAGACGGTAATGATGAGAAATGGCTGAAGAGGTGGAATGAAGAAAGTAGGAGGAAACGAAAAAATAACGAGAAAAACCACGCACACGGTGTTTGTGAACCAAAAAAGTTCACATGCTGCGAAATAACACCTGTGTCGCTTGAAAACGAGTAGTATCTACAGAACACGTGAACAAGCAATTCAAAAAACGACATACTGTTGCTATAAGCTACAGGGGCAGATTGACTCACACGGATTGCATAAACTACTGGAATACATTCACTTCAGCAGCATTTTTACTGAAGCCAAGAAATTCATCTCCTCCTTTTTTACATTATATAAAAAAAATCAAGTAGTGCCGGTACTTTTGCAAGACTCTTGCGCAAGAGTCTTGGTATTGGTCTTGGTCTTGCAGGTATGGTCTTGCACACCTTGGTCTTGGTCTTGGTCTTGGTCTTGCATCGGGATTCCTGGTCTTGGTCTTGCATGCAAGACTTGCAAAAACTGCAAGACCAAGACTCTTGCGCTCATCACTAATAGTATTCAGCATTTTGAGATTTAAATTTTCTGTTATCGTTACGCAACTGTACTTTTTTCGTAATTATATCAAAAATTCTAGCAGTTTCGTTTTGCTCCACTATAAACACGAAAGTATACAACAATTTGTAATTTTCATTCTTTACAACAGAAAAAAAACATGCCTATATAATGCATCAGGATCTTATGAGCTTGTATAAGAAACAGAAAGTGCAATTCGAACTAGGAGAGACACCTGAGTTCAAACCTAAACCTAACTCGATTGAAGATGCAACCGAGATTATGTTTGATTTAAGTTTAGCATTCCCTTCTGCACCGAGAGTATTTGAGAAGTGGTCCTACAACTTAATGTGCAGCTATAGTATTATGGAGAATAAGCTCATCATAAGATTGTAAGAAGGTCTTGTTGTAAAGTGTCAATTAAAGTTGGTCTTGTGAAAGGTAATAAAGCATTTCATATATTTGAAACAATTATTGTAGTAGTAGAAGATCTATTTGTTTAGATAATGAACGTGATTTTCTTTGTTTAACATGGCAGTCAAAGCAGAATGTAATCTATAGGCTATATACAAAATAAAAGTAACTACTTTTGTGACTTAATAACTCTTGAACCACCCATCGATCACAATCAAATTTTCAACATAGATGAGTTCCAGCCTGGGATGGCTTTTATTATTTCATTTTAACGGTACAATGTAAGGAAGGGGGAGGGAGATTCGTTTAAAAATGATCGAAAATTACCGATATTAATGTCGAATCCATAGTTTTAGTGTCGTTGAAATGAACAGTGACAGTTCCTATGCCGTTTAAATCCAAATTCAGCTCTGCAAATTGGAGGAAGGAATGGGTACGTATACCTTTCGGGTCCTTATCTTCAAAAGCGAATTGCACTTTGTGGCAACGTCGCAGATGAAGAACCATTGATTACATCTACCAATGCATCAAATAAT